>NC_137063.1:44102345-44514845 GCF_032717465.1 Coenobita brevimanus
CCCATAAGTAATCCGAAAAATACAAGACTATCAGGAAGAAGATCGAAGAATGTGGAACTGAACGCTAACTTGTGAGAGAACATGGATGGAAGTAATTTTTTTTTCTGGTTAGCAAACATTTTCATTCAGTTTTGTCCCCTAAAACTGCGAAACTCATATGACTGTGAGGTAAAGTCAGTGAGATGCGAGAAAGGATTTTATAGCCGTATGCTCAGTCGGTCCGAAACGTGTTGGGAAGCACGAATTCGAACGAAAATGTGGAACTGAACACTAACTTACGAGAACCCATGGATGAAAGTTTTTTTTTTTTTTAATTAGGAAACATTTTCGTTCCATTTCGTCCCCTATAACTGTGAAACCCAGTATGAGTGTGGGGTAGAATTAGACGAGGCGCAAGAAAGGACATAACCGTATGCTCAGTTAGTTGGAAATGTGTTGGGAAGCACTAAATCGAACGAAGAATGTAGAACTGAAAGCTAATTTACAAGAACACATCCCGTCCGATCAGCGAAGTTAAGCAACGTTGGGTCTGGTTAGTACTTGGATGGGTGACCGCCTGGGAACACCAGATGCTGTTGGCATCCCTACGTGTCAAGTGAGGTTGGTGGAGGATTAGTGCCCCTCCCTGTAAAACAATTAACTCTAAGCCCTTGGCCACCCCGTTTGGGATACATGGCGTCTGGCAATGAATGAATGAATGAAACATGGATAAAAGAGTAACTTTTTGTCTAGCAAACATTTTCATTCCATTTCCTCCCTTAAAACTGCAAAACCCATTATGAGTGGGTAAGAACTAGGCGAGGCATCAGAAAGGACTGATAACCACATGCCCAGTTGGTCCGAAATGTGTTGGGCAGCATGAAATTGAATGAAGAATGTGGAACTGAACCCTAACTCACGAGAACACATGGATTTTTTTTTTTTTTCCCCCTGATTAGCATACATTTTCGTTCCATTTCGTCCCCTGAAATTGCGAAACCCATAAATTTTGTCTAACCATTTGGCCTTGAGTGTGCCCATGAAGCATATTTCCATTCTGTATGCGTATTCATCTCACCACCGGGAACCCTCAGCCAGGAACGATGCTCGCCCAGTTGTTTCAAAACTAACCATAGGTTTTTCTCAAAAATATGCTCAGTGTGTTTCCCAGGCAAAATTTTTTCTACCTGACACCTAACCTATCCCACTAGGGCTGCTTGGCTTAGGTGGCTGGGTGTGGTATTGAGATCAATACCCATACAGAATGGAACTATGTGCCCAGGAAAAGTACCCAGAGTTTAGAGGGTGACATCATCGCGCGCAACTTTCAAATTTAGTCGCCAGGCCAGCTGACTTCTCGCGTGAGCTTGAGTTTTTCCACGTGTTGACATGACTTGTCTCATTATGCTGACCGTGTTAGAACAAAAACGTGTTACTCAACCACGTGTTACTCAAGGTTTGAGTGTATATATATATATATATATATATATAGATGTAAATTATATTTTCCTTGTGTATTGAAATTGACCATGGCTTGCTGGTAAATTAGGAAAAAGTATGATAAGTAAGGGATGTAACTTGTTCATTAACCAGATAAATAACACATTTGTCCAGCTGATGCACACAAATAGTTACCATTGCAACAGTCTGTCCTTATTACTTGTGACAGTTTGTCTTCATTAGAAGGAAGTTTGTTCAGTAAATCAGAAGTCCACTTAACACATTCACCCCAGGAATATAGTTTGTATTGTTTTCTGGCATTGCCAGATACCTTTTTTCATGCTATGAGAAGCCCTGTGGAGTGATGGGGTTAGAAATAATTTTCTTCAACCCCATGAACTGAAGGGTGTATTTTGTTTTTTATTTTGGCTAACCATTCAATCATCCATCATGCACTCTCTTAATTTTTGTTTTTATCAAGACCATAGAGCCTCCAGTGGTCAAGTTGGTAGCATGTGTCCTCCTAATGTGATGCAGTTCCACCTAGATTGGACTTTTAAAAAGGTGCATTAGTACATCTTTTCATACTTTCACACTTACTTTCATCATGTCAGAGTTCCATGGATGGCATATATGTGTTCTCTTACAAACAGCCATTCCATTGTGACAAATCCACTTACGCTTTTTGTACTTTTTCTACACTCCATAAGCCTTTCACACTTACATCAGCGTGTGAAGCAGTGGGTGGAAGCAGGGCACACCTCCAATAAGAGAAGTTAGTGTTCCATGATCCTACATATCAATTGCCCTTCAGTCCCCATAAAACTAAGATTCAGTGTGTAAAACAGCTGCCAGCCAGTGAACAGGCACATGCAAGCTGGCAGCTACATTCCATACGTAGATTAGGAGTGTAAAGACCAAAGATTTGATTATCTCTAGTAAGTTTGTTTTCATTTGAGGGAATGGATCACATTCTTAACTTCATTACCAATTTGTGGTGATATAAAATTTGATGAGCTATATTTATGAGGTTGGAATGCATCCCCTTGGTCAAGTCAGCACTCCTATCTGATTACATTTGGCCATCAACTGTGCTGAAAGGGTTTACAGATGTTTGCCAGGTTAAAGTAAATGCAATATAGTCCAGATTTGAGGGTGAGGGTGCACCAGACATTTTATTGCAACTTAGAAGAAACCTTGCTGGGTGGAGGGATGAATAAAGATTATATTGTACTGTAGTACAGTACAGAGGTGATTAAGTCAGAATATTGAAAATCAGATCAGTAAAACCACACTATAACAGACTAACTGGGGCCCAAGCCATTTTGAAAAAAAGTGAAAGTCTGATAAAAGTGACATCTGGACTTACCCCTGCTAACCCAGGGAAGGTGGGAGAATGGGAAAGGTTACAACCAGGAGTGGAGGAAGGTGGGAAGGGAGACAAATGGAGTGGGGGGGGCGAAGGGAAGGGCAGGGGGATGGGGAGGGAGACAAGCAGGAGTGGGGGAGGGTGGAGGGACAGGGAGGGAGACAAGATAGCCAAACTGCCCTGCTACACCCCCCCCCCATCTCACTCACTTGCTCACTCACTCATTCTCTCACTCATCACTCACTCACTCATTCTCACACATATATGAAAAGATATGACAAATATGCCTCATCCAGTGGAGTTCAGTTTGATAGGAATTGTCTGTTGTCATAGTCGATTAAGTCACACCCAGTTGAGTCTAAATTGATAGGTGTAATTTGTTGTCATAGTTGAGAGGAATAGTTTGTTGTTGTTATGGTCGATTAAATTGCATCTCGTTGAGTCCAAATTGGGAGGTATGCTTGGTTTATGTTATAGCCAATTTTAATCTGCTACAGAGCCAGGGGGGATCCAGTGAGCACTCTGCTGTCAGTGGCCCAGGGATACCATTGTCTCCATGGCAGTATCAAATAATTCCCTTGTAAGACTATATCTCTACTTTTAGATGTTTGAAGGAGCTACAGTGATACTTTTTTTTAATGTCTTACATATTTCTGTTTTGAAAAATCCTTGACTGAGAAATTTTCTTCTGATCTGTTGGATTCTTGTAATAAAGTTTTCCAAATTTGTGCTTGCGTTTGCGACCTGTAGCAATTGAGACGTGCATAGTTCCATACACCATATACTGGAACTCTAGGTATGTTTCCTGACAAATTTGGGTATGATACAGTTTCAAAATTATATTAATCTCTTTTATCATAGAGTTTTTGTTGATATTATTTTGTTTTCTATTTTGATATTTATTTCCAAAAAACTTGCTTGGCAGTTGTCGGTGTTTTCTTTATTTAATACTAGTGCTTCCGGATATATTTCTTTTAACCTTCCATTCATTTCTCCATCATTGTTTAAAGATATTAAATCATCATTGAATAATCTAGTTTTGTTTGCCACTGAATATTGAACTTTTGGTATTTGTTCTATCCATTTGAATTCATAACTATATAAGAATAGATTTATAATGAATGGGATTGATGCTGTTCCCATGGGTATTCCTATACACTGCTTGAAAACCACATTTCCTCAAGAGAAGAAGCAGTTTTCTACCAGGTAATTTGTCATGCCTATTATTTAACAGTTATCTACTGGGTAATTTGTCATACCTATTATTTAGCAGTTTTCTGCCGGGTAATTTGTCATATCTATTATTTTATCCTCTAAGAATGTCAGGTTTTTGCCCCTCTCTTATTTACCCAGCATCCTTTGTGTTCACTTACTGCGATCAAATTTATATTCAATCTTTTGAAGGCAACTTGCACTGTCCATTCCAACTTCATTTTTATATCCTCGTATTCGATCTTCGTGTATATCGTTGAAAAATCATATGTTGCTATATTTCTTGAATTTCTTTTGTGATTGATGGAATCAGTATCCTTCACACACACACACACACACACACACACACACACACACACACACACACACACACACACACACACAACGAAACAGCCAATGAAGAGATTAAGAATTTGAAGCGGGAAAATGTTGAACTGAGGAGGAAACTTGAAGAGAGTACTAATAAAACGGAGAAGGTGAGTAATGTACTAGAAGAACACAAGGCAAAGTGGGCACACGTAGAGGAAGAACAGAAAGAAGTGGTCAGCTTAAGAGAGATCATCCAGGAAGAAAGGGAAATGAACAAGAAAGAAATGGAAGAAAATGTAGTGAAAATACTGAAGAAAAAAGAGAAAATAGTGAGAGAAACTGTAGAAAGGAACAGATGTGTGATAGTATTTGGAAACAGGGAAGAGGAAGAAAAGGTTAGGTTCGCAAGACTCGAGAGAGACACGAACATGGTGAGAGGAATATTAGGCAAGATTGACCCCGAAGGAAACAAGTGGGTAAAAGAAATTGAGGAAGTAAGGAGGATAGGGCCTTATAAGAAAGGGGAAACAAGACCAATGAGAGTCAAGTTTACATCAGAAAGTGTAATAAATGAGATACTTAAAGTGACCTGGAAATTAAGCAAAGAGGCGGGGATGGAAAATATTATAATAAGAAAAGATCTGAATGAAGAAGAAAGAGAAGCTTTAAAATCATTAAAGGAAGAAGTAAAGGAAAAAAATGATAAGAGGACAGAGGAAGAACGTAATACTTTTTTTTGGAGAGTATTGGATATGAAAGTAAGGAAATGGTATTTAAGGAAATAGAAGTGAAGGAAATTAGGGGGATGGTTGTGAAAGATCAGAAGTTGAGGAAGTGGTACGGACAGAGAGTAGGAGAGAAGAGGGTATTAATAATGTCAAAAATAATTTGAAGGTGATATATACTAATGTTGATGGTTTCATATCGACAAGGATCGAAATTAATGATTTCTTGAGAGAACATGAACCTGATGTCATGTGCTTTGTAGAGACCAAATTAAGAGAAGATATTGATGTTCATTTGGGAGATGGTAAATACAAACTGTGGAGAAAAGACAGAAAAGAAAAAAAGGGAGGAGGAGTGATGATAGCAGTGAAGAACAACATAAATGTAGATACTGTGGAAATGGGAGAAGGCAGGGCTGAAGTGATATATATGAAATTAGAAACTGGAGAGAATGTTAAGAGAGATATGGCGGTAGTGTATGTTCCCCCAAAGACGAGAGCATGGAAGGATGACGAATACCATGAGATGTTGTCAGATATGGCTAGCTACTTGCAAAAAATAATTGAGAAAAGCAATAATATAATTTTGGTGGGTGACTTTAATTGTAAAGAGGTGAACTGGGAGGAATGGTACTCGGGAGGCGGCGAGGATTCGTGGGGTACTATGTTATTAAATATAATAATGAATAATGTGATGACGCAGTGGGTCAAAGAAGAGACACGGTTTCGAGGTGAGGACACACCAGCAAGGTTAGATTTACTGTTCACCAAAGAACCTGATGTAATAGAATCATTGGAATATCTCTGTCCTTTGGGAAAAAGTGATCACGTGGTCATTGAGTTCCAGATGTTAATAGGAAACGTCGAGCCAAGAGACGAGCTTCATAGACAGGGAAGATACAACTTTGGCAAAGCAAATTTTACAGGATTGAGAAACTTTTTTGAAAATGCGGATTGGAGAAAATTCAGAGAAACAAGAGAGATACAGAGGAAGTGGGATATCTTTCTAGACCTCTATAATTTGGGAGTGGAAAAATTTGTACCAAGAGTAAGAGGGAAAGAAAACAGGAAAAAGGAGTGGTTTAATAGAAGGTGTATGATAGCCAAAAAAGAGAGAGATAAGGCGTGGAACAATTGGAGAAAGAGAGGTAACGACAGAACAAAGGAAGAATATAAAAGAACAAGAAAAGAATACACAAGAATACGTAGGGAAGAAGAAAGGAATTTTGAAAAAGGTATAATTGACAAATGCAAGGATGAACCCAAACTGTTTTATAGATTTGTTAATGGCAAACTGAAACAAAAGGAAGGAATCACCAAGCTGAAAGTAGATGGAGAGGTCTTTAATGATGCGGCAATGCAAGCAGAAATAATGAACAAACGTTTCCAGTCAGTTTTCACTAAAGAAAAGGAGCTTGTGGAAGGGGAGGGAGTGATTAGAAATGTTCCGGTGATGAAAGATATAAAAGTGGAGGTGCAGGAAGTGTATAAATTACTGGAAACTCAAGATGTAAGGAAAGCCCCAGGACCTGATGGAATTTCTAATTGGGTACTGAAGGAATGCAGAGAACAACTGGCGGATAAAATTCACAGCTTAATTGTATGCTCACTGGAAGAGGGGAAAGTGCCAAAAGAATGGAAGAGGGCAAATGTGGTACCAATTTACAAGGGAGGAAACAGGGAAGAACCCCTGAATTATAGACCAGTGTCTCTAACCAGCATGGTCGCAAAATTGTGTGAGAGAATCCTGAAAGACAGATGGATAAAATATCTGGAAGAGATGAATATTTTGGCTGAATGTCAGTTTGGATTCAGAAGTGGAAGGTCATGTGTTTCAAACTTGTTGAGCTTTTACTCAAGAGCGATTGATGCGGTACAGGAGAGAGATGGTTGGGTGGATTGTGTGTACTTAGACTTAGAGAAGGCCTTTGACAAGGTACCTCATAAGAGACTAATGTGGAAACTAGAATATATAGGAGGACTAAAGGGGAAACTTCTGGAATGGATGAGAGACTTTTTGAGAGACAGACAAATGAGGACAGTAATAAAGGAAAAGATGTCTGGATGGAGGGAAGTAACAAGTGGAGTCCCTCAAGGCTCAGTGTTGGCGCCAGTAATGTTCCTGATTTATGTAAATGATATGGTAGATGGAGTGAACAGTTATGCGAGTCTGTTTGCTGATGATGTAAAGATCTTGAGGAAGATAGAGGTTGAGGAGGATTGTAAAATACTGCAGGAGGATTTGGATAGGATACACAATTGGAGCCGGACGTGGGAAATGAAATTTAATGTAAAGAAATGTAAAATATTGGAAATGGGTAAAAGTACCAGGAGACCATCACTGAATTATTTTTTGGGTAATGAATTAATCACAAAAAGGAGAGAAGAGAAAGATTTGGGAGTGCTGGTCCAAGATAGTTTGTCACCAGAAAAGCACATTAACAAGATAGTTGGAGAGACTTATAAGCTCTTGACTAACATAAGAGTAGCATTTCATTATATGGATGAGGAAATGATGAAAAAATTGATAGTGGCCATGATCCGCCCCAGGTTAGAATATGCAGCGGTAGTGTGGTCCCCACACAAAAAGAAAGATATAAACAAGATTGAGAGAATACAAAGAACAGCAACCAAGATGGTCCCCAGTCTGACAGACCTGTCATACAGAGAGAGGCTGGAAAAACTGGATTTGCCTTCGTTAGAGGAAAGGAGAAAGAGGGGAGACATGATTGCGGTGTTCAGGACCATGGTGGGAGTAGATAAAATTGACAAAGAAGATCTGTTTGTATGGGATAAGAGAGCAACAAGAGGACATGGAATGAAATTGAAAAAGTCAAGCTGTTTGAAGGATATCAAGAAATATAGCTTTCCTTACAGAAGTATAGACTTATGGAATAGCCTGGACAAAGAGATCGTCCAGTCTAAAAACATAAACGAGTTTAAAGTTAAATTCGACTTATTGAGAAACAGCGACGGAAACCCACGAGCATAGTACATTCCGTGTATATCACAATTAGGTATATTCTTAAATATTTGGAACGACTTAGACAAAGAGGTGGTGCATGAGAAAAACATTCATGTGTGTAAAGGTAGACTTGATAAATGTGGATATGGAGACAGGACAACACGAGCATTGCTCAATTCCTGTATACTACAAATAGGTAAATACAAATAGGTAAATACACACACACACACACACACACACAAAGGAGAGAGACAGGCAACATGATTGAAGTGTTCAGGACCAGGATGGGAGTAGAAAAAATTGACAGAGAAGATCTGTTTGTATAGGATGGGTTAGTCACAAGAGAACACAGAATGAAACTAAAAAAGCCAAGTTGCTTGAAGGATATCAAGAACTATAGTCTTCCATATAGATACATAGACCTGTGGAATAGCCTGAACAAAGAGATCATCCAGTCTAAAAACTTAACTCTTAAAAGATGGATGTTAAAAGATGGATGTCCACACATGCTGTCTGAGGATGCTAGGGCCAAAAAGATGGGTGTCCGCATTTGCGGTCACGCCCTCCTCCCAACCGTGCACCTCCACCCTGTCCTCACAATCCCATACCACAACACCCACACATCATCACCCCCCACCCCATCCACCCCCCCACTGTCCCTAACCACCCTGCATCCACCCACTGCCCCCCAACCAACCCACACCCACCCCCACCCAACACCCACTCCTCCACCACCCTCCCACCACCACCTCTGCCTCCACCCCTCTATCTTCCCCCCACCACCCCTCACCCACACCCCCCAGCCCTCCATATGCCATACCCCCAACAACTCCCCACCCCCACAACTCCTCTACCCCACAACACCTCTACCCCCCACAATCCCCTCACCACCCCCACCCATGCACAAACCATCCCACCACCCCCTACCTCTACCCCCACCCCCCAAACTACCCCCATCACCACCCCCACCACCAACCACCACCCCCATCCCCCACACCGCCCTACGACCCCCAACCACCTCCCCACAAACCCCCAACTATATCACACCTGCCGATTATGTCCGTCCTGAGCATATGTCAGAACATTCTGATGCCCGTCTTTTAGGGGTTAAATGAGTTCAAAGCTAAATTTGACATACCAAGAAACAGAGACAGGACCCCATGAGCATAGCTCATTTTCTGTACAGTACATCACAACTAGGTAAACTAGGTAAATATGCACACACACACACACACACACACACACACACACACACACACACACACACACACACACACACACACACACACACAATCCATCACGGACGAGGGAATCACTTATACACAAGAGAAAGATATTTGTGAAGCACTAAATAAGAATTTCCAATTAGTTTTTACAGAAGAAAAAAATTTTGAGAGGGAATATGTGGAACACTCATGTCCACACATACTACCAGATATACAAATAGCAGAAAAAGTAATACAAGAGGAGTTAAGTAGATTATACAGAGGAAAAGCAAGTGGTCTTGATGAAATTTCATGTTGGGTGTTACGAGAATGTGCAAAGGAGTTAAGTAAACCATTATTTTTAATTTTCAAGAAATCCTTGAGTCAAGGGAAACTACCTGATATTTGGAAAAAAGCAAATATAGTCCCCTTATTCAAGAAAGGAAATAGACAAAATCCTCTCAGCTACCGACCAGTATCACTGACCAGTGTTGTAAGCAAGGTATTAGAAAAATTTATAAGAAAAGCTTGGGTAAATCATCTAGAAGAACACAGTATGATAACAGAAAGACAGTTTGGTTTCAGAAAAGGAAAATCATGTGTTACTAATCTGTTGAGCTACTATGACAGAGTAACAAACACAATACAGGAAAGGGAAGGATGGGTGGACAGTATCTATTTAGATTTCAAGAAAGCTTTTGACACAGTACCACACCAAAGACTTTTATGGAAACTGTACCATCAAGGAGGAATTCGAGGCAAACTGTTTTGTTGGATGCAAGACTTTCTCATAAAAAGAGAAATGAGGACAGTACTAAGAGGAAACTACTCATCATGGAAAGAAGTGACTAGTGGAGTACCACAGGGTTCGGTGCTGGCACCAATCATGTTTCTAGTGTACATAAATGATATAAACAGTAACACTGGAAATGAGAGCTATCTGAATATGTTTGCAGATGATGCAAAAATACAAAGGAGAATTACTAGCACAGACTCTTGTAGGGAGCTACAAGAAGAATTAAATAAACTCCATGAATGGAGTAGTACATGGCAAATGGAATTCAATGTGGACAAGTGTCATGTAATCAGGTTTGGTAAAAGTGGAAAAAGACCTGATGGGGATTATAAGTTAGGAAATAAAACCCTATACACATCAGAAAGAGAGAAAGACCTAGGTGTGATTATGAATAACAGACTATCTCCGGCTGACCACATCAGCGAGAAGGTACAGAACATGCATACACTGCTTGCAAATATGAGAATAGCATTCACATACATAAATGAAGACATGCTAAGATGGATAATAACATCATTCATTAGACCAACTCTGGAATATGCATCAATAGTCTGGAGTCCTCATCTCAAAAAGCATATAGACAAGATTGAAAAAGTTCAAAGGGCCGCTATAAGATGGATACCAAGCTTAAGGGACCTAAGCTACGAAGAAAGACTAAATAAACTGAATCTACCAACACTACAGGAGAGAAGGAAAAGAGGTGACATGATAATGCTGTATAAGTGCATATCAGGAAAGGAGAAAATAGACATAAATGATTACTTAACATATGGAGAAGCATCAGCAAGAGGACACTGCAAAAAACTGCATAAGAAGAGAGGTGATAAAGACGTAAGGAAATTTGGTTTCCCAAACAGAGCAATTGATCAATGGAATGCACTTCCGAATGAAATAGTGTGTGCCAAAACAATTCACAAATTTAAGGATATGTACGATAAATATGGTCTAAGACACGGGACAGTACGAGCTTGACTCATTCCTGTAAAGATACAATTAGGTAAGAACAATTAGGTAAGAACACACACACACACACACACACACACACATATATATATATATATATCCCCTCCTTTTCTTGGGGGATGATAATTGGGTGAGGAAGGTGAGAAGTGTTAATATTGGGGGTGGGGTTACGAAGGGTAGACTGAGAAAGACATGGGACGAGGTCATTAAGAGAGACCTCAGGGTTAAGGGACTGAACAGGGAGGCTGCAATGGATTGTGCAGCATGGAGAGCTGCCATTAGGTGACCAAGGCCGACGCATGCAAGCATGTTGGAGCCTTTAAAAACGAAACGAACTCCAACCCCACCTCCCCCATCCCTCCATCCCCCACCACACTCAACGATTTTTTTTTCTTGTTCTTTTTTTTAGCGACTTACTCATTGGTCCTATCAAAATTACGAAAACACCACAAGAAGGCTCATGAAATTCTGCAGCTAGACGTATACTTTGCTCGTGCATGGTGTGGGCAAAATTTTGGACTAGGATGTTGGGAAGTTATTTGAAGCAATTTTTACACTTGAACAAGTTTATTCTCACTGTATTTCTGTACATTTATTCATCAGTTTTGTGTGATTTATTAGCTTATCATATAGTAGAAACACCACCAAAGATGGTGGTATAAAATTTATGTCAATATAACCAATTTCCTGGGGGCAAATTTGGTTGTGGAAATTGTTTTTCTTTGTGCCTGGGCAGAAGCTCCTATAGCTGGGATGGAGGAGGGATGATGGGAGAAGGGAGGGGATGGAGGGAGGACTGGGGGAGCTGCATACACCACCACATCTGCCTGCCAGTGTGCTCATTTCTAACCTAGGGAGAGGGGAAGCACTTAGAAAATACTTTATTTTGACAATTTTAAACACTTTTCAAATATTATACTGTACACTTTATGCACCTTATTATTTATGATCTTACAAACTGAAGATTTTCACTTTGTCTGTATATTTCACTTATCACTCATCTCCTTCGGACTTTTCCTGATATATAAGAATTTAGTCTGGTCAGTTCCTCAATTCCGATAAAAGCGAATTCCAGTACAGTATATTGAAGTTCATTATAGCGAGGATTTACTGTAGTTGTGGGTTTTATGTACGGTCATCCCGCAGACTATGTGGCAGCCATATTTTAGGAAGTTTCCATATTAGCAAAAACCTCCATAAGTGAACATTGGTAAGCCATTATAAAGACTGACACTCAGCCAGTCACGATTTTCTCATGTGTACCAGAATTACCCTAAATACTGTACGTCACCGTAATGCACAACGTGGAAGCGTACAGCACACCTAACATAAAACACTTAATACATCATAGGGTGACCACTCAGTGAATGAAACTGATCTTAATTAGATTTAAGTACAGTATAAGTAAAGATTATCTAGTTTGAAGTACTATACGTTAAGTGCAGTATATATTACGAGATATGAATCTGTGACCTTGGTTCTCAGTTGCTTACTTCATCCACTTGTAGATATGTAGTGTCATTGTCTGATCCCTTATTGGGTTTATTGAAAATTTGCAAATTTATCTTTTATGGTAGAAGCATTCATAGAATACTAGCATGTGCAACAAATATAGTAAGTGCCTTACCCATGCCAAAACTTCAAAACCCTGGGTAAGAAAATATGTCAGGTTTTAGTGCTTGGTGGAACTTCAGACTGAATAAGACTACCATTTGTGTTGTGGGACTTTCTACTAAAATTGTTGAATAGTTTAGCATGATTTTTTTCCCCTCTGCTCTCCCAGACTAAATACTGTACACTATTTCCTGACCTTAGCATGCAGTGTGAGCTTTACTGACTTTGCCATATCCGCTGTTCTCTCCCTTTTCCCACCAGTCACCAGACACACAGGCGTGGCAGAATGACTACCTTTGTGGCACTGGCTGTGAGATGTATACAGAGACGCTATCACCAAGCTTTGTGGGTATGAGCTTCCCACAGGCATCAGAGTAAGTCAGTGC
This sequence comes from Coenobita brevimanus, assembly GCF_032717465.1. Taxonomy (NCBI): domain Eukaryota; kingdom Metazoa; phylum Arthropoda; class Malacostraca; order Decapoda; family Coenobitidae; genus Coenobita; species Coenobita brevimanus. Next base: position 44,115,309 of record NC_137063.1, read on the forward strand.
AGATTTGGAGGAGGGAAATATATATTCACTGTGGGTTAACTTTGTGTGTAAATGTGGAGAGGTAGAGCTCATTTTGACAGTAAGTGCATATATTAGAAATTACAGCACATAATGTACAGTATGTAAAAATAAATATTTGTATGTATATTACCATAATTTACTTTGCAGAAAAAGAAGTACCGTAAGTGGAATTTAAATGTTATGCAATGTGAGATGAAGGTCATTTGAATATGATATCTGTATGAAATTATTTATGGTGCATTATGTAATGATAAAGCAAATAATGCTCATTTTGATTATTTTTAGTAATTTATAGTAACACACTGGTGATTAGTGAAACAGGTTTTTAGTAGAAGGGATATGATAGACAAGGAAATTGAAGGAAGAAGATAATTTAGTGAAAGGGAGATGGTAAAGAAAACAATTGAAGGAAGCAAAAAATGTTAAGGGAAAGCTTATTTTTAACAAGGAGTTGAGGATTAAGCATTGAAATATGAAGTGACCACTAGATGAGAGCTTAGTAAGAGTAAAAGGTGATGAAGTGGGATAAAGTTTTTAAAATTACTCGCCACTCTAACTTCCCTTTTCACATCCTGGCAGATTGTGTTTCTCAAAGCTAAAACTACTGCTTCTGGCCATTGAGGTGAAGAATGAAGAGGGAACAGACAGTAAGATTGCTATCAACCCTAAGTCCACCAAGATTCAGCCTAATACTCAGGGTTTCTTCATTGCACAGTCAGCAGATGAGGTCAAGAGGTAGGCATTTGTAATGCATTAATGCAACATATCTCTCATCAGAGCACTGGATATGGAGGAACCATTAATTTATATAGACTAGCATCTTTCAGCATCCTGTGAAGTGTGTAATCACTCAGTCATACAATATGAGGTAAGGATTTTTTCCCCCTGAGGGTCAAGGAGCATGCATGCAGAGGAAATGGAGTGGTTTAGGGTTGTGAAACGAATATCCAATGTAGCAGAAAGACAAAGAAGGCATGAAAGGCAAAAATAAATTACTTGATTTGGTACAGTAAATTTATAATTTGGTGGATTGCAAGTGGAGAAGAGAGAAAAAGTGAGCAGATGGAGAGAACACTTTAAGGAATTGTTGAACATAGAGAATGAAAGTAATGTGAGTATAATTGGCTGGGGAATGGCTGGGAGAAGGAGGGATGTGAGAAGAGTGGAAGAAATCAGTATGATGGAAGTAGTAGAAGCAATGAAGACAGTCAAAATGGGGAAAGCCCCAGGAATTGATGGAATGTGTTGTGAAATGATGAGACATGGGGGAGTGATAGTAGTAGAATGGATGTGGAAGATGTGCAGATTGACCTGGGAGGAAGGTAGAGTCCCGGAGGATTGGAAGTCAGGTATAATTATTCCCCTGGGGGTAGGGGGGTTTCAAGAATACTCCCTCAGTATCCCTGCTTGTCGTACGAGGCGACTAAAAGGGTTGGTGGTGGGTTAGTGCCCCACCCCGTAAAAAGAACTAATTAAACAAGTGAATAAAGCGCCTCGGACAAGGACGGACCATACATTGACAACTAAGGAATGGACAAAGGACATTCTGAGGGTGGGAACGTGGAATGTGAGGGAAGTGAATGATGAAGTGAAAGAGAGAGAGAGATTGTTCAGGTGCTTGAGGATGCAAAAGTGGATATATGTGGATTGACTGAAACTAAATGGAAAGGTGAAAGTGTGAGAGAATGGGAATAGGGTTTAGGTATATGTGGAGAAGTTAATGAGAATTAGAGAGCAAGAGAGGGAGTATGTCTGATGATAAGCAAGAAGTGGAAGGAGAATATAAGAGAGTATGAAACAGTGGGTGCAAGGATTGTATGGGTGAGAATGAAAGTAGGTATACAAGCGTGGACGATTGTATGTGTGTATGCTCCGACAGAGGACCAAGTGGCAAGAGTGAAAGATGAGTTTTGGGCGAGAGTAGAAGCATGTATAGACAAATTTGAGAGGAGTGATAGAGTGCTTTTGATTGGAGACATGAAAGGCAAAGTTGGGAATGTACGAGTGGATGAAGTGGTTGGTCAGTGGGGTGTGCCAGCTGAAGTAGATGGGAATGGTAGTGCTTTGGTGGACATCTGTGCTGGTAAGGGGTTGGCTATAGCCAACACCTACTTTCGGCATAAAATGATCCACAGGTATACATGGAGAGTAATGAGGAGGATGGATGGTGAACTTGTTGAATGAAAGGCAATGATAGACTACGTGTGTGTGGATGAGCAAATGAGAAGACAAGTGTTGGATGCAAGCATGTGGAGAGGGTGGGGGAATGGAGTCTCGGACCATCACTTAGTGATGGCCAAGGTAAAGCTGCAAGGAAAATGGTTGAGGAGACGAAGGGGAAGACAGGAGGAAACAGCTCATGTGAGAAGAGTGGAGAATTTGCAAGATAGTGAGAAAATGGCAGAGTATAAGAGCATAGTGGAAGAAAGATTGGGAAGGTATGAGTTAGAGCAGATGGAAGGGGTGGAAGACATGTAAGATATTCATGGAAGAGATAGGTGCAGCGTGTGAGGTGGTTTGTGGAGTGAGGAGGAGATCCAAGGGTGTGCAAGGGACAGCATGGTGGAATGATGAGGTGAAACGAGCTGTGGAACAAAAGAAGAAGGCATATAGTGAATGCTTAGTGAGTAGAGGTAGGGGAGAAGATGAGAGAGAGAAGAGAGAGGTATATGTGAGCAGGAGAAGGGAGGTGAAGAGACTGGTGAAGGAGAGTAAGAAGAAAGTGGATGAAGAGTTTGGGAGGAATCTGAGTGTGAAATGGAGGGAGAGTAAGAAATTGTTTTGGAAGGAGGTAAAGAAAGTAAGGCAGTGTGAAAGGGGAAATAGTAGGGGAGTGAAAGATAGGAATAATAGATTGTTGGTGGAGAAGGGAGAGAAATTGAGGAAATGGAAGGAGCAGTTTGAGGATTTGTTGAATGTAGAGAGTGAGAGCAGTGTGAGTATAAGTGGTTGGGGAATGGCTGGGAGAAGAAGAGATGAGAGGAGGGAGGAAGAGATCAGTTGGGTGGAAGTAGTGGAAGCAATGAAGAAGATCAAGTTGGGAAAGGCCCCAGGAATTGATGGAGTGTGTGGTGAAATGCTGAGGTATGGGGGTGAGATTGTTGTGGAGTGGATATGGAAGTTGTGTAGATTGGCTTGGGAAGAGGGAAGGGTTCCAGAGTACTGGAAATCAGGTATAATTGTTCAATTATACAAAGGAAAAGGGGAGAGAGAAGTATGTGGTAACCATAGGGATATTTGCCTTCTTAGTGTGACTGGTAAAATATATGGTAGAATACTCATTGATAGGATTAGGCATATGACAGAGGAACTAGTTGGAGAAGAACAAGGGGGATTTAGGAAGGGAAAAGGGTGTGTAGATCAGATATTTGTTTTAAGATGTTTAGTGGACAAGTATCTAGAGAAGGGAAAGAAAGTGTATGCTGCCTTCATGGACTTGGAGAAAGCTTATGACAGAATAGTTAGGCAAGGAGTGTGGAAGGTATTACAAATATTTGGAGTGGAGGGGAAATTGTTGAGTGCTGTGAAGAGTATGTACAAAGGAGCTAGGGGTACGGTGCGAGTGGATGGTGAGCTGAGTGAGTTCTTTGATCTCAATGTGGGACTGAAACAGGGTTGTGTGATGTCTCCATGGCTGTTTAATATATACATGGATGGGGTTGTAAAGGAGGTGCAAGGTAGGGCAGTGTATGTGGGGGTGGCCCTAATGAATGAGGGTGAGATGTGGAAGATTCCGGTGTTGCTGTTTGCTGATGATACAGTATTGTTGAATGAAGATGAATGGGAGTTGCAAGGTTTGCAAGGTTTGGTGAATGAATTTGGGGCAGTGTGTAGGAGGAGGAATCTGAAAGTTAATGTAAACAAAAGTAAAGTTATGGTGTTTGAGAGGAACGAAGTCACAGAATGTACAGTGAGGCTGGATGGTGAGGATTTGGAGAATGTGAGTGCATTCAAGTACTTGGGTAGTGTGATGAGTAAGGATGGAACTTTGGGGGAAGAAGTGTGTGAAAGAGTACAGCAGGGAAGGAAGGTTGTTGGTTCACTGAAAGCAGTGATGAGAAATAGGGAGGTGAGTATGGAAGTTAAGAAGTCACCGCATGGTAGTATTGTGATCCCTACCCTAATGTATGAAAGCGAGGCGTGGACCTTGCAAGAGGGGAACAAGTCAAGAGTGAGAGCAGTGGAAATGAGTTACTTGAGAGGAGTATATGGAGTGACATGGAGGGACAGGTTGATGAATGAAGTAGTGAAGGAACATTATGGGGTGGATGTGGATGTGGTTGAGAAGATTAGGAGAAATACACTGAGGTGGTTTGGACATGTGGAGAGAATGGAGAATGAAAGACTGACTAAGAGGGTGTATGTAGGTGAGGTGGAGGGAGGGAGAGGGAGGGGTAGACCGAGGATGAGGTGGAGGGATGGAGTTGAGAGGTATATGGGGTAGGGGGGGTGAGTGGGGGGGAGGGTAGTCAAATGGTGGGTGACAGAGCGACTTGGAGGCGTTTTGTCTGCGGCCTCCCTTTGTGGGATTAGGATGTTGGGCTATAGATAGATAGATAGACAAAGGAAAAGGGGAAAAAGAAGTGTGTGGTAATCATAGGAGCATTTGCCTTCTTAGTGTAATAGGAAAGTTATATGGTAGATCCTTTTTGACAGAGTTAGGGAAATAACAGAGGAATTAGTTGGAGAAGAACAGGGAGCTTTTGGGAAGGAAAGAGGTTGTGTAGGTCACATATTTATTCATGGGTCTTTAGTGGAAAAGTTTCTAGAGAAGGGAAAGAAGTTGTATGTGGCCTTCATGGATTTGGAGAAAGCATATGACAAGATGAATATACAGAGAATATGTAAAGTATTAAGAATATATGGAGAGTAAATGGGAAGTTGGTGAACACCATGAAGAGTATGTATGAGGGTGCTAAGGCTGCAGTGCATGTGGATAGTGAACTGAGTGAATTTTTCTGTTTGAATGTTGGATTGAAACAGGGATATGTCATGTCCCCATGATTGTTCAGTCTGTATGTGAATGGGGTTATAAAAGGGGTGCAAGGTAGGGCAGTGGATAATGGAGCATCCCTAATGAGAGAGGGCAGTGTTTGGAAATTCCCTGTACTGTTTTGTTTCCAGATGATGTATTGTTAAGTGAAGACAGAGTTGAACTTCAAGGCTTGGTGAATGAGATTGGGAGAATGTGTAAGAAATCTGAAGGTGAATGTAGGGAAGAGTATAGTTATGGTCTTCAAGAGAAATGAAGCCATGGAATGTACAGTGAGGCTGGATGAGGAGGAAATGGAAAATGTGAGTGCATTTCATTACTTGGGTAGTGTGATGAGTAAGGATGGAAGTTTAGAGGATGAAGTGCTTGAAAGGGTACAGTAGGGAAGAAAGGTTCCTGGTTCTTTGAAAGCAGTGATAAGAAACTGGGAAGTGAGCATGGTAGTAAAAAAGCTGCTGCAAGACAGTATTGTGATACCAACCGTAATGTATGGAAGTGAAGCTTGGACCTTGTTGGAAGGACACAAGTCAAGAGATAAAGCGGTAGAAATGAGTTCTTTGAGAGGAGCATGTGGAGTTGCATGGAGAGAGAGAGACTGACAAATGAGGAAGTGAAAGAGCATTGTGGTGTGTAGGATGTGATAGGAAGCATTAGGAGAAATACAGTACACTGAGGTGGTCTGGCCTTGTGGAGAGGATGGAGAGCAAGAGACTGGCAAGGAGACTGGATGCGAGTGCAGTGGAGGGGGGGAGAGGGAGGGGGAGGAATGGAGTTGAGAGGTGTAAGAGAGAGGGGGGTGTGAGCTGGGAGCAGGGGAATGAAATGGCATTGGACAGGGCAACATGGAGGCAATTTGTTTGTGGCCACCCCTTATGGGATTGAGGCATCTGGCAATAGATAGATAGAAAGAAATTTATAATTGAGGGTAATTTAGTTTTTCAGGAAGGTTTAAAAGTGAATGTCTTGGTTGAATGTTGTGCCATGTTCTTTTACCACCATCACCATTTTTGAAGCTGTAGATCATTAGATATTTGGCACATTGAGTTTCTGTGAATACTCAGTGACTGGTTCCCAGATCCCTAGGGAAAAAAATGGGAAGATGAAAAACTAAATCAAGGGCCTGATAGCCTACTCTAAACAGTTTTTTCATCTCCTTGTACAGTATACAGTTTCTCATCTGTCGACATACCTCCACATGTCGTGCTATTCCTTTCTTGTTCATACCCTTGTAACACCTCACACATCTTTTAGTATTTCAAATGAGACATTCTTGATCTACGTAGATAAAAATATGAGTCAGATGTGTCTAGATATGGCAGATTTTAGGGGGGAAAAAAAAAAACTTCATTTGCTGGCTCAGAAAGTTTGGTATCTGAGCAGATGAGAATTCCATACTTGGCGCAGATTAGACTCCTTTATAACATGATCACTTCATAAGAAATGAATATCACATCAGTGTTAAAAAGTATGGACTAGTAACTCAAGACCATATGGCTTATCCTTTCCCAATTAATGTGTCCATGAAGTAAGATATGTTGGTGCCTAGTGCATCAGCATTTTGTTGTGATCCTTTTGTCATGATCCATGAATACCTATGTTGCCTCAGAAAAGGAAGAGAGGGAACATGTAGGAGGGAGGAAAGCTGAAAAGGAGGGACGACTACAACCTTCAGATCAACATTAGAGGTTTTCATTTTAAAGTCTGTCAATTTACTGGCCTCTCAGGGAATTAATGTCTAATTATATAAGCATTCCATCTGATGGAGAAGGTTAATGGAAAAGAAGTATGCAATCTTAGAATGGAAAGAAGGATTTTTGGTAGTAAAAGAAAAACAGAACCACGGGCTTATGCGGTGCGACAAATACTTAATCGGCACTGAATCAGCACTTTGAAATGGAAGATATTATAATTTTTGTCACCATACAGATTCATACACACAAAATTATCTGTGGTCCAGTCGAAAATTTGTGCTTAATCGTTTTCGTTCGTTTTTGTTTTTAAAGGCTCCAACATGCTTGCATGTGTCGGCCTTGGTCACCTAATGGCGGCTCTCCATGCTGCACGATCCATTGCAGCCTCCCTGTTCAGTCCCTTAACCCTAAGGTCACACTTAATGACCTCGTCCCATGTCTTTCTCGGTCTACCCCTCATAACCCCACCCCCAATATTAACACTTCTCACCTTCCTCACCCAACTATCATCCCCCATCCTCTCCACATGTCCAAACCACCTCAATCTACCTCTCCTCATCACAACACCAATACACTCCAGTCCCATCCTACCTCTCAACTCTTCCATTGTAAACCCAGCCCCTCCAGGCCTTGGACGCAGGGACGCACTGCACATCCACCTAATCATTGTCATTTCTGTACGTCTGAGCCGGCGAATGTCTTCCTCCTTCACTGCCCAGGTCTCACTGCCATACAGCATTACACTCCTAACACACGCTGCATACAAAGACCCCTTAGCACGTAGGGAGAGCCCCCTCAATGTCAGGAGAGGCAAGAGCTCCCTGAACTTCTTCCAACCACTTCTCACCCTAGCCACAGAGCTAGCTCCAGCCCCACCTCCAGCACACAACATGTCTCCTAAATAACAAAACTCTTCCACACACTCAAGAGATTCACCAGCAAGTTCAATTCTTTCACGTCTGACGATCTCCACCTGCTCACCCCGGCACGCCGTACACATAAAATCAGCATTATCTTGCAGTCTACCTCTGATACCACTACATCTCTTATGCACCCATTTATCACACACACCGCACAAGATGGAATTACTTCCCACGCCCTTGTGGCAAACTGCACATGGCCACTCTCCCTCGTCTTTGACAGTACCGCCACCAACCGTAGATATCATCACTTTTGTTTTATCTGCATTTACCCTTAAACCCTTTTGCCCCATACCATCTCTCCACTTCCTAAACCTTTCCTCCGCCTCCCATTCATTTTCTGCAATCAACACCAAATCATCAGCATACAACAACTCCCACGGGAGTCCGTTTCTAAAGTCACGTGAAAGGGCTTCAAGTACCATGATAAACAACATGGGACTCAAGACTGACCCCTGATGCACACCAACATTCACGGAAAACTCATCACTCAAATCTCCATTCACTCTCACCTGGGTGTGAGCACCCACATACATGGCCATAACCACCCTAACCAGCCACTCCTCCAAGCCAAGCTTTCTCATTGCCCACTTCACCACCTCTCTAGGGACTCTGTCAAAGGCCTTTTCCAAATCAACAAAAACAAAATAAAGATCCCTTCTCCTACCAATATATTTTTCCTGAAGCTGTCGAACAATGAATATGGCATCAGTGGTCCCCCTACCTGGCATAAACCCAAACTGCATCTCATCAATATTCACTCTTTCTCTAATCATACCTTCTAAAACTCTCTCCATTACCTTCATTATCTGATCTAAAAGCTTTATACCTCTATAATTCCCTCTTTCCAGGGCATCACCCTTCCCTTTATACACATTTACAATTACACTCTTCAGCCAATCATCTGGGACAACACACTCATAAATAATCCTATTTATCAGGTCAGTGACTAAACTCACCCCTATATCGCCTGAGGCCTTCAACATATAACTTCTAATAAAAAAAGTCAGGTGTCAGAGCTACAACTTCCTAAAGTTAGCGGATATTCACCCTTCTGATCGTCAACACATATTGACAGACTTCCAGTTTGCATAAATATTGATTTAAAACTCAGATAAATGTACAGTATTTGCATTGCATGAGGTGAAACACTTCTGCTAACTGTAGCAAATTTTTGCTCTGAAACCTTATTTTTTATTACCCTCTCAAACTCTTTCAATGCAACTTGTGTCCAGCCACTTCTGAGTGCAGCATGACCCCCACGGGCTGGCCTATACCTTACATGCCACACACCCCTCACTCAGGGATGTTTCCATTCAACTTTCTCCCCTGCCCTTCTTTATAAATGTATTGTTATAAAATTGCTGCATGTTATAAATGAATAAATAATATTCCTAATGAATGAAAAAAAAAAAAAATAACGGCCATACCACGTTGAGTACACCGCTTCCCGTCCGATCAGCGAAGTTAAGCAACGTTGGGTCTGGTTAGTACTTGGATGGGTGACCGCCTGGGAACACCAGATGCTGTTGGCATCCCTACGTGTCAAGTGGGGTTGGTGGAGGATTAGTGCCCCTCCCTGTAAAACAGTTAACTCTAAGCCCTTGGCCACCCCGTGTGGGATACATGGCGTCTGGCAATGGATGGATGGGAAAATACCATATTTTATCGTTCACTCATCTATTCAATGCTGATTTCTCACAGACATGTAAACATTTTGTCAATGCTTGTTGAGAAAAAGTTGTAGAGCATTTACTTGTGATGATTTTCATAAAAATGGCACTTCTAGCTCTATTAAAAAGATTTTTTTGGCATACAGAACAGAAATACAGTATCTTATGGTCTGTGACAACACCCAGCCACTCTACAGTAGTAGCGGCTGGCTCAACATTGTAAAATGTTTCCAGTCATTTCATTCTCCTGTCCATATTTGTAACTATATTGTTTTGAAATTACTACATGTTATAAATGAATAAATAATCTTCCTAATGAAAAAAACGAAAAGAAGAAATAAGTTACCCTATTTTTTTGTTCATTCATTTATTCAATGCTGGTTTTTTAGAGATATATACAGTATAAACATTTCAGCACTCCACTGTTTAAGATTGTCTTTTTACCAAAATCACTGAGGAAAACGAATGAATTCATGATGCCATAGGCAAGCGTAAAGGAGCATCCACAGGCTGTAACACGCAGGGGCAAACTGGCACAGGGACCCTTGTGTGTAGGTGTGGGGAGACAGCTGATCGACGCTCCTCATGACCTGGACTCACTCTGCGTCCACAACCCAGGTTAGGATGCAACCAAAAATCCCAGCAAAAAAATACAGCAATCTAAATGGTTGGATGCAACCTACATTGAAAATGTGCGAGCAGTTGGATTTTATTTCACCAAGCCCTCGTGTATGAGAAGGTTAATAGTTAAATTAAACACAAATTTTTGACTGGATTTCAGATAATTAGGTGTCTATGGACCTAAATAATGATCTAGGTATCGATCTGTCTATAGCCAGTCACCAGAATCTCATAAGGGGTGGCCATTTGTCTTTGAGTTAGTTGTTTTACAGGGAGGGGCACTAACCCTCCACCAACCCACTCGACATGTACGGAGCATGTATAGGTTGGTTATATGGTTACCATGCAGCATTGTAAATGGTTTCTTGGCATACAGGAAACCATTGGTCTTGTAACTCGGTGCAAAGCCACCTGAAAAGGACAGAAGAGTAATGAAAAGTGACAGGAAACATGGGAGAAATAGGAAGAAAGGAGGGCAGACACAGAAAGAAAATGATAATGGTGAAAGAAGAAGGAGGCTGCACTACATCAAGTGGGTGGATGATGGTTACCACCATGATGAAAATTATAATATTTTTCATTTAAAAGTGCTGATTTGATGCTGATTCAGTGTCGATTCAGTAAATGACCACCGATTCGGTATTTCATCATATCCCAGGCTTATGTGGTAGAGTGCAATATACCTGACATGAGGAAGATTTTCAACTTATACCACAGTTATTCTGGAAGAAGCAGCGTCATGTAAGTTTTACAGCATATTAGGCAGACTGTCCTCTTTCTTTCTTATGCCCAAGTTTGGCCCATAAAGACCACAATTCTCCCACCCTATCTGGCCCCCCCTAAAGACTGCAGTTTCCTGAAACTATGTTCCACCCCAGCTGCGATTTAGGGTTGATTTTTAACTTTTACCAAGGTAAAATTTTTTTGTACAGATTTAAAGAACTTGAATTTACTCACCTGAAATGACAATCTCAGTCCCCCAGGTCTAATGGTTACCACAGATTCAAAGACTGTAAAACTACCCCCTCATGGTAAGTGAGAAAAACAGGAAAATATAAGTGGAAACCTAATTTTCATTAGAGAACCTTAGCAAAATCAATGAAATCAATGTAAAATATGTTTCTGTTGATGAAACTAAGTGTAGGAGCCAGCATGATAGTTAAAAAAAATAAAAAATAAATAAAATCTAAACTAAAAAAAATTCAACAGAAACCTAATTTTTGCTGAAGAGCCTTACCAAAATCAATTAAATCAATGTAAAATATGTTTCTGTTCATAAAACTAGGTGGAGTCAGCATTTTAAAAAAAAAAAAAAAAAAAAAAAAAAAAAATGGTGAGAGTAGACAGACAGGCCGATCATGGCATGGAAACTATCATGTCATATTCAGGACAAAGGATAGAGAGGGAGCAAGGTGGATGTGGGGTGGCACGTCTCTAGTGGGGGTGAAGGGGGATGAGACACACCCCCAATGTGGGGGAGGTGGTGTAAGGGGTATTATGGCGGGAGGAAACACACACAAAGCGATCATAACAGAGAAATTCCTGTCATTCGATATAAAAGGAGGTTGGAGGGAGGTGGAGGAGGGGGAGGTGAGTAGGAAGACACCTCTCCCCCATATGATGATGTGGTATTGGTGAGTAGTTTGGGTGGGAGGGGACAGAGCAGGCTGTATCCAATCAGCCAGAGGGAGGTAGAGAAGTGGCTTGAGGGGGGGTCCCTCCACAGACCTGGTGACTGGGTGGAATCTTCCTTCTCACCACCTCATCCCTTAGTACTGATTGGATAAGAACCATTTACATCATAGAAGGGACTGGCTTAGTGCTTGGCATTTTTTGTCAGACCTACTATCATCAGTCATAGGACTGTGTGTGGTGAACTTGGAAACTGATGATCATCAGTCATAGTACAGTATAGTACTTAGGGGTTAGGGTTCAATTTTTAATCTTTCACCAAGGTAAACTTTGGTCTTATAGATTTCAAGAGTTTGGTTTTACGCACCAGAATAGGTGTATTTCACTCTCATATGTCTGATGGTTACCACACTATCAACCGTCAAAGAATGTCAAAAATAAAAATTGTTACCCCTCATGTATAGAAAGAGAGAAAAAATTTGCACCCAAGTAAGTTTTGGCCTCATAAATTTGAAGAACTTAATTTTACACAACAGAAAATGTATATTTCACTCATGTATCCAGTGGTTACTGCAATGTTGACCATCAAAAATTAAAAAGCCACCCCTCAATATGAGTGAGAATGGAATGACATAAGGACATAAGGGGGAATAGGGAGGTGGAGGAACTGTGGGGGGGCATCAGGAGGTAGGGATGGGGAGAGATTATGTCTGCCACACACAGCCAATACAGTCTAGAGAGAGTCTTTGGGGTGACGTGGGTGGGAGAAGACATTGAAGACAGGGCCCAGTGGAGCACAGGGAGGTGGAGAAATTGCAGGGGGGAAGAACCTTCCCCACCGCATCTAGAGGGATCAGTCAGGCCATACACCACCAGATATTGTACTTTCCATTGGCTAGGCTCACTGAATTTCTTCCAACCACTCCTCACTCTTACCATAGAACTAGCTCCAGCTCCATCTATATGTCTCCCACATAAAACTCTTCCTCACACTCAAGAGACTCACCAGCAAGATCAATCCTTTCACGTGTGACAGTCTCCACTTGCTATCCCTGACACACTGGAAACATGAATTCAGCATTATCTTGCGGTCTATCTCTAAAAATACCACTCTATACCTTGTGCACCAACTTATCACAAACACTGCACAAGATGTAATTTCTTCCCGTGTTCCTGTGGCATATTGTACATGGCCACTCTCCCTCTTCTTTGACAGTACTGCCACCAGCCCTATATACCATCACTTTTGTTTTATCTGCACTTACTGTAAAGTCCTATTGCCCCATAGCATCTCTCCACTTCCTAAATATTTTCTCTATCTTCCTTTCATTCTCAGCAGTCATCACCAAATCATCAGCATACAACATCTCCCAGAAAAGTCCATTTCTTCAGCCACGTGAAAGGGCTTCAAGCACCTTGATAAACTAGAAGGGGCTCAAGACTGACCCCTAATGCACACCAACATTCACAGACCACTCATCACTCAAGTCTCCATTCGCCCGTACCTGGGTGCAGACACCCATATACAGAGCCATAATCACCCTAACCAGCCACTCCTTGATCCCAAGCTTTCTTATTGCCCACTTCACCACCTCTCTAGGGACTCTGTCAAAAGCCCTCTCCAAATCTACTAAAACAATGTACAGATCCCTTTTCTTTCATATATATTTTTCGTGAAGCTGTCGAACAATGAATATGGCATCAGTGGTCCGTTTGCCTGGCATAAAACCCAAACTGCACACTTTCTCTAATCATACCTTCTAGAACTCTTTCTGTTATCTTCATTAATTGGTCCAAAAGCTGTATGCCTCAATAATTTCTTTTTTCCAGGGCATCACCCTTCCCCTTGGACATATTTACAGTTACACTTCAGCCAGTCATCTGGGACAACACACTTATTTATAATCATATTTATCAAGTCAGTAAGTAACTAACCTCACTCATATACAGTATCTTCTGAGGCTTTCAACATTTCAGCAGTCAACCCAGTCACACCCGCTGCCTTCTCCATCTGCATCCTGCCAGTTGCCCTGCTAACAGTAGCAGCATCAATCAAAGGCCATGGGCCAAACACTGGATCTCTTGGCTCCAAACCTTCCCTGTCCCAGTCAAACTCTTCATTCAACAACCAGTTATAATGCTCATTCCAGGCATCTTTAATATCCCCACTGTTCACTACCTTTCCTTCATCATTCTTCGCATACTGCTCACCTGTGATATCCCTGTTTTCCCTCTTCATCTGATATGCCACCTTAAATATCATGTTCTTCCTTCCACATTATTTAGGTAATCTTCGCACATTGCTCACCTGTGATATCCCTGTTTTCCCTCTTCATGTGATATGCCACCTTAAATATCATGTTCTTCCTTTCCACACTATTTAGGTAATCAAGTAAGTCTCTGAGACTCAGACTTTGTCCTGTAAACCTCTTTTCTACTCCTACACTTGGCAGCCAAGTATTCCTCTTTGTTACCTTTTTCCATTCCCGGAAATGCCTTCTTTTCTCCTTAACTGCAGCTTCTACACCCTCATCCCACCGCCAAGTTACTTTATGTCTTTGGGGGACCCATGTCCATCCACATGCTGAATTGGTAACTCTCAGGAGATTGTTCTTGAGCGCTCTGTACTGTTTATTAACACTTCTGTCAGTGGCTTCCTGTTCAGCCACCACTCTACTCATCTCACTGTAGAAGGCATCCCTTACTGCATTGTTTTTCAACTAACATACATTCCTCCTTGGTGCGTGGTCCTCCTTTTCATCACCCGCTCATTAAGCACCATGTCACATATCAATAACTTGTGCTGCTGCACACACTTCTCACTCCCTATAACTTTAACATCCCTCACTAAGCTCGTATCAAACCTCTTGACCAGGAAATAGTCTGTGTGGCTGCTGTTTCCCCCAGACTCGTATGTCATCAACCTACTTTCTCTTTTCCTAATATGTGTGTTGCACGCAATCATTTTCATTGCCTCCCCAAACTCAAGCATCCTTTTCCCTTCCTCATTTCTTGTACTATATGCATATCCCCTGTGTACTCCTTCATATCTTTGAGCTGCTTCACCTGCATGACCAGTCAGGTCCCCTCCCAAAACTTCAATCTCATCATCCCCTGTACCACTCACTACACATTAAGTCATCTCAGAATCTATTTTTCTCTACCTCATCCAAGCGTGCCCGTGGAGTATACGCAGATATAAGTGAACACATTATCCCACCAACAAAAGTTTCACTACTGTTATCCTTTCACTTGCTCTCATTTCATTTATGACATATTCCACCCATTTGTCCTTAAGCAACACGCCCACACCACCATGTCCATCTGCCTTACCCTTCCAAAATAACTTGTAATGTCAGTCCCTCCCAGCAACTATTCTCCCTTGTACACTATCTGACTTCTTGCACAAATCCAGCGTCCACTCACCCCTGTTCTACCCCTCAAACTTCCCACATTCCATGATCCCACTCTGATCCCTTTAGGTAATTTAGTTTCCTCATGCTTGCTTTGATTCCCTTTCTTTTTTGTCATAACCGGTAAACAATATCTAATAGTTGAAAGACAGTACCAGGAGAGGAGGTGGTGGCCAGAGTGTCTGGAGTGCCTGGCCAGGATTTTCGGCACAGTATGATATTCATTTCTGCCGGAGCAATTAGGTAACAAGGATGCCTAATCTCAGCCTCATTTGGAATATTCTTCGTTGCTCTTCAGACGGTAAATCATTGGAGGCTAATAAATATGAAATTTTAAATATAAATTTTTTTTAATGCAGTGACTATCTTTAGATAGTGTATTGTTTTGATTAGTAACAAAATGCTGTCATTTTCCACAGTCTGGTCATCTGTCTCATGAGATTCCATTGCTGACTTCATGTGTTTCCTCCACAGAGCGTGGTACTACTGCAAAGCTTGCCATGAGGACATCAAAGATGAAACTCTTATCAAGAAGTGCAAATGCAAGAATTGTAAGTATCAAGTAGTTTTTCTTAATAATTTTCTTGACAGTAAGCAACTTTATTTGGGGGGAGCTAATGGGGCTTCCCCCCCCCCCTTCAAAATATTAATATTGTGCCACATTCCAGCAGTTTTATAAACAGGAGATGCTTTGTCTTCCTGAGAAATGGATAACTACAGAAGACTTTTGACTAAGTCAGTTTCCTAGTTGGTGTGCAGCAGTGTTGTATATATTTTGCATATAGATTGCCTCTTTCAGCATGATGTGTTTAACATATTAACAGATGTACATATTCTTGATTTATTCAAAAAAGGCAGTACAAAAGAACCTGAGGCAATAAACAAAGCATAATAAAACCTCCATTATTTAGTGGCTATACCATGTTGAGTACACCGCTTCCCGTCCGATCAGCGAAGTTAAGCAACGTTGGGTCTGGTTAGTACTTGGATGGGTGACCGCCTGGGAACACCAGATGCTGTTGGCATAACGTTCTCCCTACATGTCAAGTGGGGTTGGTGGAGGATTAGTGCCCCTCCCTGTAAAACAATTAACTCTAAGCCTTGGCCACCCCGTTTGGGATACATGGCGTCTGGCAATGAATGAATGAATTTAGTATTTGGTTTGTAATTTTTGATAATTCAAAATTCTTTTTTGTTGATGATATTTCATTAACTTCCTATTTTTTAGTGTGATGCTTAAGATAAATATCTCTAAATTCAGCGAATGTTTTACTGGTACAATTCCATATTATAGGTAGAGTCCCATATTTGTATGATAATCATGTGTTCGAGGAGAGGAGAATACTGTATACTCTGGACTTCCTTCATTCACTGATTCGTATCCCAAATGAGATTGAAAAGTTGTGTGTATTTTCCACCCACTTTGTGTGTGTAGCTGTAGATTAGGCTAATAATCTTTATGTTGAAGTTCTTTTGGATAAAGAAAGTAGCAGTACTTGGGTATAACTCAGTTCCTGACAGTTGGCAGTGAATTTCAATAGGAGTTGGTAAAGTTATCCCCCCCCCCCACATCAAGATGTTTCACAATCTGGGTTATCCTTAAATTTTCACAAAGTGGCAGAAAGGCACTGATCACTGTTTCTGTGGTGTATTGTGGATCGTTTGTTTTTATGTTTCATTTATTAGAGGTCCAACATGCTTGCATCCGTTGACCTTGGTCTCCTAGTGGCGACTCTCCATGCTGCTTGATTTCAAGCAAGCAGCCTCCTTATTAAGTCCCATAGCCCTGGAGTCACACTCTATGACCTTGTCCCAGTTTTTTTTTTTTAAATCTGCCTCTTTTAACCCTACCCTCAACATTCATACCTCTCACCTTCCACACTCAGCTGTCATCCTTCATCCTCACAACATGCCCAGCCCATTTCAGTCTATCCTTCCTCATCACAACACCATTAAATTCCAGTCTCAACTCTCGTCTCAGCTCTTCACTCACAGTCCCAATACCCCCAGGCCTCATATACAAGGACACTTTACATATACAAGTTATTATAAATCTTCCAGGTCCAGCTGTGTTTCATGAATTGTCTCCTTATTATATATGTGTCCAGTTGCAACTTGAGTCTTAAAACATAGTCAGCTTGATGTTTGTCTATGAAGTATCCAATTGCTGTTCAGATGGTGACAAGTTGAATAAATTAAATAAATAGCCCTCAGTGGCTAGTGATACTTATGTTATATGGCCACAAAATAACTCGCCTCCGCTCACCATCCACTCACCCGATGTAGTGCTGCCTTTGGTGTCTGCTCTTTCCTCTCGTCCATCCTTCCTCTTCTGTCGTTCTTTCCTTCATTCTTTTCACTTCCTTCTGTCTATGGGTGACCTTACACTCTCTCTTCTGTCTTTCTTTTCTTTATTCTTTCCCCTTCCTTCTGCCTGTGGGTGACTCAACACTGAGTGACAAGCCAAATGGTTTACTGTACACCAGAAAACCATTTACTATGCTGGATGGTAACCATATAACCAAATTATGGCGCCTGGTGGTTTAGTGGGTAATTAAGGCACTCCAGTTGGATTGAGTCTGTGTAGGTTTATATCCAAGGGATGGTTGGGATTTATTGCCCACATAATGCCACTCAGGGATTAGTGAAGCTGGTCACTCATCTTAAATGTCAGAACCAACTTGCCTAACCCTGGGCTTCTCCGCTTCTCACGGAGCAACATAGGATTGGATGATAGATAGATAGATAGTTTCAGCCTCTCCTCTACCTTTTCCTCCAAGTAGGCAACATACAGTGGCAGATCCAGAGCTTCTTCAGCTGTGGGGATGGGGCATATTCCATTATTAGATTTAAAAGATATTTACAGTTAGGTCAGGATATAATGCGTGTAGGTTTGAAGAATGTTCATGAAATATAATTTTGTTTTACATAATTATATGTACTGTAGTTCAGTGGAGAATGTAGGGTTAGGTTCTGTGAAAGGCCAGAGAAGGTAGTGTATAGTTAGGTTCTGTGTGAACCTGCAGATTGTAGGGTTAGGTTCTGTATGAGGCCAATAAAAGTTAATAAAGTTGTCAGAACATGTTTATTTTCTGATAAAGAATGACATTTTTACTAACCGAAGAACTAATTCAGCTAAAGCAAAACTCAAGAACAATTGATTGAACAACTGATGCTGTGGGAGCACTAAACAGCTGACACAGCAGTGTTTGTTTACCAGTACAGTGGGCAAAGAATGACATTGTGGCACCCTAATCAGCGCTGATTTATACAAACCTAACCAGAATTATCCTAACTTCACCCCATTTACTCTAGCCTACCCACACCTAACCTAGTTTATCCTGATCTAACTTAAATTTCACAATCAAACCTGATTTATCCAAAACTAACCTTATGTAACGTGATTTACCCTAACCTAATACCCGAATAATAACCCCTAAACATACTTGAGGGACTGGATCAACAGTGTGTACATCAGTTCTGCTACATTTATTCATGAACCAGATGACCCTTTTCTCTCACATGTCTCATAACTAATGTTGTGAACCAGCATTGTTATAAGTGCATTTGGTCATTAAATACATATTTCCCAACCATACCCAACCAGTTTTTGTTCACGTGAGTACGACTATCATAACATCTCTTGCTATTTTAATTACGTTTAACCTTAAACTTCTATCATCACTTCAGAATGTTCTTAATAATTACCTGTCAGGTCAAAAGCTTATTTCCATCACTGGTGTCTACTGAGACACTTATTATAAGTGTGTAATGGATTAAGTGCTATTACATTTCGGGGTTGTTTGTAGGTGGATGCCAGTTGCTATGAGGCACATTGTTACTACAGTGACTAATATGTAGCTTCCCAGCAACCTACTGCACTTCCCGCCCATATCTTCACTTGTCTGGTCAGAGTGGTTACTCATCTGTCTGGTCAAAATGATGTATTATCAGCTATTTGGGAGGTGTTCACCATCCACTCTTTCGATGTAGTACTGCTTTCGGTTGCTTGCCCATTCCTCTCTTTCTTTCTTCTTTCCTTCGTTCCTCCTCTGTCTTTCTTTTCTCCATTCTTTCCACTTCCTTTTGTCTATGGATGACTCGACACTTAGTGACAAGCCAAATGGTTTCCTGTACACCAGTAAACCATTTACTATGCTAGGTGGTAACCATACAACCAAATTATGGTACCTGGTGGTTTAGTGGGTAATTAAGGCATTCCAATAAGATTGAGCCGATGATGGTTTATATCCAAGGGGTGGTTGGGGTTTATTGCTCACATAATGCTACTGAGAGATGAGTGAGGTTGGTCACTTTCATCTTAAATGTCAGGACCAACTAACCTAGCCACGGGCTCCTACGCTCCTCAGGGGGCAACACAGGATTAGATGATGAATGGATGAATGAACAATGCAGTAAGATATTTTTATTTTGCAAAAAAACTAAAACAGTAAAGCACCTTAGTTGTTTGTTGTGGTAAATCATATATTTCATGACAATTTTGTAATGTATCTGAAACTACACTCTTCAAATTATTTTTGTCCTTGCGAAATAGAAAAATCTTGATAAAAAAAATCTCATCACAGTAATCTCTCATTTATCTGGACATAATAGAGCCAAAGGTATGTCCAAGTAGTGGCAACATCAGGATAATGAACACGATTCCCATACCTCACCCAGAACCTACCTATACCCACTTCCAACTTATACCTACCTTATTTTTACAGTACTTATGCTTAATTTGGCAGTGTTTTCTGGTCATTCAGGCATATTTAGACATCAAAACACACATAGGAATATTCAGAGTAATGCTGAACACCAAGAAAACCATGCAGAAAAACCACTGAAAACCAAAAAATGCCCTACCTATACACCACTGTATGTACAGTACCTCTCCTAATTTTGGCACTGTTTTCAGATCAGTCAGCCACATTTAGACCTCAAAACACACATAGGAATATCCAAACTAATGGAAAACACCAAGAAAGCCATGAAAAAAAAATGAAAACCAAAAAACACCCTACCTATACACCACTGTATGTACAGTACCCCTCCTAATTTTAACACTTTTTTCAGGTCAGTCTACCATATTAGACATCAGAACACACATAGGAATATCTAAAGTAATGCGAAACACCAAGAAAACCATGAAGAAAAAACATTGAAAACCAAAAAACACCTGACCAATGCATGACTGTATGTACAGCACCCCTCCTAATTTTGGCACAGTTTTCAGGTCAGTCTGCCATATTTAGACATCAAAACACAAATGGTTAACCATATTAATGCTAAACATCTTGAATACAATGCATAAACAACAGAAATCCACAAAAAAATTGATGACGGTTTGAAAATCTGTTGTGTGTGACAAGTGATTGCCCCTGGGGCTCAGAAAAAAATTCCACGGCCAAGTATGCCACCGTAAATTAGTTATACAGTATTGGTATAAATCATATACCATCATCTTCACTGGTGTTTATATTGTAAGATAAGCCAATAAAAACACATAAAACAGATAAGTAAGAGTAAGAAATTCAAGCAGGAATAAAGCATTCAAGAGTAAAACTTACCCTCATATAACTTCCCACCATCCTAATTCAGAATTTTGCCAGCACCTTCCAAGTGTTAAGCATATATCTCGATGCAGAATTTCATGAGCTTTCTCGTATGGAATTTCCATACGACCAATAGTAGTCGAATAAATTGCAAAAAATTTGAAAACTCATGAGTCAATGCTATCACCACGGAAGAGGGTAAGGACTGAGGGAGTGAGGGGGGAGTCAGAAGGGTATGGAGGAGGGAAGGGAGGGGGAGGAGAGGTGAGGCTGTGGGCAGGTTTCTCCCCCTTCTGTCAACAGGCAGACGGGAGCTTTTGCTGTGTATTTACTCGTGGCATGCGATCTGTTAGATGCCGAGTGGTCATGCGGAAACACAACACATCGTGACTGGGGGATTTTCAACCTTCAATAGAGGGGCGGACAGCTGCTGTCGCCGAACATGTACTCGTGGCTTGTGGTCTGTGTTCGTTGGAGGTAGCGGTTGGGAAAGACTTAGCCTCTGTGGCCGCACGATGTTAGACATTCAGTGGGGAATGTGCACAGACGTTTTGACACTGCTTGCGGGTTACTGTCATACTGCTTGGGTGCTGGAGGTTCGTTGGGAGTGATAGAATGAGTGCTCGATTTAGACCATTCAGAACAGGGCCAGATGGACATTTTAGCTCTGGTTGTGGGTTACAGACTTCCCACTCACAGCTCAAGCCCAGCAGCCATGGTACTGAATGTTCTCAGGCACTTGTACATCTGGATAATAGCAAGTAAATTCAGATAATGGTTTAATAGAGCCAAGGCCCAGTGTCCAGATACTGAACACGTTTAGATAATGAATATCCTGATAATTGAGGGATCACTGTATATCCTGACCCTACTGTGCTGTAATAATAGCATAACAGCCTGATAAGTAGCAGCTTGCATAAATAATAGCAGATGTATATGAATTAAGAAAGTTATGTTACTGTACAGTATTTGTAAAATTAAATTGTATTGTATGAACTCAGTCATTAATTGTATGAACTCAGTCATTAAATATGATCCCACAGTCATATCCCCATTTTTATGTTTGCTTTTGTCTGATAACAGTAGCATTTCCAGCCTTGGGCAGTTGTCAGAATGCTCATACCAAATTGATCCCAGTCTTGAATGAATTTTTGTACCCTATACAGGAGAAAATTTATGGTGAGTGGCAGTAATAGTGATATGTGAGCAGTGGTGATGTCATTGTTTGGGTGGTGGTGATGGTGGTGTCTTGTAGGTGATGGTGCTGTTTGGAAGGTGATGAATTTGGTGTCTGGGTGGTTGTGTTTGGAGGGTGATTAAGTGGGTGGTGGTGATGGTAGTCTGTGTATGGTGATGGATGGATGGGGAAGAGATGGTGTTTGAGGTTGGTGATGTGGTGTCTAGTTGTTGGTGATGGTGGTGTTTAGATGATGATGATGGTAGTGTACACCATCACCACCTGACTTCAAACCAGGAATTTTATTTTACACATGGACAGCATTAATCATTTCAGCCTTCATAATTTGTAGTAAAGAATGTGAAGGTACATACCTTTGGTGTTCATAGAAATCAGTATATGTGTGTTTACCCTTCATTATTCATTCATCATCCATTCCTACATTGCCCCATGAGGAGCATAGGAGCCTGGGGCTAGGCAAGTTGGTCCTGACATTTAAAATGAGAGTGACCAGTCTCACTCATCCCTTAGTGGTATTACTTGAGCAGTAAACCCCAACCATTCCTTGGATATAAACCTTCACTGGCTCTATCCGATTGGAGCACCGTAATTGCCCACTAAACCACCAGGCACCAAAATTTGGTTATATGGTTACCACCCAGTGCAGTAAATGGTTACCTGGTGTACAGTAAACCATTTGGCTTGTCACTCAGTGTAGAGTCACCCACAGGCAGCAGGAAGAGGAAAGAATGAAGGAAAGAAAGACAGAAGAGGAAGTGTAAAGTCACCCGTAGGCAGAAGGACGAGGAAAGAATGAAGGAAAGACAGAAGAGGATGGAAGGAAAGAAGGATGGAGGAGAGGAAAGGGCAGACACCCTAGAGTGGCACTATACTAAGTGAGTGGATGGTGAGTGCCCCCACCTCACCATATATTTCATGTACAGAACATGAAACTTCATTTGATGTCAATTCCTTGTAGTATTATAATTCAGACAATCATCTAAAGTTTTAGGGATCAAAGATACTGGAAGAAAGAGAGACTGGCCATGTGGAGGTGTGGAAACATATATGAGTAACAGTGTTTTGAATATAATTATTTGAGAGGAGCATGTGGACTTACATGGAATGACATACAAATGAGGAAATGAAGAACATTGTGGTGTTGATAAGGGTGTGAGAGACTGGCTTGAAGAGTTTATGCAAGTTAAGTGGAAGGGGAGAGAGGGAAGGGGAGACCAAGAATGAGATGGAGGGATGGAATGGAGAGATATTTGAGAAGGGGAGGCGTGAGTTAGAGGGAAAGCAGCGAAATGGCAGAGGACAAGATGATGTAAGTGCAATTTGTTTGTGGCCACTCCATAAAGGATTAAGGTGTGTGGTAATAGATGAACCATAGATAGAAATAGACAAAGAAGGATATCCCTAGATGAAGCCAGTAATTTTTCTCATATACTGTAAATACTGTAACCTACTGCAGATAAACATACAGTAGGTTGAGAATGATCATTAACATGAATATCATTGTAGTAAACTAATCTAAATACACATTCGCAGGAATCTGTTTCAGTGAAATTTTTGAACAGTTTACTTTATGGCTCATCTTTTTTCAGTATGGATTGATTTTATGGTGTATGTGGCTGGAAAAGTGTTTTTTAGAAATTCAACTAACCTCATCTATCCCTGCATCAGGTACATACATGATGAAGAGGATGAAGTGTTTTGGTCAGTTTTGGAGGGCACCTTAACTGCCATAATTATTGCTCATGGTGAAGTAGTACAATCTTAATATATTGTAATGTCTTCAGGCCAGGTTATATGTGGTTAATGTAATATCTAAAGGTGTGTCTCTAGTAGACTACAACAGTTAATCAACTCACATAGTTTTGAAAAATTGCTAAACAAGAAGAGCTCGTAATATCATTACCGGTAGAGATTGAGAGGGCTCTCCATCCTTGCTAAGGGATCTTTTTATGTGGCATATGTTAGGAGTGCAGTACTGTTTGATAGTGAGACCTGGGCTGTAAAGGAAGAGGATATTTGCAGGCTGAAACATATAGATATGACATTGATTAAATGGATGTGCAGTGGATCCTCGAATGCGAGGTCTGGGGGGGCTAGGTTTATGACAGAAGAGTTGAAAGGAAGGATGGAACTGGAGTATATTGGTATTGTGATGAGGAGGGGTAGATTGAGATGGTTTGGGCATATGGAGAGGCTGGGGGATGACAGTTGGGTGCAGAAAGTGAGAAGTGTGAGTGATGGGGGTGGGGTTGCGAGAGGCAGACCGAAAAAGACCTGAGATGAGGTCATAGAGTGTGACCTCAGGGACAAGGGACTGAATAAGGAAGCTGCCAGAAATCGAGCAGCATCGAGAGCTACCATTAGGTGACCAAGGCTGATGCAAGCAAGTATGTTGGGGCCTTTATAAATGAAATGAAACAAAACAAAACTAACCAGATTTTCAGTCTTTGTAGACTGGTGCCAAGGGAGTATATGCATCCAGCTCCCACCATCAGAACCCCTTGGATTGGCCCCTGCCACATGTCATATATTTGTTTTACTCTCCTTAAGGAACAAATCTGTCTGACAGATGCTTAATAGAAAACGTCATCAGTGAATCTCATATTACACCCCTTAGGGCAGTGGTACTCAGATTTTATCTTACCACTTACATGCAGAGTTATGAGATCATTAGTCCATATATCCATTACTGAGGCACTGAATATAGAGTGGTACTGTAACATTAATCCATTATAAAGAGTAAAACACTAATGGTCATAAAATTATTAAAATGGTAATTTCATTTTCAAGGAAATAAACATTAACACTTTGCAACAGCACATGTTAGTGTAAACATATCGTTATGAGTATGACAAGCAATGTTATGTTTAAGTATGAATGATATGCGTATTTAATGGGAACTGGTTTGTCAATTCTCAGTATTATCTGATAATTTATATTGGTAAAATTAATTTTTTTTATCAATTTTTCAACAGCCCTTAAAGTACCCCCAGGAAATGCTTTTGTGTACCCCTAAAGGTTCACAAACCCCAAATTGAGAATCCTTGTTCTCGGACATTGGGGCCTGAGGCTGGGCTATTATAGTCCTGAACATTAGGCCCCTTCCCAGCTCATCATTTTCCGGTGGATATCAAGTTCTGAGCACAAAGTATTGGTTTTGTTTATGACTGATTGAATGGACCTCTTGATGTGAGACATTATGTGGAATTTAGGTAACTAAGTAATAACAGAACAGAGTCTTTGACTTAAAAGATATTGGTGAATACTTGAATCCTTCCTGTAAATGTAGGGCTGATGGGGACTGTACATGACAGAAAATCTTTCAGTCACCTCTGGGAGATTCAAACCATTGTGCACTAAGGAAAGGTCATCACTCATATATGATCTACTATGTGACTTCCAGGTATCTAGGTGCTTCGTTAAATGTCACCTACTGTAGATAGATTGAGCGACAGGCATACTGGAGTTCCAAAGTGGGTCCTTCCTCAAGGAAAAAGTGTTAATTGATGCATTCATTCAGTACTTCCTGGGCACATATATCATTACTGAAGTGCATATATTCTGACTTGACAAATATCTCTAATTCCTTTCAGCTTAATTGAGGGCCAAATATAGTCAGATTGGAGGGTCATTTAGACTAGTAACCAAGGAGGCTTGTTTGTAGTTCACAATTAAGGGTCGTCAAAAGTATTATTTCATCAAGCTAGTGGATGGTGGGTGAACCCATCTGGCAGTGATATGAAAATTCTGCCCTTCACCCACCAGATGGCAGGCATCAGAGCCCCAGCTCAGTATGATGACATCTTATTGTTGTATTCTTGTACACTCCAGTCATTTTTAGTCACTACAGAAAAAGCCCTTTGTAGTGAAGGGTTAAATCTCCATTACAGGTAGAAGATACTTTTGTAGTGGAGGATTTAAATCAGCTTTCATTAACCCCTGCACTACAAGAGATCTCTAAACTGCATGAGATGGACTAACTCCAGCAAGAATAAAGTCCATTAATAAAGATGTTATCCTATTGAGGTGGTTCAGTTTTCAGGATTATGGAAGCCTAGCCTGTGGTCCGTACACTTTGCAATGGATAATATATAAGTAGAACATTAGACTATTTCTTTGATGAGGGTTAAAGTCTGAATTAAGATATACAGCAGGTATTTTAAGATATTCAAGTAAGTTCATACATCTGATATCCAACCTTATGTATATATACATGTTCAAATAAGTTCAAACATTGTTATTCCAAATTATCAAGGTTTTACTATAAGCAACTCATGATGCTTTGATATATTTTTTAGCTTACATTAATTCTTAGCACTGAAGGTGTCATAATCCATTATATGTAAGATTATATTAATGTTAAAAAAAAAAGACATCTACTCACATATTTCCACAGTATGCAGTGAATGAGATTTTATTGTACAACTTTGATATTCTGTGGTTACTTTAATCTTAGCCATGATGCTTTTGGTGTGGTAAGTGTTTCATGGTCTTGCACATTTTGAATCTTACGAGTTAGGTGCAGTGTGTTACATATACCGTAGAACAGGACATAACAGAAAATGCAATACAGCAGTAAATTTTTCACCTTTTCCAGCAGTCATATGTGATGTGCTAAGTATTGAAAATTACTGCTGGAGTTGTGATTGTGTAATACTGTATTGTGCTTTTGTGATTTTATGGTTTTTACATGACACTTTGTTGAACCCTTGTAGGGTGAGTGCTTCCCTCAGCGGAATAAAGTTTAATGGTAATTACCAAATCAAGTTCTAAAGTGTCCTAGATTTCCTCAGGTGATTAAAATATGATCAGCAATTTAGGCAGACTGGAATCAGAACTCCTCTTGTTCCTCAGTTAATATACGTTTCACAGATCTCTACTCATTCTTAGCTAGAGAATAATGAATCTAGTTTTTGTTCTGTCACTTCTCTTTAGTGAGTAGCTCTTTTAAAAAATGTGGTCACTGTTCCAATAGGTATTACTTACTACAGTATAATTCAGGTAAACATGTACAGTACTGTACTTATTTATTTATTTATTCTTTTTTTTTTACCCATCTTTAATTTATCATGCCATAACATAAGCAGTCTACTTTTTCATAAGTGAATTACTTTTTTTCTTCTTCTTCTTTTTTTAGTCGACACATTGAAATGGCAGACCACAAACTGCTCTGTGCAGTCCTGTAAATTCTTCCTTCTAATGCAAAAAAAGTTCCTTACTTTTATGTAGTCACTCATGTCTTCACATCACAGACATCTCAATAAATGTAGCACCAGCTGAATACTCATTTTTGTGAAATGGCTGTGCTTGCCATCTAAACTTTGTTTGCACTTTTCATTGTACAGTAAAAGAGCTGCTGATCATTATCATGAAGTGCAGGTGAGCCTAGGGCCAAAACATCAGCAAATGCTGTTTGATATAGAGGTGCAATTAGAGAAGAAGAAAATGGAGGGGAAGGTAAGTGGTAAATTAGTCAGCTAATATTTGACGTGACTTTCAGCTTGAAAAATATTACCAAAGTTACTGTTCTGAAAGTCAGGGACCAGATGAAAGTTATGGGTTACCTGCATCAAATAGTGTAGTAGATATTGCATCTAGAAAGGTTAATGAGCAGAGAATAATAATCAGTCCAGTCCTCACATTCATATCCTCATACAGAACACAGCAAGTCATGAAACCGTTTCCCGTACACCAGGAAACCATTTACTACGCTGGGTGGTAACCACATAACCAAATTATGGCACCTGGTGGTTTAGTGGTAAATTAAGGTGCTCCACTCGGATTGAACCTGTGTAGGTTTATATCCAAGGGGTGGTTGCGGTTTATTGCTCACATAATGCCACCCAGGGATGAGTGAGGCTGGTCACTCTCATCTTAATTGTCAGGACCAACTTGCCTAGCCCCGGACTCCTACGCTGCTCATGGGGCAACATAGGATTGTATGATGGATGGATGGATGAAATGTACTGTTGAAATTCAACTTTGCATAGAAAAAATATAAAAATGACTTTCTTACAGTTAATTTGTAATATTATGAGAGTACAGATTTATGCACTGTAGTAATTTTATTTTGCATGATGTTATGTTGTAGACCTGGCAGCACAATGTGTACTTGAAAAAATTAATATTTTAGTGCTCTTGTATCAGCATAAATGATATGGCCCAGAGCATTAACTCCTTAAATTTGGATAAGTATTTTTTCTCACTTCCTCCAGATGTTTTTATTTAACATAGGAAAGCTCTCTCATACTGAAGAGGTTAATGAATGGCATAATGAACTCCTCCATTTTGAAGAGTCCCCTGAAATTAATACAGGTAACAGCATCTGAAAGTGGCAAGATTAAAAGTGAAGAGGCATCATCAGAGTCAAGGGGTTAAGTAGCATCTATGAGTATATATTACTTAACCCTTTAACTACTCAGACTCTGCACTTGATATTTCCAGGATTATGTGAGCAATAAAAGTGTGACTTGTTCTGGCAGACTTACATTTTCTACCATGCCTCAAATTTCTTAGTGTCAGTTATCTCAGAAAAGTAGTGGAGGATGAGTTTGAATCCCAAGACTCTCATATTTTCTCTCGGCACCACATGTTCCCCAAATTATGGAAATAATTGTAAGTAAAGAAATTACTTTATAAGAATACAATATTTATAAGGAAATTATGAATTTTTAAATTTTGTCGCCTTTCAGGGTCTCTTGCCTGAGTAATTTAATATTTTATAGTGTGTTGTGATGAGGAGAGGTAGATTGAGATGGTTTGGACATGTGGAGAGGATGGGGGATGATAACTGGGTGGGGAAGGTGAGAAGTGTTAATATTGGGGATGGAGTTATGAGGGGTAGACCAAGAAAGACATGGGACGAGGTCATTAAGTGTGACCTCAGGGCTAAGGGACTGAACAAGGTGGCTGCAATGGATCATGCAGCATGGAGAGCCGCCATGAGGTGACCAAGGCCAACGCATGTAAGCATGTTGGAGCTTTTAAAAACAAAACGAAACGAAACGAAATGAGCCTAGGCTAGCCTCCATTTTAACTAATTGCTTTTAGAGAAAACAAAAATCACATACCTGTATATGTCATGAAACACTGGCCAGGTCTTCAAAAACTGGCTTTTCTCTCTTTCTGCATTTTTGCCTCCTTAAATGGTATGAAACACTGAGGCACAAGGCATCAAGCGTTGTTAGTTTAGCTGAGTGCTCACCTTACAAAAATTGCCTTACACCAGCTCTGCCGTTGTTTCTCTTTTACTCTGTATATGCACATCAGTTGCTTCTCAGGACCTTCCGTGCCTTTGGTATCTTTGGATGCTTTTTCTCCACCAAAGTGTGAGTGTAATGTTGTTTTGAGTTTTTGGGGTAGGTGTTCCTGCTCCCCCCTCCTCTCTCTCTCTCTCTCTCTCTCTCTCTCTCTCTCTCTCCTCCTCCTCCTCCTTTTTCTTCTTCTTCTTGTCTCCCATTTTTATCACCCAGTATTTTCAGTAACTTTTAATTACAACCAAATGTCAGTAAATTTCATTGTGTTGCGGTGGGTTTCATTCACTCCTTTACATTTCCAAGTTGTCCTATTTGTAAGAAAATAATTATGGTCTTAAGGTCCATAGTTTCCTCTTCCACTGTTCCACTATGACTAGATTGTCCTAGTTCACTATTTTCAGACAAGAGAATGGTTTGATGTGCTTTGATCTATTTTGCTCAGGGCTTTCATGGAAATCTGGAAATTTCCAACTTTACCTCAGCTACATAGGGTTGGAAACTTGTTTGTTTTCTTTAACTGCCAAGATAGCTTTTCCACTTCTAGGAGTATCTGCCCCATTGGCCTTGAATCTCCTTTATCAAGTGGAACCGTAGTTGTTCTGGCATTAATTTTCTAAGAAGCCAGTAAATTAGCATTTGCCATCTCAAGCTTTTTAGTGCTTTCGATAGCCTCCCCACCTTTTTGGCTACTCATCCTCTTTCATGTTCTTTCACATTCATTTTCAAAGGCACCGTGAATATAAAGAATAGAAACAAAAAGCTCATGACGTGCTTAACCCGTACCACGCTAGCGACATAGATCTACGTCCCCCTCTAAAACGCCAGTGACTCAGCAATGAGAAGTCATTGCAAGCAACCAAATTAAAATGGAAGGTAATAACGTATCTCGCTAACTTCAGACATTTCTCCACTTCGCTTACAACACTGATTTAGGAGCACAAGAGGTGAGTGACAGTTTTCTCAGGTTCACAGCCACTGTGCTGTCTTAGTAACCTTGAAGATTTCTCTGGTCGATTGGCACCAACCTGACTTGATTCAACCAAGTTTCTGGCTTTGATGATTACTTTTATTAGTGAAGGGATCTTATATTGATGTATTAAGCCCATTTAGTTACAATAAAAAATAAAAAATCTGTTCACAAGCTCACAGCCGCTTCGCACTCTCAGTAACCTTGAAGATTGCAGAGGTCAAGAGGCACCAACCTGACTCGATTAAGCCAACTTTCTGGCTTTGGTGATTACTTTTAATAATGCTAGGGATCATATATTGATGTATTAAGCCCATTTAGCAAAAGAAAAAATCCAATATCAGTTCACAAGCTCACAGCTGCTCTGCTCTTTCATTAACCTCAAAGATTTCAGAGGTAGAGTGGCGCCAGCCCAACTCGATTCAACCAACTTTCTAGCTTCAGTGATTACTTTTATTAGTGCCAGGGATCTTATATTGATGTATTAAACCAATTTAGCCAGAAAAATAAAATCCATAATTGGCCTGCATGGAGGGGTATCAGTTTGTTTTTTTGCCCAGCATGGTACACATGAAGTATGGTGCATAATTCAAGGATGCAGAAATTACAAGGTTTGTTGAAAAAGTATCCGACCTTGGGGGGGGGGAGGAAGCTAGGACACTAATCCCTCTCAAAGTAGGTCCCTTCTTACTTGACACACATAGCCCAGCATTCTTTCCACCACCTAAAACATTTTTCAGAGATGGTTTCCGGTATCTCCTGCAGGTGCATGATCACATTTGTCATAATCTCTTCTCTCATCTCTAATCAGGAACCCTTCAGCAGAGTTTTAAGCTTTGGGAATAACCAAAAGTCACATGGAACCATGTCTGGTGAGTAGGGAGCCTGCCAGACCTGCGGGATGATGTGCATGGCCAAAATTTCCTTAATCAGGTGAAAAGAATGGGCAGAAGCGTTGTCATGGCGCAGCTTCCAACCTGCCACTTTCCAAAGGTCTTGTCTCTTCCGCCGAACCGTGTCTTAAAGACAACAGATAATGTCGAGTTAGCAATTTTTGTTGACAGTCTGACCTGGTGCGTATTTATGATGCACAACACCTCGATAGAAAAAAAAAAAAAAAAAAAAAAAACAGCTTGCCCGTGCATTACACTTTCTTGTGGATCTGTCGTGCTTTTTTTTTGGCCGAGGTGACCCTGCATGCATCCACCGGGACAATTGTGCTTTGGTTTCTGGGCTGTACCCGAACACTGAAGTCTTATCTCCAGTGATAACAGTCTCCAGAAAGTCTGGATCGTGATTTACACATTCCAGCATGTCTTGAGCAACATTCATGCAAGAGAAGAGATCATGACAAATGCGATGTAGCACCTGCAGGAGATACTGAAGACCGACTTTGAAAAATGTTTCAAGTATTGGAAAGAATGCTGGGCTACATATGTCAGTTCAGAAAGGGCCTACTTTGAGGGGGATTATTGTCCTAGCTCAAAAGGTTAGCTTTTTATTTTTTAGAGCCTAAGGTCAGATACTTTCTGAACACACCTCAAATGAGAGGAGGATTAGGCCAAAGGGTTTCTGCATACCTGGTCAGTGATTCATGACATAAATGACATTTTCTTTTTTGCTAGCATGATTAAACTGGAGCATAATGGAGGCCCAGTAGGGAATACAACCCATACCCTGATTTCCGACGCATCGATAACCGACAATTCACCAGACTGGACAAAAGAAATGGGGAATCATTCCCACAATCCAAACAGCCATCGATTCGCTAGGCTGAACACTCCACCCTTCCCTAGGATTGAAACGAGCGTGTCTGAATGGGATGTGGTGGTGCATGTGGCTCTTCCTGCCCTCCCCCCATCCCCCACCACACTCAGCACTGCCAGGCCTGACTCCTTCTCCATCCCCCCGCCCTCCCCCACCCATGGTTGTCTAACTCCCCGTCCTCCCACCCTCCCCCACCCCAGCTTGTCTCACGTGTGTGTGTGTGTGTGTGTGTGTGTGTATTTACCTATTTGTATTTACCTATTTGTAGTATACAGGAATTGAGCAATGCTCGTGTTGTCCTGTCTCCATATCCACATTTATCAAGTCTACCTTTACACACATGAATGTTTTTCTCATGCACCACCTCTTTGTCTAAGTCGTTCCAAATATTTAAGAATATACCTAATTGTGATATACACGGAATGTACTATGCTCGTGGGTTTCCGTCGCTGTTTCTCAATAAGTCGAATTTAACTTTAAACTCGTTTATGTTTTTAGACTGGACGATCTCTTTGTCCAGGCTATTCCATAAGTCTATACTTCTGTAAGGAAAGCTATATTTCTTGATATCCTTCAAACAGCTTGACTTTTTCAATTTCATTCCATGTCCTCTTGTTGGCCTCTTATCCCATACAAACAGATCTTCTTTGTCAATTTTGTCTACTCCCACCATGGTCCTGAACACCGCAATCATGTCTCCCCTCTTTCTCCTTTCCTCTAACGAAGGCAAATCCAGTTTTTCCAGCCTCTCTCTGTATGACAGGTCTGTCAGACTGGGGACCATCTTGGTTGCTGTTCTTTGTATTCTCTCAATCTTGTTTATATCTTTCTTTTTGTGTGGGGACCACACTACCGCTGCATATTCTAACCTGGGGCGGATCATGGCCACTATCATCATTTCCTCATCCATATAATGAAATGCTACTCTTATGTTAGTCAAGAGCTTATAAGTCTCTCCAACTATCTTGTTAATGTGCTTTTCTGGTGACAAACTATCTTGGACCAGCACTCCCAAATCTTTCTCTTCTCTCCTTTTTGTGATTAATTCATTACCCAAAAAATAATTCAGTGATGGTCTCCTGGTACTTTTACCCATTTCCAATATTTTACATTTCTTTACATTAAATTTCATTTCCCACGTCCGGCTCCAATTGTGTATCCTATCCAAATCCTCCTGCAGTATTTTACAATCCTCCTCAACCTCTATCTTCCTCAAGATCTTTACATCATCAGCAAACAGACTCGCATAACTGTTCACTCCATCTACCATATCATTTACATAAATCAGGAACATTACTGGCGCCAACACTGAGCCTTGAGGGACTCCACTTGTTACTTCCCTCCATCCAGACATCTTTTCCTTTATTACTGTCCTCATTTGTCTGTCTCTCAAAAAGTCTCTCATCCATTCCAGAAGTTTCCCCTTTAGTCCTCCTATATATTCTAGTTTCCACATTAGTCTCTTATGAGGTACCTTGTCAAAGGCCTTCTCTAAGTCTAAGTGTGTGTGTGTGTGTGTGTGTGCGTGTGTGTTCTTACCTGATTGTTCTTACCTAATTGTATCTTTACAGGAATGAGTCAAGCTCGTACTGTCCTGTGTCTTAAACCATATTTATCGTACATATCCTTAAATTTGTGAATTGTTTTGGCACACACTATTTCATTCGGCAGTGCATTCCATTGATCAATTGCTCTGTTTGGGAAACTGAATTTCCTTACGTCTTTATCACCTCTCTTCTTATGCAGTTTTTTGCAGTGTCCTCTTGCTGATGCTTCTCCATATGTTAAGTAATCATTTATGTCTATTTTCTCCTTTCCTGATATGCACTTATATAGCATTATCATGTCACCTCTTTTCCTTCTCTCCTGTAGTGTTAGTAGATTCAGTTTATTTAGTCTTTCTCCGTAGCTTAGGTCCCTTAAGCTTGGTATCCATCTTGTAGTGGCCCTTTGAACTTTTTCAATCTTGTCTATATGCTTTTTGAGATGAGGACTCCAGACTACTGATGCATATTCCAGGGTTGGTCTAATGAATGATGTTATTATCCTTCTTAGCATGTCTTCATTTATGTATGTGAATGCTATTCTCATATTTGCAAGCAGTGGATACATGTTCCGTACCTTCTCGCTGATGTGGTCAGCCGGAGATAGTCTGTTATTGATAATCACACCTAGGTCTTTCTCTCTTTCTGATGTGTATAGGGTTTTATTTCCTAACTTATAATCCCAATCAGGTCTTTTTCCACTTTTACCAAACTTGATTACATGACACTTGTCCACATTGAATTCCATTTGCCATGTACTACTCCATTCATGAAGTTTATTTAATTCTTCTTGTAGCTCCCTACAAGAGTCTGTGCTAGTAATTCTCCTTTGTATTTTTGCATCATCTGCAAACATATTCAGATAGCTCTCATTTCCAGTGTTACTGTTTATATCATTTATGTACACTAAAAACATGATTGGTGCCAGCACCGAACCCTGTGGTACTCCACTAGTCACTTCTTTCCATGATGAGTAGTTTCCTCTTAGTACTGTCCTCATTTCTCTTTTTATGAGAAAGTCTTGCATCCAACAAAACAGTTTGCCTCGAATTCCTCCTTGATGGTACAGTTGCCATAAAAGTCTTTGGTGTGGTACTGTGTCAAAAGCTTTCTTGAAATCTAAATAGATACTGTCCACCCATCCTTCCCTTTCCTGTATTGTGTTTGTTACTCTGTCATAGTAGCTCAACAGATTAGTAACACATGATTTTCCTTTTCTGAAACCAAACTGTCTTTCTGTTATCATAATGTGTTCTTCTAGATGATTTACCCAAGCTTTTCTTATAAGTTTTTCTAATACCTTGCTTATAACACTGGTCAGTGATACTGGTCGGTAGTTGAGAGGATTTTGTCTATTTCCTTTCTTGAATAAGGGGACTATATTTGCTTTTTTCCAAATATCAGGTAGTTTCCCTTGACTCAAGGATTTCTTGAAAATTAAAAATAATGGTTTACTTAACTCCTTTGCACATTCTCGTAATACCCAACATGAAATTTCATCAGGACCACTTGCTTTTCCTCTGTCTAATCTACTTAACTCCTCCTGTATTACTTTTTCTGCTATTTGTATATCTGGTAGTATGTGTGGACATGCGTGTTCCACATAGTCCCTCTCAAAATTTTTTTTCTTCTGTAAAAACTAATTGGAAATTCTTATTTAGTGCTTCACAAATATCTTTCTCTTGTGTATAAGTGATTCCCTCGTCCGTAATGGATTGTATTATATCTTTTACTCTGGTTTTGCTTCTGATATAGCTGTAAAACAGCTTTGGTTGATCACTACTTTTATTTATTATATCCTCCTCAAACTGTTTTTGGGCTTCCCTCCTTATTCTTGTATAGTCGTTTCTTGCCTGTTTGTAATTATTATACACCCTTTCACTATTGTGTCTTCTGTATCTATTTCACAACAAATCTCTTCTTTCTTTTGATTTTTTACATTCTGTATTGAACCATTTTTGTATTTTCTTATCTGCTTCTTTGTGCTGTGGGATGTACTTCTGGACTCCTATTTCATAAAATTCACAAAATTTTTTATATACAGCATTTAAATCTTGTCCTCTAAGCTCATTTTCCCAATCAACTTCTAAGAAATACTTCTTTAGGTCTTGATAATTTCCCTTTTTATAGTTTCGGCTCTTTTTGTAACTGTCATTGCTGTTTACTATGTCATATGCTATCCTGAAGTTATAATTTAGTACTGCATGATCGCTTTTGCCGAGTGGAGGGTGATATATTAAACTGTCAATGTCATTTTCTTGCCTAGTAAATATTAGATCTAGCACTGAAGTCCTCTTTTTCTGGTGGTTTCCCTCACATGTTGCGTTAAGAAAAACTCTTGTACGAGATCCAGGAGCTTTTGGTCCCAACAGCTTTCTTGGCTATTTATATCTAGAGTATTCCAATTTATATTTGTATTGAAGTCCCCAGTTAGTATAATTCTTTCCGATTTCCCTTCCATTTTATGTAGCAATGATCTTATACTCTGAATTGTACTCTCTGCCAGGTCCTCATATTCATCTCTTTCCCATGCGTTTGATCTGGGTGGCATGTACAAATTGGCTACAATTACTTTACCTTCAGATGTGTCGATCTCTACTGCAATCAGTTCTACTTGTGATGGTATATCTAGGTTTATTTCTTTGACTTTTAGATTTTTCTTAGTTAATATTATAATTCCTCCTCCTTTTTTTAAATTTCTGTCTCTTCTCCATATATTGTATTCCTCTAAGTTTAGTATGTCATTGGATTTCCTTGGTGTTAATTTTGTCTCAGTTAGGCATATTATTTGTGGTTCATTTTCTCTGACATAATCATTCATCTCTAGTAATTTAGATACCATTCCATCCACATTTGAGTACATCAACTTTATCATCTTGTTTATATACTTGTCATGACATGGTTCTACTACCTTCCTCCTTTTTCTTCCATCCTGTTTGTGTACCACTTTCGTGCCTGCAATCCTATTACTTTGTAAAAAAAATTTCTTCTTCTCCTCTTCTGATCTTCCCTCATTTTTTGTTTTTGCTTCCTCCCTTTTCTCTTTCAGTAATTCCAGTTCCTCTTGTGTTAGGCATCTTTTTATCCATACATTTTTGAACTCCTCTTTTTCCATAAGATTCTTTGCATTTTTTAGTATCTCTTCCACAGTGTTTACACTCTGGAAAGTCACCTTTAGAGGTCTTGTCTTGCTTTTCTCGTATTTCCCTAACCTTTTGTGTTCCTCTATGTCTTTACTACAGATTTCCTCTGATACTTCTTTCAGTAAGCTCATTACATTTGCCATCTCCCTTTTGTCTCTAGTGATCTTGTTTTTAACTTCTTCCTCTTCTATACCAGTGATTACTAGTGATTTATTTATTTCTACTGAATCTCTGACTAACTTTGGATTGTTTTGGATTATTCTTTTCACTTCCTTTTTAATGCTTTTTTCCTCCACCCTAGTTTCTAAGTCTTTCTTTACTTTCACCATTTCAGCATACATGGTTTCTACATCATTTTTGTAGCTTTGCACAGCTTCATTCACCTGTGTTATCTTCTCCTCAATATCACTGCTCTGGTCCATAAGACTGCTTGCTTGTCTAATTGTCTCTGTGGGTGTATGTGGGTGAGGTGGAGGGAGGGAGAGGGAGGGGTAGACCGAGGATGAGGTGGAGGGATGGAGTTGAGAGGTATATGAGGGAGGGGGGGTGAGTTGGGGGGAGGGGAGTCAAATGGTGGGTGACAGAGTGACTTGGAGGCGTTTTGTCTGCGGCCACCCTTTGCGGGATTAGGGCGTCGGGCTATAGATAGATAGATAGATAGTCATTTTTTAACTCTTCCATAACACTCTCGTGACTGACTACTGTACTTGCCATTTCACTCACTTTTTTCCTAAGCGTACTCAATTCCACTGTTAGTTCACTGATGGTTGTGTCTTTTTTATTTGCCTCCCTTCCTAGTTTTTCTATCTCTTCCTTTTGCAAGTGCATTTGCTTCTTTATTTCATCAATTTCATTTTTGAAAGCCATTTCTAGTTTGTGTACACGTTCGACCAGTCTATTGTGAGTCTCCACTTCAACCAGTTCTTGGTAGAAATCATCATTTTGCTTTTTACTTTTATCCCTTTTCTTTTCCAAATTTGTTTTACTGAAGTATGTATCCATTTTGTAATACTAAATGAACAGAGTATGTACTTACAGAGTATGTACACTTTCCCCATGTTGCTGTAGTATAAACAAACCCAGCTGACTCAATGCATCGTGGTTCTATGTTCTATTTGAACCAGTCTTATTTAAACTTATTATTTCTTTTCCTTTTAATAATGAAAAATCATTTAGTCTAACCTGGTACAGAGCTTGACTCATTCAAAGATACTAATTTAGGTAATGCCTCTGACCTCCGACGATTCCCTCTGCATGTGTGTGCATGCGCGCATTCGTGCATGCATGCATGTGTGTGTGTGTGTGTGTGTGTGTGTGTGTGTGTGTGTGTGTGTGTGAGAGAGACAGACAGACAGACAGACAGACAAAGTGAGTGAGAGAGTGAGTCAGTGAGAGTGACGTTGAGTCAGTGAGAGCAAGAGCGAGTGAGACAGTGAGAGTAAATGAAAGAGCGAGTCAGTGCAAGTGAGTGATTGAGTGAGTGAGTGAGTGTGACTGGTTGGGGGTGGTAGTAGGGCAGTTTGGCTTTCTTGTCTCCCTCTCTGTCCCCCTGCCCTCCCCCACTCCAGCTTGTCTCCCTCCCCCCACCCTCCCCCATGCCTACTTGTCTCCCTTCCTGTCCCTGCTCCCTCCTCCACCCCTGCTTGTCTTCCTCTCCTCCCCCTCCCCCTCCCCATCCCTGACTGTCTCCCTCCCCATCCCCCACCCTCCCCCACCCCTGATTGTCTCCCTCCCCATTCCCCTGCCCTCCCCCACCCCTGATTGTCTCCCTCCCCATTCCCCTGCCCTCCCCCACCCCTGCTTGTCATGCTGCCAGCTTCCTACCTGTCAGTTGCTCTGAAGCATCTCACACAACACATTCCACCCACTTTACATTCCTGCATGTGATGTTTGATGTCTCATTTTTTAGCAATGGTATTATTTATAAGGATAATAACATTACCAATGGTGTTTCTGTGTCAGTCTCTGTTGACTAAGCAGGGTATATGAGAGTTTGTGTTTTGGGCTGGAACATATCTCTGGCTTTTCTTCAGTATCTTATGAGGAAAATTGCTTCAATATCCGACATGCTTGCTGCCCGAACACTCCCACCGGTACACAACACTGCTGGAAATCGGGGTATGGGTGTATGTAGGTATATAGACACTAAACCCTTGGAGCCAGCAAATGAATGGGTTAATTCTAAAGCCAGCCATTATCAATTAAAAACCAACCTTTGCATAGCCATAATCACAATTTTCCTCTGTCTTGAGATCCTGGAGACACCTTAGAATGAGTAGCCAAAGCTGCCATTAACTAGTGCACATAAACATTGTAGTGGATAAGGGACTGTCTTGATCTGCCACAGAATCTATGAGAGGAATGCCATAACTTCAGCAAATGAGAAATTTAGGTGGAATGCCATAAAAGAGTCCCTAGCCATGGGCCATTTCTTTGTAATTGTGTGTGATCTGCACCCATTTAAATGCAATGCGTACTGAGAGTCTTGAATTTGGCTTTCTTTTTGTTCAGTTTTCTTCAGAAGGGACAGATATTGGTGGCAATCAGCTGTGAGTTCTTTATAATTTGCATCATATAAAAATGGAAGTTATTGTCCTTCTCCACTCTGCTCTTTCCCATCACTTTTGTTTCCTGCCCTACCCACATCCACCTCTCCTGCCCTTCTTTACCACATTGTTACTTGCTGATAGAAATGTGTATGCTAGATGCCAGGGGAAGAGGCAGTTAGATCATTATTATTGATCCCTACTGTACAGATGCCATGGAATTAGGATTTGCTCACCAAGTGACTAATGGATGTATTGAACTGGCCAAGGATTCATAGTGAGGCTTGTAGCACATAAGGAGTAGTAACTGAACTTGTCATCATACAAGACTAATTTTATAGGTTCTGGAACTCCATGTGAAAACTCCTGGGCATATGAAAAATGTGCATAACATGCCCAAATCACCATGCCAGAGTTTGAATTTTATCGCAGTGATTGTTGCTGGAATGTTCCAACAATATATTCACTCAGTAAAACACTGGCTTACACAGAACAGAATGACTGCTGTACCAACATCAGCTCTTACTTTCTTCATTGTGGATAGACATGAATCTCAAACATTCTCAGGTCACCCTCATTAACCAGTCACTTCTCTTAGAGGACTTCCCCAAATCCTCAAACTTATGTAGGTATACCATACTTTTTTTCAGTGCACAAGCAACACTAGTACCATACAAAAACATCTCATAAATTAGATACCTTGAAAACTCTCAGTGACACTACCTTCAGACAGTAGTAGGAATGACTGAAAACAGTCTGTGAACATTTCATCCATATAACAGTAGATATTGCATACCTCAAGCTGGGTCTCACCTTAAAAGCTGCAAACATGGAAAACTTCAAGAGGCACAAAACAAAAGCAGTAAGAACAGTAACAGGATGTACAAAGCCCACAGATGTAAAACACTTGCCTGTAGTAACAAAAATACTGAGTCAAGGATGATGTGAACATAAGAGGTACATAGTTCATTGCTTTAGCACAGGATCCTTCTTCCATGTAACTTTATGTTGCACCACCCACCACCACAAAGAAACAAAAAACAAACTGCTTCCCAACAGTATACTAAATGCATCAGCAAATTTCTTCCTTTACCGAATGGTAGACTTCACAAACATACACAGTACACTAACATGTAGTCACCCCAGCCATCCAAAACCTCCATCGAAACAGCATTTTTCATTAAATTCTTCGTGGCAAAAATCCCACAGGTATTACCCTACCCCGAGAGAAAAGCATGCAAAGCACAAGACTGTGATGTAGCCATTACATTGCTTCAGCACCAGTGCAAAATAACAATTGAGAGTGTTCACTCTACCTTTACTGTACAGTTCTGCAACCTGCACACAATAGTACACATACTCATCGCATTTACCTCATTTTCATAACACAAACAGTCTTTTGCTATCATTCTCAGCAGAAAATCTCTGAAGTGTCCATTTAAAGTGGCTGAATTCTTGCAGTCCACTGGATTCACATCCAAATGATCCTGGTGCATCACTACCACCACGAAGTCATAATTAATATAATGAAGCATGCTTAAATGAGGAACAGACTGAATAACAGATGGTGAGTAAGGAATGGGAGAAGGGTTGAGATCCTGTAGGTAATAAAGGTGAGGACTACAAGAAGCAGAAGTAGCCTGAAAAATACTGAATATAGAAGTTGCAGCATAAAGGTCATATGCCACATGAAAATGACTGGCACTAACTGCAAATGCCAGTAGGAGTTGGAGTAAGCTCAGTAGCAAGTCAAAGACTCAGGCCTCTGTTTTGGTGTACTACTTGATTTAATCAGAACACATATGGCAGTTGTATATATTTTCCTGTCTGAAATACCTTGTTGTGTCATCCATCTTCTTGAATTTAAAGAAAATTACAATGATCCCTAAGTTACCACACTTCATTTAGCAGTCAGGAGCACTTTGAGCAACTTATCCTTAGGTGCCAACAACTGATTGTGGGGAGTGAAAACTAGGGATGTTGTTAAATAAAATCAGCTTCCTTCCTACTCAGGTGCAGGAGAGTCCCCTGTGCACTCCTTTCTCTGGCTAGTTCCTTCTTTTGCACAACACCTCTCATTCGAAGTTGTCTCTTATCATTTGTCTACTATCATACTTTCTGTGTTTTCAGTATACAGCACTAGTAGTGTGTTAATTGCACTATATCTTCATATTGTAACTAGAAAGCACTCAGAGCACATACCTCCACCAATGCTATTGCCATTAAAAAGGATCCATATCCAGATCCGTGGATGTAGGATCTGGATCCAGAACCACCCCAATATTTAATCTCCTTTTTTGGTGCATGGCCCACATTTTCACAAAATTTCATTGAAGTTCATTGAAAACTTTTGAGATATCTTGCGGGATACTCCAGTTAACATTTCT
Source organism: Coenobita brevimanus (assembly GCF_032717465.1). Taxonomy (NCBI): domain Eukaryota; kingdom Metazoa; phylum Arthropoda; class Malacostraca; order Decapoda; family Coenobitidae; genus Coenobita; species Coenobita brevimanus. Next base: position 44,156,636 of record NC_137063.1, read on the forward strand.
TCCTTGGCCCATGGCCCTCCCTTCCACAAAATTTAATCAAAATCCATTCATAACTTTTTGAGTAATCCTGCTAATAGATCCGTAGATATAAGATCCAGATCCAGATCCTCCCCCAAATTTAATCAGTTCATCTTTTCATTGGTCCGTTGCCCACCTTTCCACAAAATTTCATTGAAATTCATTGAGAACTTTGGAGATATTGTGCAGGATATTCCAGATCTGGATCCACCCTAAAATTTAATTATTTCTTCCTTGATCCATGGCCCACCCTTCCACAAACTTTTGTCAAAATCTGTTCATAATTTTTTTAGTAATCCTGCTAACAGGCAGACAGTCAGACAAACAAACACAAACAAACGCCAGCAAAACATAACCTCCCTGTTGCAGGTAAAAATAGATACGAAAGTTTATAACATTAATTTACAGAAAACTTCATGATCAGTATCATAAATTTGATGACGTGTTATATGCTGGGATTTTTTATGTAATTCTTTGTTGTTTTATAATGTACTGTAATTACATAGCCTTCACACTTCACCACATCATTCCCGAGGCAGGTTGACCTTATGTTAAGTCATGCATATTGTGATATACTGTACTAATATAAAAAAGTTTGAACAAAATTATTGTTTACTCTAAATCGTAAGACTTCTTCATCTCCGTTTTGTTGTTAAAGGATTAATAATGCCTATAACTGTTCAGTAAAACTGTTCTGCTTTTCAACAGCATTCTGAAGTGTAATCATGCTGTCAGCACTTCCTGTATTTTATTTCCTGACATATCCTTAAACAACAATTCCTGCCATAACATATCTTTTACCTGTTAACTGTATGATACTAAGACTGTGTGACTGCCTTAATATTATTTTTTATAGTTTATGCTATTTTTATTTTGCATTCAGTTCTTTTTGTTTAACAATATGGGGGTGCTAACTATAGTACTAAGATTTATTTTTATCATGCCATTTCTTATATTATTCTGTCTTTTGCTCCTAATAAAAATTTTGAGAGTTGTTTTGACAACCGAGGAAATGCAGTAAAGCTGCCACCATCACTACAAATATAGAGACATGTATGGAGACCATCTTGATATTGTACAGCCTGGGTTGAGGAGAGAGGTGCTGTGACACCACTGCATTTGACAAGTAGTTTGCCATTGTAGTTTCATAAAATCTAGAGACTTACACCTGGCAGGTGGTGCCAGAAGTGAGATTATCTCCAACCCTAAAGTACCTAAAGCTCCAGCATGCCATCTTACCATTCTTTCCATGATATCAACTTTGGATTCTCATGCCATTGTGTCATAGCACATGTGAATGTGCCAGTGCAATTTCCCATAGCAATACTTCTTAGACTTTAAGCTGTTCTTTACCATCATCTAGTGAACTCTTTTATGATCATTATTATAATTTTTTTTTTTTTTTACAGTTTGTATGATTTCCTTCAGTGAATCAAATTTGTGTAAAATTCCGACTGGTCATTGTTACCTGAGATCATTGGGTTTGCTTCCCTGCTGGTGTCTCCTAGGATTGCCCAGCAGTTGTCCTGCTGTGACCTTCCTGGACCCATATAGGGCTTGATACCATTGGGATGGGATTAGTGAGTGATCAGTTGCAGGTGGTTCTGACATGGCCACATGGTGCTGTCAGTCTCCTTTCCATCTGATCATTCACTGCACCCCTTGTTGGTATTCCTTGTAGGTATGGGTCATCTGCAGTCTCCTGTACCTGTAAAACTGGCTGGGGTAGAGTGGGTGGAGAAAAGTCCTTGGGGTCACACACGGTCAACCATGCACCCTCACCTGCTTCCCTCTCACCCAGTAGGAGGTTTGGTTGTGATGGAGGGCAGTACTGTATAACTTCATGTGCTCTTTCCTAGGCTTGTAAGTCCCTTAGGTTTCACTCAGATCCTCAATATGGCAAGTTTCCTCCAAGGCAAGGTTGGCAGTGCACCTGTACTTAGCATGACACGTTGCCTTGTAGGATGCTGCTCTGAGGCACCATTCTTCTGGGTCACCACCCTATTGGTCTGGACACTGTCTTAAAGAGTTAGTACACTAAGAAAGGCACAAACCTTCTTCTGAAGATATTCTTTCAGTTCTGCGAAATCATAGTAGTTGCAAGTCAGGGGAATACTTAGATGATCAGACAGCCCCCTAGTCACAGCTTCTCTAAAAGGAAAAGCTGGAAGACTAGATTCCTTCAGCCTCTCAAGAGCCAGCCAGCAAGTTGTGTGAAGCAAAGAGGACCCCTTAGGAAACTTACTCCAGATTCCTTTTTGAAGAATGAGCTAAGAGTTTCTGGGCAGGCAGTCATAAAAGTGACTGTGTCCTAGGGAACTGAATGGAAGGATGACATGAAACATAAAAGAGGAAGGGTAGATTCTTTAAGCTCCTGACAAATGGACTCAGCAAGGCACTGAGCTGATGCCCCTGGCTTTCACATGACAGACACCAAATCATGACCTGCCTTCCTCACCTCCTGCAGAGAAAAAAGAAGACCAAAATAGGAGTCATCATGAAGCCTTTAAAAGGAAGATCCACCTTAATGTCTAGCTTCGTCCCTTGAGACAAAAGGCTCATCTGGTATGTGCGGTGCAAACAAAGCAGGCTCAGTCAATGTAGAGGGAACTGGAGTACCATTGTGGGTCTACAGGATGTTTGCTGACATGTCATCATTTACTGAAAACTTTTAAGGTCCATCAAGAACAGCTTCAGAGGGAAGTCTTACAGATTCAAGGTTATGGCATTAGGACTGAATCCAACCCCAGTTGGTGGACAGACTCTTGGTGCATGATGGATCAAACATCATCTACCTGAATGATTGACTTACATTCATCCCTTCAGCTCTGGTATATGAACACCAGTTACCGAGACCTGTAGGAGAGCTAAAGCACTAAATCCAATGATAAACCAATGGGTCCTTGATGGCCCTTTTGTAATGGGGTCATTATAAGCCCATGTTGCCAGAGGCAAAGCAAGGATCCTCTCTTTGGCTTAAGTAGTATGTGCATGCATGTGGAGCATGAGGGCCTCCATTCAAATCCTGGCCGGTACAGTGATTACTATAACTTATTAAGTTTCTTATGGCTGTAATGGGGTCAATAAAAGCCCGTGTTGTTTAGAGGCAAAGCAGGGATCCTCCCTTTGTCTCAGTGGTAATGTGCTCACGTATCAAGTGTGAAGGCCTGAGATTGAATCTCGGTCAGGACAGTGTGATTAATTTGTTAAGTTTCATTTTGGTTATTACATTTGTTGGCAGTGGTGTGGAATGTGAGGCAAGGCTTGGAGGTCAATGATGTTGTTGGTTAGCTGACAGAGTCCTATGGCCTATACCAAATGTATCATCCTGGGGAAGAGCTGTTCATTGTGGGCTGTAGTATCCCCAATGGTGGCCTCTGATGCTACACTACCTTGTGTTCGAAACTGACCAAATTAATCACCAAGGGGAGAAAAGAGTGATGTAATGGGGTCAGTAAAAGCCTGCATTGCTTAGAGGCAAAATGGGGGTCCTCTCTTTGGCTCAGTGGCAACGTGCACGCGTATCAAGCACCAGGCCCTGAGTTCAAATCCCAGCCAGACCAGTGATTAATTTAGGAAGTCTCAGTTCGGTCATTACATGGCATTTACAAACTCCTCAGAGTTGAAGAATTATCTGTGCTAATTGTTGTGAAGGAGGCAATGGTTGCATGATAACGTTGTGTCACTACCAGAGAAGTGTAGGTAGAGTGTGAAAGAGTCCATGCGATGGCACTGTTTCTCTGAGAGCAATCTGATACTGTGTACATGTACTAGCAAGGTAGTTGTTACCAGATTTGAGTCAAGAATCTGTACTGCTACCAGTGAAATTCTGTACCATATAGCAAAGTCTAACAAAAATAATGGGTTACACTTTCTAAGCTTTTGCTGAGGTGAAAAATACACATAATGGAGAGTCAGCCTGCACGTACAAAGGCATGCCATTTCCCAAAACTTGCTGTTGGTATAGTGTCATCTTACAGGTTAAGCACAAGTATTGCTTTTTTCATACTCATGTTCAAATCAAACTTACACCAAACCATAACCACATTCAGAGGTAAAAAGAACACATGCCAGGAGGGGGTAGCCATGAATAAATCACCACCATGTAGCCTTCTTCCCCACCATCAAACTACCTTCGCATCCCTCCATACACCCCCCCCCCCTCACATTGCTCTCAATCCCATCCTTCCACTTCATGCTTGTTGTACCCCTCCTCCATTCCCCCTCTGCCTCACTGACATAAACTTTCCAGGCCAATCACTCATTCTTCATTCTCTCCACATGGTCAAAATAAGAGCAGCATATATAGTGAGAGGTATCTGTGAGGTGAGTAATTGCTCTTTCCCCAGGTATAGTGGAAATTATACCAGCCCGTCTAGGGATTATAATAAATGACTGCTGGTCTTCCTTCCCACAGCACCCCTCACAGAATCAAGAAATACTAGAACCTCAGAATGGTATGATGACATGCTGCAAGCAGTAGCATTTAACCATCTCAGATTGAAAATGGTCTCAGCTTTAACTGTGTCTGTCAGACACAACTCCCTCTTGATTTTATAAAACTGTAGGGACAGTTTCTGAAATGTGGGCACCTGGTGGCAAAACACTTCATTTGGAGTGACAGCTTTTATAGGTACAATCCCTTAGAGAATGTCTAGAGTTTTTTTGTTATCCTGAAATGTCACCAAAGGGAGTTGATTGTCATCTACCCATAAATACTTAGCTTTATGCTCACACCTTGAAGGGGGTAAATGGGATTGGCTTTTGCCATTTTCCTACAAGACTCTGGCTTTTGCCCAAGCTATGTCAGGATGATGCCCTTACTATCCACCATACGTGGTAGTGTTAAGCGGGTATCCCACAGGGACCCATGAACATTGCGTGCAGCACAAAATGGACGTCCAAACTGAGCTTGGATGTCCATTCCCTATCACATGGTGGACATCCACAGCCATCTTCTTATTCTTTATCAAGTTCACTTCATGCGAGTGGGAGATCACTTGTTCCGACTCCCTGGCAGACAACGTGTTTATCAACAACAATGGACGTGAACCAGCCGGTGACTTTTTTTTTTTTTTTTTTTTAAATGTGTCTGACTCTGGGCATAGGCTTCACAGCCTGCTATCAAGGCCCAGTGTTCCTCCTACATACCATACACCTCCACATGACACCACTTTGGCACTAACACCCACCGTCCATATTGAATACATGCTAGGGCTGTCTCATACAGGGCTGGTGTATTGGCATTAGCGGGGTTATTTTTACGACATGTCAGCCGGTCTTCTGGCAGATCGGTAAAGTCTGATTTTTATTAAATTCAAAACCTTAAACTGATCCCTGTCCCAGCAGGGATTTGAACCTGGGTCCGGTAGGACTGCAGGCCACCTCTCTACTGATCGAGCCACTGCCTTGATTGTTCTAAAAAAAGTAAAAACATCATGTCATATAAATAATATTATATGAACTTTACCGACGATATACGAGATATCTAACGATACATATTACTTGGCCACAACTACGGATAAACTCCACGGTGAGCGTGGATATCCACGAATGGGTCAGGTAGCCTTCCACCCGTGGACATCCACAACCCTCGTGCGGGTTGTCCACGGCCAGTTTGGACATCCACAAGTCCCCATGTGATAGCCCCTTTAGTTAGCACCATTTTCTTAGGAGCCTCCACACCTCCTAAGGGAATTTCTTTCTGTTATATTAATTTGTGTCTAAGATCTGTTTATTAATTTCAGCCTTTATTATTAGACTTATTTAAGAGTGCAAAATGAATTCACATTCATCATATTTTCTGTGTTTTTATTTCTTATTCCATATTATCTTGACTAATTATATATATTACTTTGCATCACCCAAGGAGAGGATGCAGCTGTAATTCATCTTATTATTGCTTAAAGTCATATTTTAATGTGCCAGAGTATGTTTTAATTGTTGTTGCAGAATATCGTTATTGTATCTTGTACACCACAGGTGTCTCAATGTCAAGTTGAATGTGGTAAGAGACCACTGTTAGAAGATTTTAGAAAGATTGTTTTCACTGGCTCATACAGAAATTTACTTTAACATTGTTCTCAGTACAGTTTTCTCTTCTGGACACAAAATTGCAGTTTACATGTAAATTACCTTCATGTACACATTTATGTTGCATGAAACAAGCTTCACATTACCTTTTGAGTTTTACAGATGTTTGCTTGGGAAGTATGACAGTTACTGAAAGCCTTATCACACACTTTTTTTTTTTTTTTTTTTTTTTTTTTTTTTTTAATGCTTCCTCAGTATTGTACTAGATATCTTTCTTAACCAGGTGAAGTTGTCTAAGAGTATCAAGAAGAAGATTTTGTAGATGTTCTGACAGTGTTAATAGAGGTCAATTCAAACCTCTTCAGTATTATGGGTCTCCCCTAAGCTGATTACCATTGTCTGACAGTAACAAGAATAAAGTAAGTAAGATGTCATTGTACTAGAATTAATTAATTAACATTAAAAGTCACTGAACAGATCACATTATTAAAGGCAGTCAGAGACATTGGTTACTGTATGGGAGGATGTAAGAACAAATAAGAATCATGTAGAGTGTGTGTGTGTGTGTGTGTGTGTATTTACCTTGTTATGATATACAGGAAATGAGCTACGCTCGTGGGGTCCCGTTTCTGTTTCTTGATAAGTAAAATTTTGCTTTGAACTCATTTAAGTTTGTAGACTGGACGATCTCTTTGTTGGGGCTATTCCACAAGTCTGTGTATCTCTATGGAAAATTGTATTTCTTGATAACCAAGCAACTTGGCTTTTTCAGTTTCATTCCGTGTCCTCTTGTTACTCTCCCATCCCATACAAACAGATCTTTTCTGTCAGTTTTATCTACTCTCATCATGGCCCTGAACACTGCAATTACATCACCCCTCACTCTCCTTTCTTCTAAGAAAGGCAGGTCTAGCTTTTCCAACCTCTCTCTGTATGACAGGTCTACCAGGCTAGGGCCCATCTTGGTTGCTCATCATTGTATACTCTCGATCTTGTTTATATCTTTATTTTTGTGTAGGGACCACACTACTGATACATATTCCAACCTGGGGCAGATCATGGCCACTATCAATTTTTTCATCATCCCCTCATCCATGTAATGAAATACTACTCTTATGTTAGTCAAGAGAGTGTACGTCTCTCTATCTCATTAATCTGTTTTTCAGGTAACAAATTATCCTGGACCAGCACTTCCAAGTCCTTCTCTTCTCTCATTTTTGTGATTGGTTCATTACCCATCAAATAATTCAGCAGTAGTCTCTTGGTGCTTTTACCCATTTCCAATATTGTACATTTTTTTGCGTTGAATTTCACTTCCCACATCTGGTTCCAATCATGACTCCTATCCAGGTCCTCCTGCAGCATTTTACAGTCTTCTTCAACGTCTGCTCTGCCTATGATCTTTGCATTGTCAACAAAGAGACCTATATAACTTTTCATTTCATCTACCATATTGTTTACACAAATCAGGAACATTATGGGCGCCAACACCGAGCCCTGTAGGTCTCCACGTGTTACTTCCCTCCCTCTAGACATCCTGTCTTTTATTACTGTCCTCATTTGTCTGTCTCTCAAGAAGTCCCTCATCCATTCTAAGGGGTTCCTTTTCAGTCCTCCTGTGTGTTCCAGTTTCCACATTAGTCACTTGTAGCATACCTTGCCAAAGGGTTTCTTGAAATCGAAATACACACAATCCACTCAACTTTCTCTCTCCTGTAGCACATCTGTCGCCCTTGATTGGAAGCTTAACAAGTTGGAAACACACAACCTTCCACTTCTTAATCCAAACTGACTCTGCCAAAATGTCCATCTCCTCCAGCTATTCTATCCATCTAGCTTTCAGGATTTTCTTGCACAGTTTTGCAACCATGCAGGCCAGGGACATGTCTATAATTCAAGGGTTCTTCCTTTTTCCCTTCCTTATAAATTGGTACCACATTGGCCCTCTCCCATTCCTGAGGCACATTCCCTTCTTCCAGAGAACACATAGTTAAACTGTGAATCTTGTCCGCCATTTGTTTTCTGCGTTCCTCTGATCCTGGGGCCTTAAGTTGTTCCCTGCACCGGCGGGGATTTGAACCTGGGTCCGATAGGACCGCAAGCCACCTCTCTACCGATTGAGCCACCGCCTCCCCCCCCCAAAAAAAAAAAAAAAAAAAAATCATGTGTTCTCGTAAATTAGGGTTCAGTCCCACATTCTTCGTTCAATTTCATGCTTCCCAACACATTTCGGACCAAGTGGGCAAATGGTTATCAGTCCTTTTTCACGCCTCACCTAGTCCTTCCCCGCACTCATAATGGATTTTGCAGTGTTAAGGGACAAAATGGAACGAAAAATGTTTGCCAATTAGAGAAAGAAATTACTCTTTCATCCATGTGTTCTCGTACTTCAGCGTTCAGTTCCATATTCTTCATTCTGGTTCATGTTTCCCAACACATTTCCAACTGACTGATCATATGGTTATCAATCCTTTCTCGTGCCTCATCAATTTCCACCCCACACTCATAATAGGTTTCACAGTTTTAGGGGAGGAAATGTAATGAAAATGTTTGCTAATTAGAAAAAAAAAACTCATCCATGTATTCCTGTAAGTGTTCAGTTCCACATTTTTCATTCAATTTCCTGCTTTCCAACACGTTTCAGACTGAGCATACTGTACAGCTATCAAGTCCTTTCTCGCGTCTCACTGACGTTACCCCACAGTCGAATGGGTTTCGCAGTTTTAGGTGATGAAAATATTTGCTAATTAGAGAAAAAAAAAATTACTCCCATTCGTGTGCTCTTGTAAGTTAGCGTTCATTTCCACATTCTTTGCTTTTCTTCCTGATGGTCTGTTAAATTTTTCGGATTACTTCTGGGTGGTAAATGAACGTTTCATGCGAAATCTGATTCCCCGTTGTTTTTAGCGGTATTCCACTGTGTCAACCCATTTGACTCGTCAGGGTTCCGGCAAAAGGGCCTGTCCTGCGTAAGTGTTTAATTAAACTTAACCTAACGTAGTTTAACCTATACGTAATAATTTAATCTAACCTAACCTAACCTAGCTTTGAGTACATCGACTCATAGGTACGGCTTCAGGAACGTGATGATAAAAAGTGGGAAATTTTTCAGCAGGAAAATGTAATTTACCACCCTGAAAAGTCAGAAAAATACAGAGAACAAAATGGAGGAATATGAATTGAATTGATAATGTCCATCTACTGCTGTAAGTAAAGCATAAATTTACCAAACGGGCAAAAAAGTTTTACATGAATGAAAGCACTATGAGAATGATTTGGAAGGACCGGGAGAAGATAAAGATTGTGCGTAGGAAGTGATGCGAACCTGACAGCAGTGAAATTTATATGTTGGGCTGAAGCTGGCTGAGAAGCTGATTAGGGCGTTATGCGGAGCGTTAGAGAAAGAAAACTCACTTTTACCCCTTCTTACCCCCATGTAAATTACCCCTACTTATACGCACTATCAGGTAAAACAGTGAAAGAGATATAACTGTTGTAATTAAGAACATCAGTGATACTGAAAAAAGCATTAACAGAAGTCGGGCTGGGTACCCTTGTGTTGTTAAGTAGCTTCCCAGTACTCTTCCACCATCCCCCACCCATGTTGTCAAAGATTCTCCTTGTCTCATGTCACATGGCTCTTGGGAGAGACGTTAGACTGTATGGTTAGACAAAAATTTATGGGTCTGGCAGTTTTAGGGGACGAAATTGAACGAAAATGTTTGCAAACCAGAAAAAAAGTACTCTTTCATCCTTGTGTTCTCGTGAGTTAGCGATCAGTTTCAAATTCTTCATTCGATATCGCACTTCCCAACACATTTCGGACTGACTGAGCAGTTTAGCCATACGCATTGTCAGTCCAAAATGTGTTGAGAAGCACGATATCAAACGAAGAATGTAAAACAATGCTAACTCACGAGAATACACGGATGAAAGTGTAGCTTTTTCTGGTTAGCACACATTTTCATTCTATTTCGTCCCCTAAAACTGCCAGACCCATAAATTTCCTTTTAACCATACGGCCTAAGGTCTCCCCCGAAGGCCACATGTTACAATGGAAGGCGAAAGCGAAACTTTGACAACAACATTAGGGGTGGGAGCTGGGAGGAGAATACCGGGAAACTATGTATCAACAACTCAAGGGTACCCAGCCCAACTGCTTTTAATATCTTTGATGTTCTTAATATGTGGTAGGTGGGGGCACTCATCATCCATTCCTCGATGTAGTGCTGCTCTCGGGTGTCTGCCCTTTCCTCTCCATCCTTCTTTCCTTCCATTCTCTTCTGTCTTTCCTTCATTCTTTCCTTGTCCTTCTGCTTATGGGTGACATTACACTCCCTCTTCTGTTTTAGTCCTTCATTGTTTCCACTTCCTTCAGCCTGTGGGTGACTCTACATTGAGTGACAAGCCAAATGGTTTCCTGTGCACCAGGAAACCAATAACTACTCTGGGTAGTAACCATATAACTAAATTTTGGCGCCTGGTGGTTTAGTGGGTAATTATTGCGCTCCAATCGGATTGAGCTGGTGAAGGTTTATATCCAAGGGACGTTTGGGGTTGATTGCTCATGTAATGCCACTCAGGGATGAGTGAGGCTCGTCACTCTAACCTTAAATGTCGGGACCAACTGCCTAGCCCTGGGCTCCTACGCTACTCATGGGGAAATGTAGGATTGGATGATGGATGGTTGTTCTTAATTACATTAGTTATATCTCTCAGTGTTTTACTTGACGGTGGGTATAAGTGGGGGTAATTTACGTGGGGGTAAGGTAGTAAGAAGGGATAAAAGTGAGAGTTTGGGGAAGTTAGCAGAACACATCGTACCATTATGCATGCAAGCACATAATATTGTCTGAGTCACGTGGATTTGAGTACCACGGTCCTTGTCCAGTCCCTGTTGCCCACGGTAATCGAGGTTTATGTATATCTGTCTATATTTATCTGTCTATCTATTTATCTCTCTCTCTCTCTCTCTCTCTCTCTCTCTCTATATATATATATATATATATACCTGTTTATGTATAGAGCGAGAGAGAGAGATTACAACCAGATCCATTTAGCTGTTCACCAAGAAAGTTTCTGAGAATCTGGAAAAGAACTAAATTCAGTAGTTAGAGGAAAAAAACAATGGAGGATGGGAAAAAAATACACCAGTAATACTTGAAACTACAGTACAGTATTGTCTTTTGATGTGCATCTTTCTTAGAATACTAGACTGATGCACTGATAGGGTATTTTATGATAAATATGGTAGTAATCTCATTAGTTAGCAGAGTGAAAAAATGTTTTGTGTGCAGTACTTAAATATTGCCAATTAAACAAGTAATTTTTCATTATATAAGTTACTGTTACCTTGGCAGATATTGAAATGATACTTATAGAAGCTAATAGGGAAGATTTTTCTTAACATGATTAACCATTTGAGTGAGTGCCAGTTTAACCATTACCTGTTTAGAACATAATGATCCAGTGAGTCAACTAATAGCTGTTTGCAATGATTGAATCAAAATTAATCATTCATTTTTGTCAATGCATCATCTGTATTAGTGCCATTTACATCTCCTCTAGCTTGTTAACATGAAACTGCAACACACATATTGAAACAAAGGTATCAGCTTTCATCAGTCAAGAGAGAGTACCTGTACTGTATTTAAAACTTGTGTGCAATAGAAGCATTATTCTCAACCATTTTAGTCTGATGACATGTTTTTAATTTTAATTTTGTTACCACCAGACAGTTTTATTTAGCTTCAGAAAAACCTTACTTGGTGAAAGGGTTATTGAAGGCTGTGTCTAATGCATCATGTTTGAAAAGTCTCTCCTAAGCTAAATAGAAAAATCTGAAGGTGGCAAGAATGTAATGAAGAATATGTCATTGAAATAAAGTGGCTAAAACTATAACTAGGTACAGGTATTTATGTTTTATTTTGGTGTGACTGTGATCTTGATTTGAAAGTTTTGCTTACCTTTTAATCTCGCCCACTTGTGTTATTAGTTTGGTTGGGCTTACTATGAAATTGAAATGACATTCAAGATTTATGTTCTTTTGGATGTGTTTAGCACCCGTTATTTTTCTTGGTTGTATTTCGTTGTATTATCTTTCTACCTTTTCAATACGTACTCTATTTCCAGCTATGATTTGTCTCACATATTCACATCTTCACTCCAATTTGCTTTAAATTTATTGATTATTCCTCTGCATTTCAGTTACTTGTTTTTCTGTGTATTTACTGCCCTTTCTGCTCTTTTCCATTTCTTTACCTCAACCTCCGAATCATTATAACTTTAGTGGGGAGATGTTCTAGACAGCTTGTATTTTATTGAGGAATGAAGAATCATCGTATTCGCTGAGCCTTCTTGAGTAGCAGAAGTATCCATTTCAAGACGTTGATCATAACAACCCCCTCTTGCACATTTTTTTTTCTGGGAATAGTCTAGATGCAGTCAGTCCTCCCCTAACGCGGTTTGCTGTAGCACAATATTGCTCTAATGCGGCACAATTTTGTGGAAGGAAATAAACATTCTAACACAGGCACTGTTAGTGGAATGTGGTAATTTGAACTGGGCGGGCTGTGATGCCATGTGAATTGCGCAGCCTCACAATACTTGACGTCATCACCCGCCAATCATGCTTCACTTTTCTCGCCTTCCCAGCCACCCAAACAATCAGGACCCCCCTACCTCCCTCCTGCCTCCCATGTTCCCCTCTCGGCCCACTCCTACCCACACCATCCTCCTCAGCTTGCCTCATGTTCTCCCCCTCTACCTCATCTCCAGCATCATGTGTCTGCTCTTCTCCTCACATAAGATACAATAAACGAAAAAGTATTACACCACAAAGGGGGAAAAAGTGAACTTTGGGCAGGCGTGCAGAAGGAAATAGGGGTTTTAAGAATCCCTATAACATGATATTTCCCTAAAGTGAGGTCAGTGCGGAAGCAAATACTCGTGTTAGGGGAGGACAGACTGTAATTATTTTCAAAAGGGTCAGACATCCTTCTACAGTGCATACACCCACATATGTCACTTTTGGGCACTGATACCATGCTGTCTGTGCAATGCTAAAGCATCTTAGAACAGTCTCATTCAGGAATGGTGGGATAGCATGAGCCTGGATGTATCTGTGACAGCTGATGGGTCTTATGGAAGTTGGTTTAGAACATTAATGAAAATAAAAATCCTTGTACTGTCCTTTCCCACAGCAGGAAATCACTCTCACAACTTATGGTCACCAGTCCGCTCGTGTACCACTTAACTACCATTTCCTCAATATTTTATATTAAGAACCGATGGTAATGTCTTAAAAAAAAAAGAAGAAAAAAAAAAAAAAGAATGAAACTGTGTTGAACGTCTCCATTCATTCCAGTTCATATTCTCAGAGGATTGAAGTGAAAAACATATGACTTGAACCCATTCTTGGTCAGTTGAGTATATGTGGACACAAACCTTGAAGTCCAAGACATCAGTCTCTCTCTCTCTCTCTCTCTCTCTCTCTCTCTCTCCACACATCATTAATCATTTCTATCATTTGAAGTTAATTAACCCCTTGCTCTACACATTCTTGGATTGTGCAGTCATTCTTTACATGGTAACATTAACCATGATCCATGTGTGTCTTGCATGGAAAAAGTTTGTTGTATGAAAAAAAAAAAAAAAAAAACTGAATGACATTTCAGGCCACCAGTAAGATGACAGCCACCTCCACTGCCCTTCATCTGATCCATAATGCCCATTTTCTTTTCTCAACCATGTGCTTACTGCCACTTCAACCACTTAAGACCCTGCCTTCTCACATAACCCTCTGTTATGTTTCTTGCTACTTAAAGTGTTTGTTGGAGTGGGGTTCAAGGCCACCTCAAATTCCACCACTCCTCATGCTTTTAGTTGCTGTCTGTCAAGGTAAATAACTCTTACCTGTAGCTTTAGATCTCTTAAATATCATTGTCATACCCATTTTATTTCTGCAACATATTAATATTCTGCTACATAAAGTTTTTTTTTCTTTTGTAAGAAAGAGTATAAAAATTGTAGTTTTAATTTCAGTGATAAAACATTAGAGCATTTCTAAAGGTACAAGGTTAATGTGCAGAACACAACATGGATACATATGCCATGTTAAACAAGGGGTCATTATAGGTGATTTACACTTGTGGAAGAATTTATGTACAATTGTTTGTAGTACATGCAGCCAGCAGTTATAATGTGTGATGGGGTTGTCATTGCCTCCAAATCTTTGTTCTTAGTGACCTGTTGATGCTGTTTTGGAGGTAATACATGGATGGCAGGTACACTTACAGTTCACTTCAACTGTGTGAATGTCAGGACTTACTGATGAATGGGATAACACTGCATTACATAAAAGTTTCCCATTGCTCTTGCACCTTTTTAAGTTGTATGCCAATGAATGCAGTTTTGCAGCTAAAGAATTTAGGTAAATGGAGGTGTAAATAACGGCAGGCATGCAAGACTCATCAGGCATCACTTTCACATCTTTCTGTCCATCTTTCTGTTGCAAAATTAGGTGGTAATCTCGATCCTTCATGTTCACAGCTGGTTATTGTTGGTTTTGTCATAATTGACATATCTTTCTCACTGCCTGTGACTGCCATTCATGTAAATGAAATTTGTCCAAGCGTCTTGAAATTAATGGATCTTAATTATGGCTTTCTCCTTACCAACCTCCATTGTAATAGATAAAGTTTGAGGCTTAGCCTTTGCTTCTTTTTGTTGTTGCATGCAAAAATTTTCTTTAAATAATCCCCAGGGGAACTGAGAGGTTATTAGCTCCATCTATGGACAGCATAACTCCCAGGCAAGGAGAATGTTGGGACAGACACACATTCTTGAACAAACACATTGTCAGTCAAATGGGGTCTGTCCCCAGGAACTTCAAAGCAACCTTAGCTGGAATGTTAATGATGTTACTAGTCTTACACACCTGAAGTTTCTATTTGATGCTTGTTCATCCCACGCAAGAGAAAATTTGCTCTGCCATTACGGTTTAGTATGAGTCTTGCTGTAAAATGTTTAGTCAGCTTTTCTGAGCCAGAGATTATCTGATTCTGATAAAAGCTATCTTTGGGAGACTATCTGGCTAAGCTCTTTTTCTTTATGCATTTTCATCTGGGCTTTCTTCAAATACGTTTCCACCCTTAAGGGACCTTTTGAGCAAAGGTTTGTCAGTAACATCCTAGAAAGGATTTCTTGTTGAGAAACGGGTTCTTTAATATTGGAGTCAGCTTGCATCCTCTTCTTCCTCACTGGCCACTTGTAAAGGCCTTCAGCATCATCATTCATTGGCCATCAAGACACTCTTCTTTACAAAGTGCTGACCATGGGAACCAGAGTCTCTCAATTATGGATAATGACTAGATTTAAAAGAATCTAGAAAATTTTTATTTTGCAAAAGTCGAGACTGATCCAGCCATACAAGTTTCTTTTGGTTTTATGAGGAAGAGTGATAGTGTATCATTCTACCTCAGACTTCGTGAATTCCAGCTCTTGTATCCACATTAGTTCCTCATTCCTTGTGTCCAGTTCAAGAGCTTTTTATTCATTGGATCTGAAAACAGAGCACTGTGGGTATGGCTAGACTCCAAGAAGCCATCCAGTACAATTTGTATTTCAAAACTACTGTATTAAGTTCATTTGTATAGTGTATATTGCAGATCTACTTTAGCAGCCAAAGTTCACAGTGCTCACAAATGGATGACTTTCCTATATTTCATTTCCCATTTTCACTAGAAGATTAATTGATCAAAGCCTCTGGACCTAGGCTAATATTTTTTTTGAGTGTTACTTGCAGCCTGTGGTCATTAAGTTTTATCTGGTACTGACTTTATATAAAAAAGTGAGCTATACTGTAGGTTTCTTCCTTCCGTGCACAGGAGTATACATATGGTCTGCCAGGTTATCTTGGTGAGTGATAAAGTGAGCAAGCTATTTAACCACTGAAGCATGGACTCCCAGATGCAGCCACAACATAAAATTTCACTGTAATTAGTGTAGTTTTAAGGCTGAGGCAAGCATTGATAATGTTGGATATAGTTCGACATCAACTTGGCCATAACAGAGACGTCTTATTGAGCACTGAAGTGTACTCAGTAATGCAGAAAATGTTTTGATCTATACCTGCATAGTTGCCCCTTCCTTATTATACAGTGGCCCCTTGGTTATTGTGCATAATTGGTGTAGTGCATCATAATGAAATTGCGCGATAATGAAAGCACGAAACCTATGGTATTTATCCTAATTTGTACCAGGCACCCCACTTTCAACCCAAATTTTCCTTTTTGCACCAATTTATACATACTAAATACTGTGCATAAATACTCTTATGGTAAGTATCAGAAAACACATAGGCAATGTTAGGTTAATAGAAAGTGATGAAAAGGGCACAATAAGAAACACATACCATAGAAAGACCTCAGATGGGCTTAAGGAAAGGGGTTCAAAGACTAGGGGATGGAGATAGATAGTAGCCTCTACCCCTGGGATTAATTCCTCAAGTAGGGCTTCATCTTTGAATCCCACAAAACCATAAATAACCACAGACACTGCACCATCATTATCAGCAGAAACCAGCTTAGGTGCACAATAAGAATGTCTTTTGTTGAAAATGTGCGAAAACTGCAGGAGTGCAGATTTCCATCTTGCAGTGATAGCAGTAAATGCTAGAATCAGGTGCATGATAGCCATGGAATCATTGTACTTTTTTCTCCAGCTTTTTTCCAACTATTTTCCACTTTAAATCTTACACCAAACATAATAGAGGAAAAACTGCTAAGAATGGGTTTAACAGAAGTAGCATATCCAGTGAACAGTCTGATATCATGCACTGGAGAATGAATTTGTCTGCTACCCTGTTGAGTCATTGAATATGAAGAATCCCCCTTTCCCAGTTTTATAATGAGCTGAAGTAGAAGGAAGTGATGATATTTTTCATAATTTATGTGTGGGAGATATTACTGTATATTACAAAAAAAAAAAGAAAAAAAAAAGTGGTTTCTTTTAAATCCTGTTGTATTAACCTAAAATTTTACTTTACCCCTGCTTTTCTCTCATTTCTTACTAGTTATTACCATATAATTACTTTTAAAAGTCGTCTTTTTCCTTTTATACAAATTTCATAACCTAAGCTGATACAGTATAGTGTATGCTTAACCTCCTCCTCCTTCTCCTTCCCAATGCAATTAATTTCCTTGACTTAGTGGCTGATTAATAATTGAGGCCATATTCAGACATTAGTAATAAAAAAAATTCCAGTGATGTAGATTGTTGAATAATATTACTGTACTGTACTCTGAAGCCAAGACATCAGTTGGAAAAAATTGACTACTGTATATTGTGTAAAAATGCCATGAGAGTTGAAATCTAACATAATGTTTGATTGTAGTATGGCTCCATAAATGTTATTTGAATATTTTGCTTCGAATGGCACCTTGAGTTAATAGTAGCCAGAAGGAGATTAGGAAAATGGCTAAGAAAACTTATCATATTCACTTGCCATCCTTTGTCTCACCTCTTGGAAAATTTGTAATTTTCCATCTGTCTTTACTCAGTACAGTACATTCTGTTCACGTGTCTGCAAGTGTTCAAATACTGTATTATGCAGCCTGTCACCACATCCCTCACCAGTGCTTCATCTCCCACCGTTGCCCCAATCCACCATTGAAAATTGTTGGTGTCATGGTTGTCCGTTTTTCAGACATTGGAAATTTGCTCCAGGCGAGCGGTTTCATGAAGAGTTTTATGCCCATGGTGGTGGAATCGGACCCGGGCAGCGAGGGTAGGATGGTTTTTACCCTACCTAACTAACCCCAAAGTTAAAAACAGAATCCGCACATCCACCTTACGATATTTGAGTTTTTAACAGTTTTGGTTTCCTACCCTTCTAGGACTAAGTTTTTTGTTATGTAACAAATTTTGCTGCAACCCTAGTTAGGTTTCCAAATATTTAACCAAGTTCACTACCCTTTCAGTGAGATTTGAGATGTAACGGCCATGTGTATGTTATTTATTCACGTTAGCTACCCCATTGTATCATCACTACTTCCCTAGTTCTCCTACAGTTGCCATTCCCCAGTTTAAGTAATCTTAGTTCTACAAGAGAAAAATGTAAACATTAAGTGTTGAAGTTCGCAGTGTGTGGATATTTGACTAGTGATTATGGAAAAATTTAGTTTTTCTCCTTCCAACACTTGAAAGTGCCTTTTTGGCCCTTGCAGCAACATAGTTTCTCTCAATTCACAGTCCATGCCCCCACCCCCTGCTACCACCCTCCACACGACCACCACAAAACCAGCTGCATGTTCACCTGAGCTGCATTGTCAGTATTGTCAGTCAGCCATAGGGGAATGAGCCTTGTCAGTATTCTTTTGTGGTTAATATCTGGTGTAAACTTACCCTCTTCATGCTCAGTAGGAGAATGAGCTTGGCTGAATCCTGGTTAATAACTTACCTCTCACTCAGTAAGAGAATGAGCTTGACAACTCAACTAAATATTTTGGAAATGGTTAGTATCCTGTATTATATCTCACACCTGCCTGTCTCACAGTTAGACAGACCCATGACTTGAGATTGTGAAGCAGAATTCTTTGCTGACCTTACCTCAGAAGACTTGGTGCTCAGCTTAGCATAATTTTGCTGCTGTTAAGCATTGAATGAAATCTGAAGAGGGCATAGAATTCTTGCATAGCCTCTGCCCAGTATTGACCCTCCCTTCGGAGGTTCTGCCTTAGGTATATACTGTACAAATTTACTCCATCACCTCTTAATCAGAGAATTCAGAATACTGTATTTACATGGGTGAAACTAATATAAAGATCTTACATTTTTAAGTTCAAAGAATTTTTCAGTTTCTCTTCTTTGATCTGGGAAAAAATATTTAGACCCCATCCCCTAAGTTTTGCCCCAACTTTTGCACGACAAAAGTCACATCGTTCATTTTGTATTTGTTTATTTTTTGCTTGCTCGTGCATGGTTTACCTTGGTCAGAGTTATGGAGGAGTACCGGTCTTGCTTTGGGGCAAGTTGCTATTATGAGTTAAGGACTTTTTGCCCCTGCCCCCCACATATTTTCCCTTACCCCCACCAGTACCTCTACATCTCCTCCCTGTACTCCCATGTTTCCTCCCCTTACCCCCACATTTCCTCCCCTAACCCTCATGTCTCCTCCCCATGCTCCTGCTGTCCTCCCCATACCCCCACATCTCCCCTTCATGCCTCTACATCTCCATTCTGTACAGCCACTTCTTTCTCCACATACCATCATATCTTAAGATACGCCCACATCTCCTCCTCTTACCCCCATATCATTTCACCGTAGCCTCGCATCCCCAATCTCACATCCCTTCTGTTGTGTCACAATACTTATATATTTTGCCCCAGATCCATTTTATATTCCATCTCTCCCAGCATCCATCATCTTCCTGTATCAACATTGATCCTATTGCTCTAATAGCATATCCCCTCAGCTGTTTCATAATTATTTTGATGTTATATTGCTGCCTGTTACCCTTGTCTTTTGCACATCTATGCCTGCTCCTTATTTTGTCCTTTTATCTCCTCGCTCATACTCAACTCTATTATCATTCTCACCCTCCTATATCTCTCTGTAATATCTGTACCTGTCTTCTCACATATTATCATAATCATCAGTAAAAAGCATATCTCACTCCATTTTACCCACTCATTTGCTGCATATTTTTATCTTGGATGCCTTCTTCTTCTCCTAGATACTACCCTGTCCCTCATAATTTTTCTCCATTCCTTCACAATCTTCCCCTTGCGTCCGTTATAGGTATCCTCATTTCCTTCCAATCCACCTCACACATTCCACTGCTCTCCTCAACCTGCACTACAACCAGCTTCATCCACACCCTACAGGAAAGGTTTCTTCAAACAGGTTTACTTGTGCTCACAGGATCTCCCTCAGATTCTAATTTTATGTATACAATAGAGGTATCTAAAAGAAACTTGTTCATGAAACTAGTTTACAGGATTAATCCAATGCAGTTTTTAATGAAAATCACAATTTGACAACTAGCACTGAACATGGTAAAAATATGTGCTTTGTGAGATATATATATATATATACAGTATGTATGTATATATATATATATATATATATATATATATATATATATAAGATGCTTAATATGTAACTTCTGACTAGCATTTTGATTTGATCAGTATGAAACATCCAGTTGGTTGTGGAACTCTCTTGAGACTCAGCTTATTGAATCATGTAACTGAGAAAAGATTAATTCAGTTGTTCAGTAGCCAAGATGTGAAAAAAGTATGACATCAGCTCTGTAGAACTCAGGCACTGAGGATGACAGTGACAGTACAGTATGTGGTCTTATTGTGCTGGCTTATTTGTACAGTACTGTATAGCAGTTTGAAAGAGAAGGTACGCCTTCTTATGAAAGTCAGTGGAGCATGATGAATATTATACTAACATGTGACCGCACTTGCATAAGGGTGGTTTTCACTGTTATACCTAAACCTGTAAGTGATGATAACAATGTGAGTCAAAAGCACTGCATTACCCAAGCCTCATTTATGTTTATCCTCTAGAATTAGATGCTTCGACAAGTAGTATAAAAATGCTAATGGTTCGCTGTAGCTCAAATTCTTATAAATATGAATGGATCACTAAGAATGAGCAGGATTCTCAATATTCATAGAGCTTTCTTTATAAAATATGTTTTTGCAAGTTTAATGTTTTCTTAACATTAGTTGCATCTTTGTGTTGACTGATCTTCCAGAGTTAAATATCATACATTTGACTGCAAGAATATGATTTCATTCTAACAAAGTATAAGCAGTGAATGTGGTGAAACTAAAATATTATACTGTACTGTACTACATACAGTATGTTATTGAATGGATACTATAATATATGCTTTAGACTGTTTCTTGTACTTGTGTGCAACATGGATATTGACTTTCTAGATAGAAAATGCCTTTAAAAATGTTTTAAGTAGTATAGAGTCATTGTTAAAGATTGTCCTCACAATTTTCTAGCTGAGTCGTACAGGCCATTTGGCACCAGTTGGAAAATAGAGGTTGTTGAAAAAATTCATTTGAATGAAGCTGACTAAAAGAAAGTGGTATTATATACAAGAACAAAATTTTCAGTGACATTTTTGTGTTTTCTAGCTTTGTCTCAAGGAACAGAGAAGAAAGAATACTACTGTGTGTATTGGAATAGGTGACTAAAAGAGGCTGAAGTTGGGGGCTTGGAACCTCCTATTTGCATAGAGATGTAATGCAGTATAAACACCACCCAGTACTTGTTTTGCAAGTTACCTTGTAACTCAAGTACGTCTATTAAGGAAGCAGGGAGATTGTACTTGAGTTTCCTCTTCTCAAAATCACACCTTAATAGGTACTGAGAGGTGTGCTGTATATTTTAGCAGCACATGTGAATACTGTACTTGAAACTAGGTTGGAATGGTAACTGATACTGATTCTGATAGTTTGCCACTGAAGCTGGCTCTAGTTATTACTCATATTCCCAGATGTCAGTTAGAATACAGTGAATTGAAATTAAAGTGTTCATGTTCCATAACTTATGTTGCCGAAGGAGGATTAGTGCCCCTCCCTGTAAAACAATTAACTCTAAGCCCTTGGCCACCCCGTTTGGGATACATGGCGTCTGGCAATGAATGAATGAATGAAAATTAATTTTATTTACAGCAGTGTAGTATGCTGTAGTCACTGTGTATCCAGAAAACCATGTAGCCTGTATAACACTTGAATTTTGGTAAAATGAATTTTAGTGTTCTTTTGCTAAGTGTGCTAAGTGATTTAGATGAGACTGAGAATCTGATCATTACTCTGTGGGCACTGGTAAAATGTTTTTGTGGAATGTGGGTGTGTGGTGCTCCTAATGTTACATTGTGGGAGGGGCAGGTGGTTTATTGAGGTTCAGTACCTTCCCCTCTGCCTCAGAGAATCACTTTTTATTACATTGTATTTAATCTAGGGAAGGATAGTTGGATGCATAAATTAAGAACATGAATAGTATTACAAATTTTATTCTTGTATATTTAAATCAATGATGTGTTCACATCTGTTTTTATGCAGACGTGCAGCACATTATAACTTGTCCCCTTTGGTGGTTTGATTCTGTGGAACTTACAAAATATTGCCATACAAGGTTTTCAGGGAAATACATACATAGAATATTCGAGAACAGATATTGTTTTATATTTAGTGCAGTCGCACTTTACACATAGAAGTTGAAATGCACATCATAATACCAGATGATGAGTAATCAGGTAGATTTTGTTTGGTTGCAGAAATTATTTATCTTTCCTTGAATTTAAAACTGCAGTATTGTATATAATGTAATTGTTATAGACTTTATTATGTGTACTGTATCAGATTGTGGTTCATGTGATATCAGAATGAGAGGTAACATTGTCCATTATGACAAGCAGCTAAAGAAAAACACTTAATTGATTTCAGAATATTGTCAGGAAAAGTGCTGACTGTTGCATAAGGGCATCATTTAATGAAATGGTGCTATCATATCCTCTCATGTTAAAGATTGTTGTGTGGTTTAACTTTGTAATGTAAACAAGACTGTTTACCTAACCCTTCTCATACAGCACAAGGTAACATTTTAATCATTCTGATGTCTTACACAGAAGAGATATAAAATTTATGAAGAATCATAATTATAAAGGCATAGTCATTGTGGAACTGAGTCTCATACATGAGGATGATTATGATAATGTATGTCATTTAACTTTTATATGTTTTGCAAAGAGGACCATAATTGGTAAAGTTTCTTAATAACTGTACTTTCTCAAATGATCATGTAGACTTCAAAAGTGAAGGAGGCAGAGGGGACCCTCAAGGTGCGTTTTACATAAATGTACTTTCGTTTCAACTTTGTTGCTGTTGTTTTTCTTCTCATCTCGGATGTATTATTTGCGGTGGGCAGATGGAGTGCATGAATCCTTCTCTCTCCCGCCCACACTAACGTCTGTCTTTTCTTTAGTGGCATTATTCAGGAAAGGAGTCCGGGCAGTCCAATTGGTAGGACGAACAAGTACGTAAGCCAAAGAAAAAGCTCCCCTTCCCATAGGGTGACCATGATCGTGATGGTTGGAAGTGTTGCAGTTGCATGTTGTTGCATGGTAACATTTTTTAACATGACTACAGTTTTTTCTTACTTCTATACCCGTGGTGTTACGTAGCTTCAGGGTGTCGAGTTCAGGCTGCGAGAAGCTTGCCCCAAATTCCATGAAAAATGTTTATATCTAGACAGTAATAAAGAATAATAATGTGCATTGCTTAAAGTAAAAAAAATCCTTCCAGAAGTGAAATTAGTCATAAACGTGTAAAATGATTCCTTAATCAGTTAATAAGGTGAAATTTTGTGGTAATGCATGATGTAATCTCAAAGCTTTGGTATTTTGGGCTATGCAGCTCATAGCTTGAATGTTGCCAAACCTGGTGACTCGACTAATTTGCATGTCTCACATTGAAAGTTCAGACCTGCCCCACAGTCCATTTAATAAAGTTTTAAACAACTCTATCCATAATATTTTATAAAGCTAAATATACTCTTGTTGATGTAAACTTACCATAGTTTTGCCGTTGCTATTGGCCATGACTTGTTGTAAACTGTAAACGATTTAGCTGTGTGTTGTTATGTTAAACTGAAAAACTGTTAGTGACCTGTGTAAGACGAATGTTACTTTACTCTAAGTAAACAATGTATAATTGTTGGATTCAATACAGAAGTGAAATTTTACCATTTAAAATACTGTATACTGTGAATATTTCCTTCCCTTTCTTGCTTTCTTCTAATCCTCATTCCCTCTTTCTGTCTCTCATTTATTCATTAGGTGGAGAGGTAACCTATATACCAAGTAAGTCTGGAAATGCAGCAAATTATATTCTTAAGGCGTGACACAGTTGTAACAGCTCAACAGCTGCATGAAGAGAATCTGGAAGATTAGTGCAATAGTCAAATCTTATCTTCCACAACATAGCTGTTGACTGAATTTGCCAAAGAATTTACCTGAGTGATTATATGATATGCCTCACTTTTAATAGTTCGTCAGTCATTAGTGGCCCTGATGAAAATAGTGTACACATAGTTTGCATTTCCCTTGATATCGGAACTTCGCACTGAGAGGAAGTTAGCAGTTCACTCATTTTTCTTATGATATCCCATAGATGTGGTGATTGAAAAAAATCAGTTTCTTCTTTTAATTTGATTGCCCAGTAACTTATAATAATTTAATTAGTATCTTGGAAAGCGTAGCAACAGACCACACTGTAGCTTCACAGGTATCTACATTTCTGATTTTCTGCAGTGGCCAGGGTGGAAATATATCTCTATAATATCCCAAAGGTGTATTTTTTTTTTTTTAATAAACTTACTAAAATCAGAAAAGCATAGACATGATACAACAAAGAACACTGAATAGTCCAAACTGTACACCAGTTGTAAAGTGATCACAGTTATAATGTGATAATGTTCAAGTTAAATTATTCATCGAAGTTAATTACTGTGGCTTTCAGTTGAACCCCTGATTTCAGTATTTCGCTCATCTTGAAGCTTATAACAATATGTGTGTGGCTGGAAATTATCATTTGCCTGTAACTGATCTGATGGGCTTAAATCTAATATAGTTTAATGTATCATTTAGCTGCATATTAAGTTTAACTTTTATCTAAACCTTTCTCAGTATTTCATTGACTGATACTTTTCAGAGTATATTTCATTTGCATTTGAGTTAATCTTTCATACTCTGACTTACTGTTATGTTTATTTTGCATTGAGCCTCTCATTTTTAAAAGCATTATTGCTGCTGTAGCAGACTGGGCTAGAAAGAGTATCATGCCTATACTGATAACATGCTAATCATGGTTATTGCTACAATATTAGGTTGTATGCAGTTTCTGAAGTTTTCCGTCAATCTGTGGGTCACTAAATCTCTGGTTATTGCTACAAAATTAGGTTGTATGCAGTTTCTTAAGTTTTCTGTCAAACTGTGGTTCACTAAATTTCTGTAAATGAGAGGTATACATCAGCTGAAACTTTAATCCTACCCTGACCACTCATGCATCCCTTAATCCTACAGTTTAAAGCCAAAGCAGATATCCTTGTTTACTTTTGAATTTTTTTCTTTATTTTTATTTATGTGCCTGCTGTTTCATCACTGCTTTTCTTATTTGGTCATATTCCATTTGATAGGATTACATTATTGTTAGAAACCATGAGGAATGAATGTTCTCAGACTACTGACTACTGTAGTCAAACTGTGTTTTATATTTAGAATAACTGTGTTTAATATTTAGAATAACTGTATCCAAGATTGATTTCTAAATCAGTTCTGTCTACACTGTTAGTGTCAAAAAAATTGTATTGGGCACCATTTTTCATAGCAATTTTTCTCAGATAATTTGTAAGTACCTAGGGATCGATTTTTGTGAGTTAACATGACTCAACATTAGAAGGGGATATTTTACAGCTGCACCTTTTGATGTCATGAATGTTTATAGAAAGTTGTACCACTGGAATTAAGCCCAAGTGATTGCCACATTTTCACCTGAATGCTGTGGAGAGACAATTCTTAGTGATGCCAAAACCATAGAAAAATTTTCTTTGAGTTTACTTTTTTTTTTCTTTAGTTCCATACTGTATTTCATGTGATGGAAAAAGGACCCAGGGAGTGTACGAGTGTGCTTAGAGAAATAAAGGAGAGGAAGGCATGCGGTGTGACTGAAAATTTCTATTGACAAATGATAAGTGTTCCATCATCTATTGTTAGTGGACACATGATAGTCAACATGTTAATTAGGTCTTGGTATCCAGCATTGTTTGATAAATTGCCTTCTTACTAGTAATTTTCCTATACAGTACAGTTTAGCCTTTGAATAACTTTTACCAGCCATGTAGGTAAAGATAAATGTAATACTGTATTTACATTTTTATTTTTCTTAATGGAACCTTCTCAGGTAAAGAATAAAAGTATAGAAATTATTTTATAACCTCCTCACTCCTGCTCCCTGGGGACAGTTCATTAACTCCCTTATTTCTTTGCTTAACTATCCCTATTCCTCACAGTGTCCATGAGACATATAATGTCCCCTAATACATATCTGATGTGGCCTTCCCTCTCCCCCTCATTGCATTATTTTTTGTAGTATGTATTAGCGTCACTATCAATTCATATGTCAAGAGTATTTGGAGTGTTAGTGTGTTTGATGGTCCTAAATGGCTTTTGGACATGCACTTCCCATGTTCCTAATCTCCTGTCCATGTTAGTCATATTGAAGATAATTATCTCCATATCCTTTGTCCCCTTTAGTAACTCCATCTTCTCAGCAATTTTTATAAAGCTTTATATATACATGGTATTGTAATCCGTTCAAAACTTCAGATGTTCTTTTTTTTTTCCCCCATGTTGTCATGATTTATCAGTGTTTGTTTCTTCCACAACCCTCCTTTAGTTGTTGATGTGTGTCATGGTTTTCTTAATCATTCATTTCCCTCATCTTCCCAGGTCTGTGTTTGCCTTTTGCTCCTTTTTGTGTTTCCTTTCTTTTACTACTGTGTGGCTGTTAGTTACGCGTCTCTTCTCTCGGTGTGTTTGTTTCAGATAAGTCAGATATTGATACTGACCTCTACCAAGTCACTTACACCCCTCCTGAAGTACCAAAGCGACACCTAAACAGCACAAGAGGTATCTCATAGTCAGCTTTATTCTATATTCACCAATTTCTGTTAAGCATATCTTACTTTTCTCTCCTTAGCCTATTAAATATCATTATCCACATATGCGAGTGTTCTGCAAATAATAAAAGATAAATATTTTTAGGTAATACATTACAGTATATAGTTGTTTGACCAAATTATCCAATTGTTTCTCAGATCAAATTAGCCATAAGTCTATTAGTTTATGATTATGATAAAAGTATTGGTAGCTTGACTGTCTTTGAGTAATTGAGCTTTGTGGCAGCGTTCCTTAAAGGTGCAGTACTTAGTCCATGGTCCCTCGTAATCTTTTACCTCAACAAGTTACTCTTACATTTAGTTCTTTCCTACATCTTGGGTCATTACAGAATTCATTACAACTGTCAATTGATTTTTTTTTTTTTTTTTTTTTTTTTTTTTTTTTAATAACATGAAAATGAAGTAGTACATTGATAATAACTTGTCCACTACCACTCTCTGTGTTTCAGATGCTCAGTTCATATTACTCTGGCCATTTGCATCAGTTTAATGTTGGATGCTGTTGATTAAGAGATTCACAATACAAGTGTCATCATTTAGGATAACATTGCAGTTACTGTATTTATACTACTATTTTTAAGCAACTCATATAGCAGAGTTTGATGTCAAGGCATAATTCATCGTATCTGCTCTATGTCTAGTTTAAACTAGGGTACAGCATATGTCAATATGTATGCTGTTATCAGTAGTACATATATTGCTTTTCAGTGATTCAGTATTGTAAATTGATGGCACCAGAAAGTATTGAAATTCTGATGTTTAATTGCTTGTGGAAGATGAATAAAAATTTATGCAGCCAGTGCACTTTTGTATTTCGTAATTGTTGAATGTAAAGCTTGATGACATTGATTTCACATTAATTTCATACATATTCCAAGTATTTTTATCTTATGCTTATGGGTGTAAATTGCTGAATAGTTTTGTGATAGAGGAGCATAAATGTAGCACTGATTTATGTAGTGTGCAGTTGCAATTCTGAGCTTTTTTTATTTGTACAGAAACAAACCTTTTATTTTTATATGACCCAGATCTAGAGTGGTGCCAAGAGCTATCACTGAAATTTTAAAACAGTTTTAGTGATGCATACTTTTTAGAATGGTTTTTGAGGCACCTCTAACTGCTGTACCTCCTGGGAATGTGGCCTTTGTCTGTCTTGCAAGTTCTTTAGAAAATATTTAGTGTTAATGTTAGTGGAAGAGGGCAGGTGGCAGGCAGAGAGAGAGAAAGAGGGAGAGAGAGAGTGAGGGTGAGAGAGGTGAAGGGGAGGACATATTTAGAATATGCTTAGTTACTCTCCTTTTCTCCCACAGTCTCCTCCCTATTATCCTACCCTCCCTTACGTACGGGTCGAGAAGCAGGGGTGGGAAGGGAAGTGATGTTAGAGAGATGCTCAGTTCCCTCCCTTCCACCATACCTTTCACCACTTCTCCCTCCCTCTTTCCACCCCCTCTTCCTTGTAGGGGTGTCGGTAGGTTTGGTTGTCAGAGTTGTAGTCACTTGATTATATCTTTTACATATCTTATACATATACTGTACTTGACGTTGTGTGTGAACCTGACTGTTAATTGTGGTTGTAAGCGCATCAGAAACAGTAATGGTATCTTTTTTGTATTGTGCACTGTGATATCCTTAACCAGTATGCAGTTGACAAGGTAAAAGAAATGCCCCCTCCCCCAAAACAGCAGTGCATAAGCAGAGTGTTAGTTGTTTTGTGTGTTGTATTCCGTGCTGATTACTATTAAGTCAAGGGATCAACAATACTGTAGTGTTGATCCTAACGTGGACCAAATGGTGTACTAGCATATACTTTTATACATAGATGTGTATTAGATACAGAGCAGTTGTCCACAAAAAGTTGCTCCCACAAGCTAAAATAACTTTACAAATCTTCCTGTCTGCAAATCTTCCTGTCTGCCTCTTACACTTCCTTTCTCATCTTAGCCTACTTCCTCACCTCAGCACCTCCTGCTTCCATAGCCCTTTGCATTGCTCATTTGTAACAGTGGAAGCATGTCAGGAGTGTGTGTGTGTGTGATAAGGTGATTAAGAAATTATGTAATCCTCAACCCCACCCACTTTTCTGATCTATCATTAAAAGCCTGTGGAGAGCTGTTGACCAAGGAACTTATAAATAAAGATTACTGAAATTTCTTGGCAGCACCAAAGGAATTTTGAGCATAATAGAACTGTTAGAGCAGAAATAAATATTCAAGCATGACTCTGCAGATAGGTTGATCGTGCTGAAGCTTGCAGTTAGGAGGCCAGATGGGGCAGTGCCTTTTTTTTTTTTTTTTTTTTTTTTTTTTTTTTTTAAAGTTTGGTGCCTTTATAGCCACACTCAAGCATCTTTAGTCACCAGACATATGACCTCTCATAAAGTTCTGTTCTTGATTTCTGTTTACTAAACCTAACTTAGTCTTTATCATTTTACCTCATTTCAGTAGCTCTCTTCATCTCTTGTAACCACAAGGAATCACAGTATAATAACAATAAATGTCAGTTGAAAAATATGCCTCGGTGGTTGTAGAGTATTTTGGGAAAATGAGATATACATCATTATATTCAAGAACTTTTAATTGACTTTGATAGTACTGCATACTTGTACAAGGAATGGAAGGAAAGAATTGAGCTCTGCTTTAGTTGCATTTTCTTTATAACTATTCCTGTGGCTGAATAAATTTTAAGATGTTTTGCATTTATTTGATTTTATATTGTTTTGAAAAGCACTGCCCAAAAAAATTGTCTAATGCCGGTCCCTTCCCACAGGCGAGAAGATTCCAGTGAGGGATGGAAGTAAGTGTTGGAATTAACCAGAATTATCTCCTTGATCCCTACCCAATTCCTAATCATTTTCACACAGTCTCCATCTATGTTCCCCACAGTGCACACTAAGTTGTGTTCAACAAACTTTCCTCTCAGTTCTGTATGACTGATGCCTAATCATTAAACAGCTCCCACTCAGTCTCACACAACTTCTTTTATACTCCAAATGTTGACCATTCACTCTCAATCAGTCTTCATAGCACCTGATTCACTCCCCAAGCCCTTGCAGTTACACTCGGCTCTCCTGTAATCATGTCCTGCAGTACAGCACTTCTGTTGCATCTCCCAGAATTGTTACAGATTTCTATCAGTTCTGTATGATTCACACATAATCTTACACAACTTACACTGTGTCCCACATCTTTTATACTACAAATATTGGCCATTAACTCCCTTCCAATCTCCATAGCTTTTAGCTCACTCCTCAGTCATGTTGCATTTCCGTGTACCATATCACCCACCCTTACCTTGCATTTCTTTGCCGTGCTACAAATTTAATGTCCACAATAACTGAGCCTATAGCCTCCCCCCATCACAATACAGTATCTCTGTAGACAGTTGCCCGGTAACTGTCAGAATAACTTTACTGAAGTGTATGGTTGATGTGCTGTAACCAACTACCCCACAGTGTCTCTCACAGTTCAGCCTGTTTATTGTACTTGATATTGTAGTTTTGTCCAATGCACTTTTGTAATTCAGTTAACTTTCACTGTGATGTTGTTATTTTTATGTATTATATTTTAAATTAATTCCTTCCCCACACTAACCACAGCTATGCCAACAGTAACCTAATAGCGTACAGTATTATATTTTTAAACATTTCAGTGGTTATGAATTTTGGATCAGGTAGCAACTTAATGTTCTTCATTGTTTAACAGTCTAACACATAGAGTTTTTCACATTACGGAATAACGATATTCCTTAAGATACAGTAAACATGTCAGCTTTCATCCTCTGGAAATTATCTCATCCTGACTCCATTTAACATTCCTGTAATCATCACCTTTCAGTTGTACCTTAAATATTCTGCTTGTTATGTTCTTGCAGCCTGTTCCTGAAAGATACAGCATTGTGTCCTGCATATTGTGTTGAAGTATCTACAACCCACATTACTATCATTAGTTTCCCCAAATTCATCTTGTGCCTTCTTGGTACAGTTCAAATGCAGCTCTGTTTCAGAATTCCTTGTTGTGAAGTAAGAACCATAAAGTTTGGGAAGCCCTCTCTGGCAAGCATATCAGAGGAGCATTCCAGTGCTTTATTTCTTCTGTTATTAGTGATAAATAAATAATAGACACATCCCTAGTTTTACAACTTTATCTTAAGTTTTTCATTGCCATGTGCATTATCAACTGGCTTATTTCCATTGAAAGTGATGGCTTTATTTGCCATGCTTGTATTTCATTACCCTGTTGAAATTGCGCATGATCTTCGGATGATCCTTGGCTGATAGTAAAGTGAACATTTTGTCCTGACATTAGCATGAGTATAGTAATGTACTGGTACTTAGAATTTTTTCTAACATTTTTTTATCTCCCAGTTATACAGTTAATGAAGAATTGGGAGGTATTTATTTGATATTGTCCTGCACCACTGAAAACATTTTTTTCTTCTTTAATTCTTCCACATATACCATATTTTTATGTAAGACTAACGTCATTTATGGAAGGATAGTATTTATCATCACTTTCCTTGCTTCTACAGTACTGTATAGAACCTTGTGTATCTGCAGCATTTTAAAAAGAATGGTGTACAGATAGTATTAATGAAGAATGTAAATGTGCCATTACTAATAACTCATGAAATAGCAGTGATTTTGACAGGTGTGATATTGTTAGTGCGTGACTATAACAATGGCTAGCTTGTTATTTACTTGCGAAATAAAGGTACATCAATGCATGAGCTTTAAGAAATATTTAAAGTTTTACAGGTATTACTAGTAGTAATGAAAATAATGTTAACAGTGATGTTTAAATAATATATTAATGTGTAGATTTTGTAACTTTTGAATTTTGCTGAGGTGGTATAACTTATGAACTACAAATCTATTGAATCAAGTTTTCATTAATGTGGAATGTGGGTAAGTGTCAGATGTCACTCAGCTTTAGAGATTCAGTGGTCAGCTCATACTTTAGCTACCATGATTGATCTAATATGCCTCTTGAATGCTGTTGTGACTGGACATGTTTACAAACCCCTATACTGGAAGACACAAAATGGCACATTCCTGTTTTTCTGTTCCATGACCTCATATGTTTGGTATAGACATTACAACAGCCCATAGATATATTTCAGGTGCATATATAACAGGAATTGAGTTTTGTGCAGTATTTTTGGCATCCACATCATATTCAGGTTGAGGATCACTTTACAAGAGTGAAGAGAATTTGCCCTCTCAAAAATGTGAGATTTCATATAATAAAACAGCATAGTTGATCATATATTGTACCCCCTTAGTCATGTGAAGCTTTTACACCAAGGATAATACAACATTCTTCTTAAGTAATGTATAATGCAAATTATATGCATGTTTTTATCCTCAAGGTACAGCATGTGCATGAGTAGAATTTTCTTAATGTTTGCTTAATGTTTGAACTTCATTTCTTAACCCTGTCACCTGTACAGTTCTTATAATACATCTGACATGATTGAGCATTTTTTTTTTTTTTTTTTTTTTTTTTTTTTTCATACTGATAAACTTGATGCCTTAGTACTTTTTGCATCAGTAAAATTTTCCAGATCAGTGTTAGAAGCACAGTTAATATTTTGGTACTGATTACAGTATATTATGATGGTACTACTAAAAAACTGTTTGGTAATAGGGTTAATTCTAGGCTGAATTTGCAGCATTTGAAGTTTCATTATTCTCAGTCCCATCAGCATGATCACATATTTTTCATTTTATTCTTCCCAGCTCCAGCCAGTTTTATTCAGCCTAGGAGAAACTCTTCAAACAGCAAAGGATAGAAAATTGCTTTCATTAACCCCTTCCTTATCAGAGGACTTTCCAAAGCTGAATAAAATTGTCCACTACTACTGTGAGTAAAATGAAAAGTATGTCTTAGTAGCGAAGGAGTTAGCTAGTTCATAGGATTTCATAGCTGATTATGACTGTACACAAATCATATGGAACTAAAGCAGTATAGTGCTGTACAGTGTGAAGAACATCACAAGCTCAGTGCTTATGCCCAAGTTCATATAATAATACATTATACAGTCTTCATATTAGAACC
Organism: Coenobita brevimanus; assembly: GCF_032717465.1. Lineage (NCBI taxonomy): Eukaryota > Metazoa > Arthropoda > Malacostraca > Decapoda > Coenobitidae > Coenobita > Coenobita brevimanus. Next base: position 44,189,513 of record NC_137063.1, read on the forward strand.
TTGCTGTTTATACTGTACAATGAAAGTTTATTTAAATGTGGATTGGTTGAAGGGAGTTTTATAATTTCTATACAATATTAAGAGAGTGTGACTGGAGTGAGGTATAATGTATCAAACTGTCCAGTTGCAGAAAACTTGTAATAAACTTACTTTTTCACAAGAAATTAACTATAATTTCTGCTCTGAAATACTTAAAGAATAAGTCATGTTTTGAAGCTAGGAGACAAAAGTGAGGTGGTACATAGGATTGTTTATGCAAAATTATTTTGAGTTTGTGTCCAGAAAATGCATTAGTTTGATACTCAGTAGGTGGATATGGGAATTTTTATTGTGAATTCATGTGACTGGTTGTGCTATACTTATTTGTGAAGCATAGTGATGTGTACTAGTTGTTAGCTTTGTTTGTAATGAATGCTGCTGCATGGTTCCTTTTAAGCTGAATAGTTCTGCATCATATTTATGTGTTGTATGTTCTACTGTATAGGCAGTGCTCCAAACCTTGTGTTTTTCTTGAAAAATTTCCTGGCATGTGATATCCCCAGCTTATGATTATTTATCTCCAAGCTATCCAAAAGCCCTTCCTGTCATTTCCAGTTATACCTTCTCCAGCTCCTGTCATTACTGTCATCATTCACATTCAAACAAGTTACCCTCAAACTACTATTTATCACTCCTTTAGGTATTTAGCATCAATTACTTCTGTAATATTTTATTTATCACATTCTATTTAAGTCTGTAACCTCATTGTACCAAAAGCCATTTTTGTAAGAATTTTTAAAGTGATCATTGAGTCTGTTTTTTTTTTTTTTTTTTTTTTTTTTTTTTTTATAGTGATCCTGTACTTTATTTTAGTGGTGATTTAGAAACTGCTTAAGGAAGAAAGTGTCAATGCAGAATTTTCCACCCTGCAGTTGCCAATCAGAACAGCAGTGGTGGACAACCCCTGGTCAATGCAGCAAAGACTCTAACCACAGCCAAGAAGAATGGGGGGAGGCTGGGGGACCCTCTCACTTCCCCCAGTCAGGGCTACAACCGGTCAGTGCCACAACAAGACAGGTATTTATAACTGTGCCTTTGTAATTAGTTTAAAACAGCCTCAGTGTTGCCACAACTGTTTACTTTGCTGAACTTTGCATATGTTTTGTTAGATTCACTCAGAGTGATAATATTTTAATGAAATCACACTCTGAAACAGTAACAAGAGGTGGTAAAATATCAGAAGTTTAGTCTGTTTAGTATGTATGCCTTCAGAAATATTTTTTGTTAAAAAAAATTACTGATAAACACTGAAATACAGTGCAAGCAGGGCCCAGTTTGCAATTGGGTTGTGTTGCTGAAACCCAGTCATAAGTTGGAAAATCACACCTGGGACTATTATAACATGAATTCAGTGAGGATACATTGGAGGACCAGCAAGGGACTTTATGTAACCTTACCAGATCTGTTATTTACCTACATTTCACTAATTTCCTTTCACTTAGGAACTGCAGAACTATTGAATATCATTCATATTATTATGCCAGTAAGTTTAGCATAATTATGGCACAATCACACAGTTGGTCTGTTAGCCGACTATAAACAGTACAAGGGGATACTGAGCTTAATTTTTTCCACTCATATTACAGTGCACACATTTCCCCATAGGAACTCAAAAACTACAGTACTGAGTATCATTTACATTAATAATTCTTTGATGATAGTACTGTAACATAATTATAATGCATTTTCATACTGTTAGTGATAAGAGTGCACACATAGCAGAAAAAAAACAAAAAAAACATGAGGTTTGAAAGATAATTTTCCTTCAGCATGGTGATGGGGCAGTCATATTTGAGAAAAAGTATTGACATTGGAAGATTGTCATATTGGAAAATCACTAACCAGAACATTGTGTAATGGGTCCTTCCTGTACCTATATTCGTGCAGCTACATATTTAACTCTTTATATTGCATATTTGATGAGTTCATGAGACTCTGCACTACAGTAAGTAGATATGACTTGTATCCATTTTGAACAGTTAAAGCATTTGTTTCTCTACTGATACTTGAAGTAAACAGTTGATGCATACTGCTCATAGGGTAGTGGTAAGCTTAGAATGAGTGACTAAGTAAGAAAACTAACCAAGAATGGATTTTCATATGTTAATATCTCTTGAAGTTGGTGATATGAAACAGTTTTGCACATAAGGATCTGCAGTGTTACTAGTATATCAGTGTTTTGTATGCACATATGAGAACATTAATGACATATTTGTTGGTTGTTTGGGATACCAGGTAGAAAAAGAAATCATTGTGATAACCAGTGTCATTTTACTGAAGATTAACACTCATAGTTATGTAATTACTTGCAACATTTAAAAAGCAAGAATTATATGAAATCCATTAAATGAACCAGTATTTAGTCTTTGATCATCACTTGTTTGTTTTGCTTTTAAAGGGATACATTGACCGTGGTCACTTAATGGTGGTTCTCCATGCTGCTCGATCTCTGGCAGCCTCCCTGTTCCATCCCTTATCCCTGAGATCACTCTCTGTGACCACATCCCAGGTCTTTTTTTAATCTACCTCTCACAACCCCACCCTCAGCATTCACATTTCTCATTTTCTTCACCTAACTGTCATCTCTCATCCTCTCCACATGCCCAAACATTCATGGATGCATTGCACATCCACCTAATCATTGTCATTTCTGTATCTGTGAGCCTACAAATATCCTCTTCCTCTCCTGCCCAGGTCTCACTACCATACAGCATTACACTTCTAACACATGCCACATATAAAGATCACATTAGCACTGAGGGAGAGCCCTCTCAATGTCAGGAGAGGCAACAGCTCCCTAAGTTTCTTCCAACCACTCCTCACTCTAGTCATAAAACTAGCTCCAGCCCAACTTCCAGCACATAACATGTCTCTAAAGTAACAACTCTTCCACACACTCAAGAGACTCACCAGCAAGATCAATCCTTTCACACCTGCCAATCTCCATATGCTCTCCTCAACACACTGCACACACAAAATCAGGATTATCTTGCAGTCTGCCTCTATTACCACTACATCTCTTATGCACCCACTTATCACAAATGCTGCACTAGATGGAATTACTTCCCATGCCCTTGTGGCAGACCACACTTGACAACTTTCCCTCTTCTTTGACAGTACGGCCACCAACCCTAGATACCATCACCTTTGTTTTATCTGCATTTACACTCGAGCTCTTGTGCCCCATAGCATCTCTCCACTTCCTAAATATTTCCTCCATCTCCCATTTATTCTTTGCAGTCAACCCCAACTCATTGGTATACAACATCTCCCACGGAAGCCCATCACTGAAGTCATGTGAGAGGGTTTTAGGCATCATGATACACAATCATGGACTCAAGACTGACCCCTGATGCTCAACAACATTCACAGAAAACTCATCATACATATCACCATTTACTTTCACCTGGGTGCGAGCACCCACATACATAACCATAACCACTCTGTAAGCAGCCATTCCTTGATCCCAAGCTTTCTCATAGCCCACTTCACCACCTCCCTAGGGACTTTGTCAAAGGTCTTCTTCAGATCAACAGAAATGAAATACTACTTCCTTTTCTTTTCCTATATATTTTTCTTGAAGCTGTTGAACAGTAAATATGGCATCAGTGGTCCCTTTGGCTGGCATAAACCCAAATTGCAACTCATCAGTATTCACCCTTTCTCTAATCATACCTTCTAGAACTCTCTCCATTACCTTCATTATCAGATCCAAAAGTTTTATGCCACTATAATTTCCTCTTCTTTCAAGGGCATCACCCTTCCCCTTGGACACATTTACAATCACACTTTACAGCAAGTCATCTGGGACAACACTTTCATTTATAGTTGCTTTTATCAAACCAGTAACTAACCCCACTCTTATAATTCCTGCGGCTTTTCGCATTTCAGCGGCTTCCCCAGCTGCATCCTGCCTATTGTCCTGTTCACAGTAACAGCATCAATCAAAGGCCAAGGGCCAAGCACTGGATCTGCTGACTCCAAACCTTCCCTGTTCCAGTCAAGCTCCTCATTCACTTACTGGTTATAATGTCCTCTCCAGGCATCTTTTAGGTCCTCACTCTTTACCACTATCTTTCTTTCATCATTCTTCACACACTGCTCATGTATGATATCCTTGTTTTCCCTGTTCATCTGATTTTTCACCTTAAATATCATACTCTTCCTTTCAGCCCATTTAGGTTATAAAGTAAAGGTCTCCAAGACCCAGATTTTGCCCTGTATACCTCAGCCTATTTAGATTATAAAGTAAAAGTCCCTGAGACCCAGATTTTTCCCTGTATACCTCATTTTTAGCCCTATGCATGGGACCCATGTACAGGTAGACCATGGGGTACGATACCCCCAGGTACAATACCCCGGCATAGCGATGGGGGTAAAAATACCACCTTACTCCGCCAAACAATGGCCAAATCCTGTTATTTTAGTTATTTTTTATTTTTTTATTGATTTTGATGATACAGTATTTTGGACTTAAATTTTGTGTTTAGGTTGATTAATAAACTATTTTTAAAATTAGAATAATGTGTTTGAGTCATAGATGGGGTGAACATTACCATTTTGGAGTACAGTTAACCATGTTTTATTTTTTTCTATACATATTTTTGATGATTTTCATATTTTTTACTTTCAGGTAAGTTATTAACTGCTTTTAGGCTGAGCTTAGTTTGTTTGAAAGTTATCTTGGGGTTTACATTAGCTAGAAACTTTTTTTGGGGGGGCTCATTTGGGTGGGTTTAGGAGTTCGTTGGGGGAGAAACCCAAGGCTTAAAAATTCATTCCTATACTTTACATGTTAAATCTACCCTGAGATATGATACCCCACCTAGCAATGGGTTTTTACTTACCAATTGCATCATTAAATTGGGGTATTCTTGTTTTCCTCTTTGTTACCATCCCTATTCCATTCTTGGAAAAGTCTTCTTTTCTCCATAACAGAAGCTTCTACACCCTCATCCCACCACCATGTTACTTTATGTCTGTGGGGTCCCCTTGCCCATCTGCACACAGAAGCAGTAACTCTCAGGAGATTGTTCTTGAGAGCTTTGTACTGTTCTTTTACACTTCTGTCAACAGCTGCTTGTTTAGCCACCACTCTACTCATCTCACTATAGAAGGCATCCGTTGCTGCTTGTTTTTTTAGCTTCCATATTCTCCTAGGTGCATAGGTCCTCTTCGTCACCACCCGTTCCGTAAGCACCTGGTCACATATCAATAACTTGTGTTGCTGCACAATCTCTTTGCTCCCTTTAACTTTAACATCCCTCACCAACCTCCTATCAGCCCTTCTGACCAGGAAATAGCCTATCTGGCTACTATTTCCCCCAGACCCGTACAGTAAAACCTCAATATAATGGACTTCAGTAAACCAGAATTCGCTTTTATCGGAATCGAGGAGCTACCGGACTAAATTCCTATACTGTATATCGGAAAAAGTCCGATAAAGCCAGAAGCAACCTGGACTGCCTGACCTCAACAGCTATGTTCACCACAGTATGGTAAATAAAAGACATGTTTGTCAATGTACAGTACAGTATTATTATACAGTATATATTATACCGTTTGGTAAATGTAGTGAAGTTATAACACAGTACAGTACAGCAGTGGTAGTTAAAACAATTTAAAAACCATTCATGCGATCCGGACTAATGTCTGATGTATCAGAAAAGTCCGGGTTAGCGGTGGGAAGTATGGATGTCACTTTTATCGGAATTTTGCATTTTTTGAAATGGCTTGGGCCCCAATTAGTCCATTATAGTGAGGTTTTACTATATATAACCAGCTTACTCACCATATCATGAGGACCAAAAAAGGGCATGAAGCCACAAAAAGGCTGTGCTCCACCACCCATTAAAGATAAATAAGTACATAAAATAGAATAAAATCACCACATATAAAGATGAATGGGAGTGAGAAATCACAAGTTCCTGGCAAATATCAACCATCAAATGGCCTTCTGTTTGTGGCATTGAACACACCACGCTTACTGTCTCTAGCCAGGCAACCAGAAATTAATAGGGTCTAAAGGCAAGAATGAAAAGAAAGCCACTCAAAGGACAATAGAATGGAAATTAGAGCCCAAGTCAGGCAATACCCAGTAAGTCTTATGTGACAAAAAATTAATGTGCACTGTAGTTAGGTTCACAGTTGATGGCCAAACAGACATCAGAATCTTTTCAAGTTGTTAGAACAAAATCTAGAAATTGAAAACACAGTAGGAAATTGGTAGGTGAATCTCAAAGTAGCAATCCAAGAAGTGCATCAAGTATGCTCCCAAAATTACCTGGCTCAGCAAATCTAAGTCACAGAACCAGCCAACCAACCACACACACACACACACACACACACACACACACACACACACACACACACACGAACGAACAGCCGGAGCGAGCAGACGTCCCAGCCATCGCTGCTAACCTTAAGTAGTTTCAGGAATTTTGTCTGTCCTGTCTCCTAAGGTCTTGTCTTAAATTTAAAATAATGAAAGTTAATAGACTACCAAAAATGTAAAGATTTATTGGCTAGAGTATACATGAATGTTTGTTGTTTTTTTTGGTAACAGCTGTTTTGGTACTTTAACCAACATTAAACATGGCCGAAAATGTAAACAATGAGGGACTCGAATTTCAGGGATTTGATACAAACACCAACGTCATGGACGTGGTTAAAACATTAATTATGAGGATTAGTGAACTTGAAAAGAAAGTAGAGAATCTAGTGATAAAGGATGTGTCTGAAAATACAGATACTACTATACAGAGTCTGATCCAATCCAATGAAACAGCGAATGAAGAGATTAGAAATTTGAAGCGGGAAAATGTTGAATTGAGGAGGAAACTAGAAGAGAGTACTAATAAAACGGAGAAGGTGAGTAATGTATTAGAAGACCATAAGGCAAAGTGGGCACCTGTAGAAGAAGAACAGAAAGAAGTGGTCAGCTTAAGAGAGATCATCCAGGAAGAAAGGGAAATAAACAAAAAAAAAATGGAAGAAAATGTAGTGAAAATACTGAAGAAAAAAGAGAAAATAGTGAGAGAAACTGTAGAAAGGAACAGATGTGTAGTAATATTTGGAAACAGGGAAGAGGAAGAAAAGGTTAGGTTCGTAAGACTCGAGAGAGACATGAACCTGGTGAGAGGAATATTAGGCAAGATTGACCCCGAAGGAGACAAGTGGGTAAAAGAAATTGAGGAAGTAAGGAGGATAGGGCCTTATGAGAAAGGAGAAACAAGACCAATGAGAGTCAAGTTTACATCAGAAAGTGTAATAAATGAGATACTTAAAGTGACCTGGAAATTAAGCAAAGAGGCGGGGTGGAAAATATTATATTAAGAAAAGATCTGGATGAAGAAGAAAGAGAAGTTTTAAAATCATTAAAGGAAGAAGTAAAGGGAAAAAATGATAAGAGGACAGAGGAAGAATGTAATACTTTTTTTTGGAGAGTATTAGATATGAACGTAAGGAAGTGGTATTTAAGGAAATAGAAGTGAAGGAAACTAAGGGGGATGGCTATGAAAGATCAGAAGTTGAGGAAGTGGTACGGATAGAGAGTAGGAGAGAAGAGGGTATTAAAAACGTCAAAAATAATTTGAAGGTGATATATACTAATGTTGATGGTTTCATATCGACAAGGATCGAAATTAACGATTTCTTGAGAGAACATGAACCTGATGTCATGTGCTTTGTAGAGACCAAATTAAGAGAAGATATTGATGCTCATTTGGGAGGTGGTAAATACAAACTGTGGAGAAAAGACAGGAAAGAAATAAAGGGAGGAGGAGTGATGATAGCAGTGAAGAACAACATAAATGTAGATACTGTGGAAATGGGAGAGGCAGGGCTGAAGTGATATATATGAAATTAGAAACTGGAGAGAATGTTAAGAGAGATATGGCGGTAGTGTATGTTCCCCCAAAGACAAGAGCATGGAAGGATGACGAATACCATGAGATGTTGTCAGATATGGCTAGCTATTTGCAAAAAATAATTGAGAAAAGCAATAATATAATTTTAGTGGGTGACTTTAACTGTAAAGAGGTGAACTGGGAGGAATGGTACTTGGGAGGCGGTGAGGATTCATGGGGCACAATGTTATTAAATATAATAATGAATAATGTGATGACGCAATGGGTCAAAGAAGAGACACGGTTTCGAGGTGAGGACACACCAGCAAGGTTAGATTTACTGTTCACCAAAGAACCCGATGTAATAGAATTATTGAAATATCTCTGCCCTTTAGGAAAAAGTGATCATGTGGTCATTGAGTTCCAGATGTTAATAGGAAATGTCGAGCCAAGAGACGAGCTTCATAGACAGGGAAGATACAACTTTGGGTAAGCAAATTTTACAGGATTGAGAAACTTTTTTGAAAATGCAGATTGGAGAAAATTCAGAGAAACAAAAGAGATACAGAGGAAGTGGGATATCTTTCTAGACCTCTATAATTTGGGAGTGGAAAAATTTATACCACGAGTAAGAGGGAAAGAAAACAGGAAAAAGGAGTGGTTTAATAGAAGGTGTATGATAGCAAAATAAGAGAGAGATAAGGCGTGGAACAATTGGAGAAAGAGAGGTAACAACAGAACAAAGGAAGAATATAAAAGAACAACAAATGAATACACAAGAATACATAGAGAAGAAGAAAGGAATTTTGAAAAAGGTATAATAGACAAATGCAAGGATGAACCCAAACTGTTTTATAGATTTGTTAATGGCAAACTAAAACAAAAGGAAGGAATCACCAAACTGAAAGTAGAAGGAGAGGTCTTTAAGGATGCAGCAATGCAAGCAGAAAGAATGAACAAACGTTTCCAGTCAGTTTTCACTAAAGAAAAGGAGCTTGTGGAAGGGGAGGGAGTGATTAGAAATGTTACGGTGATAAAAGATATAAAAGTGGAGGTACAGAAAGTGTATAAATTACTGGAAACTCAAGATGTAAGGAAAGCCCCAGGACCTGATGGAATTTCTAATTGGGTACTGAAGGAATGCAGAGAACAACTGGCGGATAAAATTCACAGTTTAATCATATGCTTACTGGAAGAGGGGAAAGTGCCACAAGAATGGAAGAGGGCAAATGTGGTACCAATTTACAAGGGAAGAAACAGGGAAGAACCCCTGAATTATAGGCCAGTGTCTCTAACCAGCATGGTCGCAAAATTGTCTGAGAGAATCCTGAAAGACAGATGGATAAAATATCTGGAAGAGATGAATATTTTGGCTGAATGTCAGTTTGGATTCAAAAGTGGAAGGTCATGTGTTTCTAACTTGTTGAGCTTTTACTCAAGAGCGATTGACGTGTTACAGGAGAGAGATGGTTGGGTGGATTGTGTGTACTTAGACTTAGAGAAGGCCTTTGACAAGGTACCTCATAAGAGACTAATGTGGAAACTAGAATATATAGGATTGAAGGGGAAACTTCTGGAATGGATGAGAGACGTTTTGAGAGACAGACAAATGAGGACAGTAATAAACGATAGGATGTCTGGATGGAGGGAAGTAACAAGTGGAGTCCCTCAAGGCTCGGTGTTGGCGCCAGTAATGTTCCTGATTTACGTAAATGATTTGGTAGATGGAGTGAACAGTTATGCAAGTCTGTTTGCTGATGATGTAAAGATCTTGAGGAAGGTAGAGGTTGAGGAGGATTGTAAAATACTGCAGGAGGATTTAGATAGGATACACAATTGGAGCCGGACGTGGGAAATGAAATTTAATGTAAAGAAATGTAAAATATTGGAAATGAGTAAAAGTACCAGGAGGCCATCACTGAATTATTTGTTGGGTAATGAATTAATCACAAAAAGGAGAGAAGAGAAAGATTTGGGAGTGCTGGTCCAAGATAGTTTGTCACCAGAAAAGCACATTAACAAGATAGTTGGAGAGACTTATAAACTCTTGACTGACATAAGAGTAGCATTTCATTATATGGATGAGGAGATCATGAAAAAATTGATAGTGGCAATGATCCACCCCAGGTTAGAATATGCAGCGGTAGTGTGGTCCCCACACAAAAAGAAAGATATAAACAAGATTGAGAGAATACAAAGAACAGCATCCTAGATGGTCCCCAGTCTGACAGACCTGTCATACAGAGAGAGGCTGGAAAAACTGGATTTACCTTCCTTAGAGGAAAGGAGAAAGAGGGGAGACATGATTGCAGTGTTCAGGACCATGGTGGGAGTAGATAAAATTGACAAAGAAAATTTGTTCGTATGGGATAAGAGAGCAACAAGAGGACACGGAATGAAATTGAAAAAGTCAAGCTGCTTGAAGGATATCAAGAAATATAGCTTTCCTTACAGAAGTATAGACTTATGGAATAGCCTGGACAAAGAGATCGTCCAGTCTAAAAACTTAAACGAGTTTAAAGCTAAATTTGACTTATTGAGAAACAGCGACGGAAACCCACGAGCATAGTGCATTCCGTGTATATCACAAGTAGGTATATTAGGTAAATACTTAAATATTTGGAACGACTTAGACAAAGAGGTGGTGCATGAGAAAAACATTCATGTGTGTAAAGGTAGACTTGATAAATGTGGATATGGAGACAGGACAACACGAGCATTGCTCAATTCCTGTATACTACAAATAGGTAAATACACACACACACACACACACACACACACACACACACACACACACACACACACACACACACACACACACACACACGAGCGAACAGCCAGAGCGAGCAGACGTCCCAGCCATTGCTGCGAACCTTAAGTAGTTTTCAGGAATTTTGTCTGTCCTGTCTCCTAACGTCTTGTTTTAAATTTAAAATAATGAAAGTTAGTAGACTACCAAAAATGTAAAGATTTATTGGCTAGAGTATACATGAATGTTTGTAGTATTTTTCGGTAACAGCTGTTTTGGTACTTTAACCAACATCAAACATGGCTGAAAATGTAAACATTGAGGGACTCGAATTTCCAGGATTTGATAAAAATACCAGTGTCATGGATCTGGTTAAAACATTGATTATGAGGATTAGTGAACTTGAAAATAAAGTAGAGAATCTAGTGATAAAGGACGTGTCTGAAAATACGGAGACTACTATACAGAGTCTGATCCAATCCAATGAAACAGCGAATGAAGAGATTAGAAATTTGAAGCGTGAAAATGTCGAATTGAGGAGGAAACTAGAAGAGACTACTAATAAAACAGAGAAGGTGAGTAGTGTATTAGAAGAACATAAGGCAAAATGGACACACGTAGAAGAAGAACTGAAAGAAGTGGTCAGCTTAAGAGAAATCATCCAGGAAGAAAGGGAAATGAATAAGGAAAAAATGGAAGTAAATGTAGTTAAAATACTGAAGAAAAAAGAGAAAATAGTGAGAGAAGCTGTAGAAAGGAACAGATGTGTGGTAATATTTGGAAACAGGGAAGAGGAAGAAAGGTTAGGTTCGTGAGACTCGAGAGAGACATGAACCTGGAGAGAGGAACATTAGGCAAGATTGCCCCCGAAGGAGACAAGTGGGTAAAAGAAATTGAGGAAGTAAGGAGGATAGGGCCTTATAAGAAAGGGGAAACAAGACCAATGAGAGTCAAGTTTACATCAGAAAGTGTAGTAAATGATATACTTAAAGTGACCTGGAAATTAAGCAAAGAGGCAGGGATGGAAAATATAATAATAAGAAAGACTTGAATGAAGAAGAAAGAGAAGTTCTAAAATCATTGAAGGAACAAGTAAAGGAAAAAAATGATAAGTGGACAGAGGAAGATTATAATACTTTTTTTTTGGAGAGTAATGGATATGAAAGTAAGGAAGTGGTATGTGAGAAAATAGAAGTGAAGAAAACTAAGGGGGATGGCTATGAAAGATCAGAAATTGAGGAAGTGGTACCGACGGAGAGAACGAGAGAAGAGGGTATAAAAAACATCAAAAATAATTTGAAGGTGATATATACTAATGTTGATGGTTTAATATCGGCAAGTCTTGAAATTAATGATTTCTTGAGAAAACATGAACTTGATGTCATGTGCTTTGTAGAGACTAAATTAAGAGAAGATATTGATGTTCATTTGGGAGACGGTATATATAAACTGTGGAGAAGAGACAGAAAAGAAAAAACAGGAGAAGGAGTGATGATAGCTGTGAAGAACAGCATAAATGTAGATACCATGGAAATGGGAGAAGGCAGGGCTGAAGTGATATATATGAAATTAGAAACTGGAGACAATGTCAAGCGAGATATGGCGGTAGTGTATGTTCCCCCTAAGACGAGAGCGTGGAATGATGACTAATACCAAGAGATGTTGTCAGATATGGCTACTTATTTACAAAAAATAATTGAGAAAAGCAACAATATAATTTTGGTGGGTGACTTTAACTGTAAAGAGGTAAACTGGGAGGAATGGGACTCAAGAGGCAGCGAGGATTTGTGGGGCACTATGTTATTAAATATCTATCTATCTATCTATTGCCAGACACCATAATCCCTTAAGGGGTGGCCATTTGACACTGAGTTATTTGTTTTACGGGGAGGGGCACTAACCCTCCACCAACCCACTTGCTGACACGTAGGGAGCACGTATGATTTGGTTATATGGTTACCACCCAGCGTTGTAAATGGTTTCTTGGCTTACAGGAAACCATTTGGCTTGTCACTCAATGTAAAGCCACCTGTAAAAGAAAGAAAAGCAATAAGTGACAAGAGAGATGGGAGAAATAGGAAGAGAGGATGACAGGCACAGAAAAAGAATGATAAAGGCTAAGGAAGAAATAGGCAACACTACATCAAGTGAGTGGATGATGGTCGCCACGACCTACCAACCTTATTAAATATAATAATGAATAATGTGATGACGCAGTGGGTCAGAGAAGAGACACAGTTCCAAGGCGAGGACACACCAGCAAGGTTAGATTTACTGTTTACCAAAGAACCCGATGTAATAGAATCATTGAAATATTTCTGTCCTATAGGAAAAAGTGATCATGTGGTCATTGAGTTCCAGATGATAATAGGGAACGTCGAGCCAAGAGACGAGCTTCATAGACAGGGAAGATACAACTTTGGGAAAGCAAATTTTACAGGATTGAGAAAATTTTTTGAGGATGAGGATTGGAGAAAATTCAGAGAAACCAGAGAGATACAGAGGAAGTGGGATATCTTTCTAGACCTCTATAATTTGGGAGTGGAAAAATTTATACCAAGAGTAAGAGGGAAAGAAAACAGGAAAAAGGAGTGGTTTAATAGAAAAACTGAAACAAAAGGAAGGAATCACCAAACTGAAAGTAGAAGGAGAGTTCTATAAAGATGCAGCAGTGCAAGCAGAAATAATGAACACATGTTTCCAGTCAGATTTCACTAATGAAAAAGAGTTTTTGGAAAGGGAGAGAGTGATTAGAAATGTACCGGTGATAAAAGATATAAAAGTGGAGGTACAGGAAGTGTATAAATTACTGGAAACTCAAGATGTAAGGAAAACCCCAGGACCTGATGGAATTTCTAGTTGGGTACTGAAGGAATGCAGAGAACAACTGGCAGATAAAATTCACAATTTGATCATGTGTTCTCTGGAAGAGGGGAAAGTGCCACAAGAATGGAAGAGGGCAAATGTGGTACCAATTTATAAGAGAGGAAACAGGGAAGAACCTCTGAATTATAGACCAGTGTGTCTAACCAGCATGGTCGCAAAATTGTGTGAGAGAATCCCGAAAGTCAGATGGATAAAATATCTAGAAGAGATGAATATTTTGACTGAATGTCAGTTTGGATTCAGAAGTGGAAGGTCATGTGTTTCCAACTTGTTGAGCTTTTTCTCAAGAATGATTGACATGGTACAGGAGAGAGATGGTTGGGTGGATTGTGTGTACGTAGACGTAGAGAAGGCCTTTGACAAGGTACCTCATAAGAGACTAATGTGGAAACTAGAATATATAGGAGGACTGAAGGGGAAACTCCTGGAATGGATGAGAGACTTTTTGAGAGACAGACAAATGAGGACAGTAATAAAGGATAGGATGTCTGGATGGAGGGAAGTAACAAGTGGAGTCCCTCAAGGCTCGGTGTTGGCGCCAGTAATGTTCCTGATTTACGTAAATGATATGGTAGATGGAGTGAACAGTTATGCAAGTCTGTTTGCTGATGATGTAAAGATCTTGAGAAAGGTAGCGGTTGAGGAGGATTGTAAAATGCTGCAGGAGGATTTGGATAGGATGCATGATTGGAGCCGGACGTGGGAAATGAAATTTAATGTAAAGAAATGTAAAATATTGGAAATGGGTAAAAGTACCAGGAGGCCATCACAGAATTATTCGTTGGGTAATGAATTAATCACAAAAAGGAGAGAAGAGAAAGATTTGGGAGTGCTGGTCCAAGATAGTTTGTCACCAGAAAAGCACATTAAGAAGATAGTTGGAGAGACTTATAAACTCTCGACAAGCATTTCATTATGTGGATGAGGAGATGATGAAAAAATTGATAGTGGCCATGATCCGCCCCAGGTTAGAATATGCAGTGGTAGTGTGGTCCCCAGACAAAAAGAAAGATATAAACAATATTGAGAGAATACAAGAAGAGCAACCAAGATGGTCCCCAGTCTGGCAGATCTGTCATACAGAGAGAGGCTGGAAAAACTGGATTTGCCTTCCTTAGAGGAAAGGAGAAAGAGGGGAGACATGATTGCAGTATTTAGGACCATGATAGGAGTAGATAAAATTGACAAAGAAGATCTGTTTTTATGGGATAAGAGAGCAACAAGAGGACACGGAATGAAATTGAAAAAGTCAAGCTGCTTGAAGGATATCAAGAAATATAGCTTTCCTTACAGAAGTATAGACTTATGGAATAGCCTGGACAAAGAGATCGTCCAGTCTAAAAACTTAAACGAGTTTAAAGCTAAATTTGACTTATTGAGAAACAGCGACGGGAACCCATGAGCATAGCACATTTCGTGTGTATCACAATTAGGTATATTAGGTAAATACATAAGTATTTGGAACGACTTAGACGAAAAGGCTGTGCAGGAGAAAAACATTCTTGTGTGTAAAGGTAGATTAGATAAATGTGGAAATGGAGACAGGACAACACGAGCATTGCTCAATTCCTGTATACTACAAATAGGTAAATACACACACACACACACACACACACACACACACACATTTGCTGATGATGTAAAGATCTTGAGGAAGGTAGAGGTTGAGGAGGATTGTAAAATGCTGCAGGAGGATCTGGATAGGATACATGATTGAAGCCGGATGTGGGAAATGAAATTTAATCTAAAGAAATGTAAAATTTTGGAAATGGGTAAAAGTACCAGGAGGCCATTACTGAATTATTTGTTGGGTAATGAATTAATCACAAAAATGAGAGAAGAGAAGATTTGGGAGTGCTGGTCCTATCTATAGTTTGTCACCTGAAAAACACATTAACAAGATAGTTAGAGAGATATATAAACTCTTGACAAACATAAGAGTAGCATTTCATTATATGGATGAGGAGATGATGAAAAAATTGATAGTGGCCATAATCCACCCCAGGTTAGAATATGCAGCGGTAGTGTGGCCCCCACACAAAAAGAAAGATATAAACAAGATTGAGAGAATACAAAGAAGAGCAACCAAGATGGTCCCTAGTCTGGCAGATCTGTGATACAGAGAGAGGCTGGAAAAGCTGGATTTGCCTTCCTTAGAGGAACGGAGAAAGAGGGGAGACATGATTGTAGTGTTTAGGACCATGATAGGAGTAGATAAAATTGACCGAGAGGATCTGTTTGTATGGGATAAGAGAGCAACAAGAGGACACGGAATGAAATTGAAAAGGTTAAGCTGCTTGAAGGATATCAAGAAATATAGCTTTCCTTACAGAAGTATAGACTTTTGGAATAGCCTGGACAAAGAGATTGTCCAGTCTAAAAACTTAAACAAGTTTAAAGCTAAATTTGACTTACTGAGAAATAGCGACGGGAACCCATGAGCATAGCACATTTCGTGTTTATGACAATTAGGTATATTAGGTAAATTCATAAATATTTGGAACGACTTAGACAAAAAAGTGGTGCAGGAGAAAAACATTCATGTGTGTAAAAGTAGACTAGATAAATGTGGATATGGAGACAGGACAACACGAGCATTGCTCAATTCCTGTATACTACAAATAGGTAAATACACACACACACACACTCACACACACACACACACACACACACACACATACAAAAATGCGAAACATACACAGAAGCTCCTAATATTCACACAAAAACCTGCACAGCCCTGCTGTGGTGCAGTTTTTCCCTCAGCTGTTATGCTACCAGTGGAAGGGGAGGACCCTCCATAACCTATATTGATAGGGGGTACTCCTAACGGTACATAATACAGTATGTCACTGGATAACCCCTTTCACTCACCCCTGCCTCCCTGGCTTGGTGGTTGATGTTGGGGTCTTTTATGACTTTATTGAAGAGTCTTAAACCTACCCTTCATCCCACCAGAACCATCTTCTGCTGACTCCTCAGAATAGTGTACACCAAAAGTGGGCTCCCAAGCTCACCCATATAACTTGATAAGCATGTCAAGAGGAGGACATCAGTTAGTGAATACAGTACTTAATATCCTCTGCTCTGACATAGTGATCAGTCCTGTAAACCAGAAGGACCTGAGACAGGTGGTCTGTTATCTTTGCCATTGTTCAGTTGTATAGTGTTTAGAATATGCTTGAGGACCAACTAGGGAAATTCCTTGGTGTATCAAGATTTTTTAAGGAAGGAAGTATATGCTTACCACAGATATTTAGGAAGTACTGTGAATGGTTGCAAGCAAAGTTTTTTAAGCACAGTAGAGTTACAGCATGTATCCTCTTCACCAAATGGCTGTGTCAAGATGAGTTCTTCACTCCAATTACATATCTGTTCAGCCATTGTGTATAAGGTTTACTCATAACTGAAGATGTTAAAATGATTTGCTAGGATTGAAAATATTATGACAGTAATTGAGCTGTGACAAGAAGCAGAGAAAAAACAAATGTCACAAAAGCAAGAAGTATATACTGTACAGAGCCATATGACTCAGTAGTTGGTAGTGTGTTAAGAGAATTCCTTGGGATGGTGCATACTTTGAATTTCTGGGGAGAAGTTGCTTGAGGAGGATGCATATTTTGAGAAGGTTCACTTTTTTAAAATGCTGGGTGAGATTTTATAGGGATTCAGCAGACAGTGAAGTTTAGTCTCATCCTTTAACCCTATGGTGCTTGGTAGGAATTGTATGAGCAACAGAGGCTGACTTTTCCTTGGATGTTGTAAATACCTGAAAGATGGTTAGTGATGGGGGGGGGGGTCTTTGTTCTGTCAGGAGGTCTTCAAGACATCTCACCAAATTTGCCACCCAAGGGATTGTTAAGACACACATCCTCCACGTGGCATCCCTTTTGTGAGATACGAGCACACAAGATTTTCAGAGTGTTGCAGTACTTGGCATGTGGCATAGAATTGTGCTGGTTAGTTCAGGTTAGTGAGGAAGATGTTGTTGTGGCTTTTGCATATGCATCTAATTCCGTACGTTACAAAACTTTAGAAACAGTTTCTCTAATATTTTATCAGTGCTGTGGAGTTATAGCACCTCTCTTCTTGACTGATGGTCATCAAGAAAAAACCTTAACCATTACCAGTCTCGTATGAACTGTAAATGCTGATGTCTGAAGACATTTATAGATTCCTTCATGACCCTATTGTGGATTTTATTTTTTTCTTAATGCAAAAGCTCTCTCTCTCTCTCTCTCTCTCTCTCTCTCTCTCTCTCTCTCTCTCTCTCTCTCTCTCTCTCTCTCTCTCTCATTATATCATTGTAAAATGGCACTGGTTATCTTTAGCCTTAGTACTGACTTGCCAACACAAACCACTAAAGAAGCCAGGTACACTGCTTTATATCAAGTTACTCTTATAAATAGTGCATAAGGTTCTTGTACTTTTAGTTTTATTCATTATAACTAACTTTGTTTGAATATTATTCATTCTGACTGTTGCTTGAAAATAATATCAGATTTATATGTGCAAACTGTTTGTATTTTCACTGACATGTACAGTGGATCTTAGTTCACACCCCATAATTTTTGTGGTTTTATTAACATCTGTTATTGTGTAAGTGATCATGCCCGTTGCTGAGCACTAACATTAAAGGAAAGAGATATGGTAAATAGATCAGATTTGTTTGTTGTAAGACTACCATTGTGAAGTAATAAGTAACCTGTTGAAAAGACATTACACAGTTGGAACTTCCTAACTGAATTTGATAATACCTTTTGTGTAACATTACTCAGGACACCCATCTTTTTCATTGTATTCTTGTGTTTTCTCATATTTCACTGAGTACATCTTGATTGTCACTTGTCCCATGGTGCATCATACTATGCTGTCACAAACCACATCTAACAACCTCCATCCAACTTTGCTACCATCACTGTATTCATTGTGGATAGCTTCTTGCAGTCAGCAGTTTTGTCTGCCTTATTAACATCTCCAGAAAAATCCCTATTGCAAACTGCACTACAACAAATTCAGAGTAATGACATTCTGTACAGAACAGTGACATAACATACCTGTGTAGGAACACAGTACAGGTACAAGTATCATCTTATGAAAACTTGAACACAGAAAGCTTAATTTTTGTGGCGGTTTAGAATTAGAAGTAATTATCTTCCCCGTTAGTCATGGAGCTAATACATTACACTCAGATCTTCAATTATGCGCAACGACAATGCGCACCGCATTTTTGAAAATGCGCATAATTCAAATGCTATAAACAATGCAGTAAATAGAATATGGTCAACATCCTCCCCAGTCAGCACATTTTCGCCGCATTTTACTCATCTTTTTATACACACATATGCATTTTACAGACTTGTATAGTAGTATAATTGTAACAAAAAGTTAACCATAGTAAATAAGAAAAAAAAAAGTCAGTTGTTGCATTC
This sequence comes from Coenobita brevimanus, assembly GCF_032717465.1. Taxonomy (NCBI): domain Eukaryota; kingdom Metazoa; phylum Arthropoda; class Malacostraca; order Decapoda; family Coenobitidae; genus Coenobita; species Coenobita brevimanus. Next base: position 44,208,463 of record NC_137063.1, read on the forward strand.
GTGTATATTTGTTACAAAAAGTTAATCATGGTACATAAGAAAAAAAAAAAGTCAAATGTTACATTTGTGTTACAAAAAGTTAACCAGACTGTAGTAAATAAGAAAAAAAAAACAAGTCAAATGTTGCATTTGTATTACAAAAAGTTAACCATAGTAAATAAGAAGAAAAAAAATAAATAAACTCAAATGCTTTCGTGTTACAAAAAGTTAATCATAGTAAATAAGAAAAAAAAAGTCACATGTTGCATTCATGTTACAAAAAGTTACCCATAGTAAATAATAATAATAATAATAATAAAAAAAAAAAAGTCAAATGTTGTATTCATGAGCTGGCGGGGCTGGGTTGGGGCTACTGGGGTCCCGCGGGGCTTTGATCGTCGTCACTATCGCTGTCGCTGCTGTCCACAGAAACCCCTTCACATTCTTGATGGGTGGCTACTTCACTCATAAACCCCTCAAAATCCAGTTCAGAGACATCATCATCAGAGTCCATAGGGTTGTTGGTTAATGGGCGAGGGGCGTCAGGGTTGGCAGGGCCCACAGGGATCCTTGCGGTCAGTACTGATTTGGGTTGCAGGAATGTCGTTATTAGTTGCTGTGTCCTCTTGTTTACCCCTTTTCAGTAAAAATCTGTATAATAATGAATGAGTTTGTCAAGGCCCAGACATATCTCCTCCGTTCGAAACTGATCAGGATCGTTGCTGCTTATAGTTTCCTTGAGCTAGTCGACACTGGACAAGATGTTTGCTAGACGAGGCATGATTAGGCTATCTTGTTGATGTTGTTGTTCTGGTTCTGGTGCATTTTCACGTTCACTAGCCAGTCTGTCTTCCTCGTCAATCCTTTGCATAGCTGTCACGGCAGTTTCTGGTTCTTGTTCTCTGATAATCTCCCGGACTTCCTCTGCTGTTACATCATGGTAACCAGCAACATCTTGTGCGGCCACCAACACTGCCCTCTCTGCCTCTGCTACCTGTTGCACCTGGCTACCTGGCTCCTGGGGACAGAGGTTTGGGACTAGAGAACACCAGGCATGGGTCACTGTAGATTCACTGATGTCATTCCATGATGCCACTAAAAACTCTACAGCTTATTTTATGTGAGCTGTCGCCAGAACTGCCGCACTGTCATTTCTGGGGCAATTTGTTCTTCTTCTGGTGCTTGGGTGGGGGTCTGGTAATTCTTCAGGTAGAGGATTGTCAACATCCGAGTCCCCATACAGGTCCTCTGCCTCGATCTGGCAAAGTTCTTCATTTTTCTCAGTTTTAGCCCTTAGATAATCAAACAGCCGGGTGTGGTAGAAGTTTTTCACATTCTCAATCATCTCTTGATCAAGAGGTTGAAGTGATGACGTCGTGTTGGGTTGCAGAAAGAGGATTTTCACATTTGGGTGAACATCGACGAGATAGTGGGGGTGACTCAGCGTATTATTCATGACATGATCAATAGGACCTTGAATGGTATGCCAAGCTGCCGACATTTCAGACATGCATGAGGCACAAAATGATCATTCAACCAATCCTTAAGAACTGTAGAGGTCATCCATCCATTTGATGATTGGTATCAGTAGAAGTCAGTGTTGGAATCTATGCTTCGGATGTTGTTATAGCAACGTGGGTGTTTGGCTGTGTGCGCTATGACTGGTTTCATTTGCACCTCCCTGATAAACTGAGAGTAAACATGATGGTGAACTGAGATTTATCCAGGTTCATGCCTGTTGTTTGCTTTTGTTGACGGGCAATGTAGGTGGAACGAGGCATAGCTTTCCAGTTTATTCCAGATTCATCATGGTTGAAAATCTGATCTTTTGTTTAGCCACCTTCTTCTATTATCCCTTTTAGAATGTTAGGGAATGAGCTGGCAGTATCAGTATCTGCACTGACACGTTCACCTCTTAATTTCACATTTTTGAACCCTTGCATCGTTAAAAATTCATCAGCCAACTTTTTGATGCTTTAAAAGGTTTTGCTGGAGGGTTCTTTGCTCTCTTAAGATACGTGGAATAAAACACCTTTGTTTGTTCACGAATATGGCGCCCATCCAACATCACTCCTTCCTTCTCCTTTCTGTTGATGTAATGAGCTAGGTGGCATTCCATATGAATAAGCAGTGTTGGTGAAATGATTGTGACTGTTGAATTGAGTGCCTCCATTAGTCTTGGCTGCTAGCTTGAGTTTATCAGCATTCTTTAAAATCAGCCTTATGGTTGACTAACCTAAGCCAAGCTCCCAACTGATATCACAATTTCTTTTTCCTGCTTTCTTCATTTCAGTAACCTTCAGTTTGGTTTCTAAATTAATCTTCTTGTTCTTCTGAGTGCCATGGTGAGAATTCATGATTCATTGAATGCAATGTACAACACATCAATTATGCCTGGTAGACCCGAACAATGCAAGAGCGTTTGAATTCTGTGTGAGAGTCAGGATACCTAGAATAAAGTGACCTGAGTCCCACTTTTAGGCGGGACAGTACTGATTTTTTGAAGTTTGTCCCACTTTTTTGATTGTGGCTAAAATGTCCCGCTTTTTGTGCATATTATCTTAAATTTCCAGCTTTTAGAAAATTACAGTTACATTAGTTATAACATGACCTTCTTTTATGAAATTATGATAAACTAGTAAAATTATAAATAATCCAAACAAAATGAAATACCAAACTGTCTGGTCACCTTATGCATTCCATCCGCCTTGTAAAGTAGTACGGAATGTTGTTGGAATGGCTTAATCTTCCCAGACATGCCCGTAGAATTTAAAATTACACACACAGTGCGAAAATTATTTAATCACATTTTTTGGGGTGGCGCCCACATAATTGGCGAATCGCACCATTCAGATGACCATTTTTCAAGGATGTCTAGAAAAATCCCTATTGCAAAGTGCACTACAACATCCATCCATCCACCATCCAATCCTACATTGCCCCATGAGGAGCGTAGGAGCCCGGGGCTAGGCAGTTGGTCCCAACATTTAAGATGAGAGTGACTAGCCTCACTCATCCCTGAGTGGTTTTACATGAGCAATCAACCCCAACCACTGGCTCAATCCGATTGGAGTGCAATAATTACCCACTAAACCACCAGGCGCCAAAATTTGGTCTTATGGTTACCACCCAGTGCAATAAATGGTTTCCTGGTGCACAGGAAACCATTTGGCTTGTCACTCAGTGTAGAGTCACCCACAGGCTGAAGGAAGTGGAAAGAATGAAGGAAAGAAAGACAGAAGAGGAAGTGTAAAGTCACCCATATGCAGAAGGACAAGGAAAGAATGAAGGAAAGAAGGACAGAAGCGAATGGAAGGAAAGAAGGATGGAGAGGAAAGGACAGATGCCTGAGAGCAGCACTACATTGAGCAAATTCAGAATAATGACATTGCTTACAGAACAGTGACATAACATACCTGTGTAGGAACACAGTACAGGTACAAGTATCATCAGGTACAAATATCATCTTATGAAAACTTGAACACAGAAAGCTTAATTTTTGTAGCTGTTTAGAATTAGAAGTAATTATCTTCCCCATTAGTCATGGAGCTAATACATTATACATCTGTAACAGTATGGTTTATTACTTGGAAAAGTTTTTCTTGTTAAGCAGACAGAAATTAACTGTTCTTGCTTTAATTCAGCACTTAAAATAGAAGTCTTGCTCATTATTGACTAAATCTGTAAAATGGCAATATTTAACAGATCTTTTGTATAATTACAGACTATCAGTATGAAGTGAATCATGTGACTTGTTTGCACCACTATTCATTGGTAATGGAAAGGCCTTCATGTTCATGAAAAGATAAGCAATGGAAGATTTTCTGACCTCGTCAATTGTAGTACTTCAAAGCTACATGTCTCATAATTATCAGGTTCAGGATAGACTCATAATCCTGCATTTCAGTTTGCTTGGCAGAGAAAATAATGTAAAGCCTTGATGAGGCACTAAAACAGCAGGATCCTACTTAGGGATTGTGTATGAGAGCCTTGTCCACTTGCATACTGCTATTAATTTGCACTTTTCATTTGATTGTTTACAAAGTGATTTTTTTTACAAGCTTTCCATTTGTCTGCCATTGATCTCTCTCTGTTTATTTTGGCTGTGCAGGTCTTGTTATTTGTTCCTCTCCTCCTCATTGTTGGACCTCCTGCCAGTTTCCTCTGGGATCCATTTGATCAGCCTTTTCAGCAGAGTGAATTATGCTTTTGGTCAGCTTTTTCTGAAGTTCATGTGAGTCTGCCCATGTTTTCTTTGTGACCCACATGTTTATTCTGTTTTTCCATTCCCTTTAGGAAGTCTCTTTGTTCTTTTCTTGTTCCTGATTGATTTTTTTGTGCATTGTCCAGGTTCTTTTGTGTTTCCCTGTGGGATGATAGTCCTTAGCTTTTTACTAGGCCTTCAGTTCCTCTTTGAGTACAACCCTCTGCTGGCCAGTTGGGAAGCAGGTGCTCACCCATTCTTCCTTTATTCACTCAGATGCTGAGCCTACTGAAACCCCTGGTGGCCTTACCCAGGTCTTGTTCTCCCTTGGTCACCCTGTAGAGCCCTCTTGATATACTTCAGTTGGACTTAGGAGCATTGGTCAGTGCAAGACACAGTAGGTTGGATGCAAGACTTCAACCAGATCAGTTCCCTACTGCTGTTCAGCACATTATATCAGTTGTTCCAGGTGTCTTTCATGCCCTCTCATGTGATCCAGCCATTAGGTGGAAAAAATCCCTTGGGTCATTCTCTCTCCTTCATGGTGTCATTCCAGTTTCTTTATGACTCTGTCATTTGCTGTGTTCATGATACAGCATGTAGCACTCCAGAGATTACTAGTGTGATGCACCTTTCTGGCATCTTCCACCTTTGTGTCATTCTCTCTCACTGGATATCCCTAGCAGGTATAACATGTTGGCAGTGACACCACCAGCTCTTCTCCTTGCTTCCCTGACACCCATTAATATACTTACGGGTTGCTTCCCTGACACTCATTAACATACGTACGGGTTGCTTCTCTGACGTTCATTAACATATGTACGGGATGCAGTTGGTGAGACATAGTCCTTTCTCTTCAGTGATTTATCTCTTTGCATCTTTCAGAGGTCAGGTGGTGTGCCATGCAACCCAGTGGCTCACTGCTTACAATTTGCAGGCCGTGCATCACAAAGCTTTTCAGAAGGACACCATCCACATTACATGGGTTACTTTTAGGAATACAGAAATACATTTATCTCATCCCTTACAGGATGTAGTTTCACATGTTTCTTCTCTAATGCATTTGAATATCCTCATTCCCTTATGTTTCCTTTCTTAACCCATTAAATTTATCTTCTTGTTTCCCCAGGATTTCAGCAAGTGCTTGCTGTTTATTTAAGACTCTATGCACAGCCTTACTGCCTCACATCCATTGTAGGATGTGAGCACAAATTTTGTATTCTACATTCCCCATATTGACAGAGGATGATTTAACCCAGAAAATGCCCCAACTGCAAACATCGCCTCCCACTCCATATGGAAGGATCAGCCTTGGCACAATTCAGGAACTCAGGCATGTTGTTATTTAACCTCTAACCACTGGGTGTCAGTCGGAACCGTCAAAAAATCAGTGGCACAGTAGCGCAGGGTGTTGGTAGGAACCATACTTGTTTTCCCGGCACAGTTATAAATGGCTGCCACTTTATCTCATCAACAAAAGCTCAAGGGAGACTCCCACCAGCCCGCCCAACCATACCTCAGTCATCTGTCTGACTTTGCCAGGTGTAGGACGATCTTTTCTTAACCTTTCTCATCCGATGTCGTTCCCACCTCACAAGGACTTTTGCCATATCCACCCCCGCCAAGCCTTTTTCCAAGGATACTAGGAAAGGACTCAATAATAGTGCCATAGGGCGTGCTTTGGACACCACTGTGTCTAGTTTATCTAGTAATGGAAGAGTTATCACTTTGAGAGCAAAGCCATAATCGGGGCTGCGAGCAGACACACGAACACATCCTGTTCTCGTGGCAAAAATTAGTCCTCTTCCTCACATCATTACTCATTAATGCAATGACCTGCAGACCTGGGGATACTTTCATTTGCAAGAAGAAGGGTTGTTGAGCAATATGGTCTTTTAATTCATTTTCTTAACTGCTATAGTTTCTGAGATATTAAGGTTAAAAGTAAATGTGGGAAAGACTTTCCCCCAGTGCAGTATTTGCACTCTTTCCTTTTTAAAATAGTTTTCCCTGTTGAAAGCAGAGGAAAAAACAGAGAGCGTTTATGACCAATTCGAGCGGTTTTTTTTACCCAGGGATTTAACTCTAGTTCATGTTAATAATTCTTATGATTGATAAATTAAATGCTACTGCATTTAACCTTTGTGGACAACTATATTGTAAAATATGTATAAATACCTAGGAAGATTCCCTTGTCATGACTGCACCTGCGTGGTAGGTAGGATGATGTGGTATCCTGACGGCGAAGGTCTAACATATCTTGACATAGATAAAGCTAATATTTGGCTCTAGTTTTATTTAAAACTAAGATTAACTCAAGTTGGATTTTCCTTGTAGATTTCATGAAGTACTGTAATTCACTGTACAGTATTTAGGTAATTGTAATGAAATACTGTTTGGCATCTCTGAATCTTATGAGGGGAGAGAGATTCACCATTTTTCATTCTGCTTCTAAAGCTTGTTCGAGCCACACATCATAAGAACAAGCACCAAGGGTGTTTAGAAAGGCCCAGGCAAACCGACTGAGACTTCAAGCCCATCATCATCTGTTATTCCAGTTCTGTATCGCTAAGTAGCCTTTATGATTTGGCCAAATCGGAGGGACTAGCTAGGATATAACGAGATAATTACTGGTGAGTTAGATTATTAATTATACCCTTATTTCCCAAGAGACTTCTAGTATTTAAATTTAATATTTGCTGTTGTTAGACTAACATTCGTCAGAAAAGACTGCAAAAAATTTCTTACAGTAAAGCTGTTTTGTGTTTTTTTTTCGTACTGAGGTGAGGCACAAGCAGATTTTAGCTTGGTGTCCAGGGGTTGAAGCATGAAAATCTTTCAACAGATTCCTTTTTTTTTTTTTTTTCATGCTAGGAAGAAGGAACCAAAGACCAACAAGCCTGCAAAAACTGTTCTTTCCAAGAGAAAAACAAAATGCTAGAGAGAGCCAGGTTCAAGATCTGATCATTTCGAGATGCCTGGACATACTGCGTTTGAAGGACTGGAGATCATAGCTAGCAGGAAATACAGACAGAGAGAGACAGTTCCAGAGTTGACCTGTTGCATAAATGAAGGACTGAGAGTAATGGTTAACTCTTGCATTAGAGGGTTGGACAGAAAAGGGATGAGAATTTGCTGCTAGACGGTTGCTGTGCACCCATCATAGAGTTGGAGGAATGCAAGCAGACAGTTCAGAGGAGCAGTGACCATTGAAGTAGCGATAGAAAAGAGATGAAGATGCAACAGTGCAGTGAAGAGACAGAGGTTGAAGGGAGCTAGTAAGAGGAGGAGAGTTAATGAGATGAAAAGCCTTTAACTCCACCCTGTTGGGAAGAGCTGTATGTGGGGAACCTCCCCACACATGAGAGTTGTACTCTACACAGGGGTGGATAAAATCCATGTATAGAGTCAACAATTGTGCGGGAGTAAAGAAGGAACGGAGTCGGCTTAGCACACCTAATCTCTTGGAAGCAGATTTTACAAGAGATGTAATATGATCTTTCCAAGGTAAGTCCCAAGTAAATGAAACCCTAAGCATGTTCAAGGATGATGCAGTATTAAGCTGAATATTATTAAATATTAGTGGGTACACCTGTGGAAGATTTTGTCGGGTTGATAGGTGTAAGAACCCCAGTCAGAGAAACGAGCCACATCAGACATTAGGCGTCCCATAGCCTCATCGCTTGTTTGTTGAAGTAACTGCTGAGATGGACGTTACAGGAACCGAGTGGAAAGATGAAGGGTGGAGTCATCAGCGTACGAGTGGATAGGGTTAGGTGTACAGCATAGAAAGTATTTGCTGGATAAAAGGAATAGAGTTGGTGATAGGACAGAGCCCTGAGGAACACCACTATTGATAGATCTAGGAGAAGAACGATGGCCATCTACAGCAGTGGCAGCCATAGAACGACCCGAAAGGAAGCTCTAGATGAAGGCACAGATAGAAAGATAGAAACCGCAAGAGGGCAGTTTGGAAATTAAAGATTTATGCCAGACTTGATCGAAAGCCTTTGAGATGTGTGCAATGGCAAAGCTTTCGCCAAAGTCCTGAAAGGAGGATGACCAGGAGTCTGAAAGGTAGGTGAGAAGATCGCCAGTGGAGCATCACTGATGGAACCCATACTGATGATCAGATAGAAGGTTGTGATAGGAAAGATGCTTTATAATTTTTCTGTTAAGAATTGACTCAAAAACTTTTGAGATACAGGATGTTAAAGCAATTGGACAAAAGTTGGAGGTTCGGGAATGGTCACCCTTCTTTGGGACTGGCTGAATGAGAGCAAATTTCCAGCAAGAAGGAAAGGTACTAGTTGATAGACAGAGGCGAAAGGGTTTGCCTAGGTAGGGTGTAAGCACTGAAGCACAGTTCTTGAGGACAAGAGGAGGGACTCCATCAGGCCCATATTCCTTGTTAGTATTGAGGCCTGTGATGGCAGAAAATACATCAACTGAAGAAATTTTAATGTCAGCCATGAGGTAGTCAGAGGGGGAAGTGATGGAGGAACAGCACCAGAATCGTCTAAGGTGGAATTGGAGGAAAAAGTCTGAGCGAAGAGATCTACTTTATCAGTAGAAGAAATAGCTACAGAACCATCAGAGTAGAAAAGAGGAGGGAAGGATGATGAGGTAAAGTTGTTGGAAAAGTTTTTGGCTAGGTGCCAGAAGGAGCGAGAAGAATTCGAGTTGGAGAGTTGAGAGCATTTAGTACGGATGAAATTATTTTTAGCAGAACAAAAAACAGACTTAGCACAATTCGGGCAGAAACATAAAAAGGTGTGATTCAAGGATGGGTTGGCTCCGGTACCTTTTATAGGCCCTCTCCTTGTTGCAGACAGCACTAGAACAAACGTGATTCAACCAAGGCTTTCTTGCATTGGTCAAAGGATATGAGAAAGGAATGTATGCTTCCATGCCCAAGAGAATAACCTCCGTAATGGGCAAGGCACACTCAGATGGCTCCTGGCCATGGAAGCAATAATCATTCCAGGGAAAATCAAAGAAGTATTGCCTGAGGGCCTCCAAATCTGCAGCTCCAGAGTGCCACAAACGACATTTCTTTGAAGGGTCCACAGGCTGTACTGGAGCGATAGGACAGGTTAAGGTAGTAAGGTTGTGATCGGAGGAGCCCAGCGGAGAGAAAAGATTAACAGTGTAAGTAGAAGGATTAGTTGTAAGGAAGAGGTCAGTTATATTGGAGCTCTCTCCAAGGCGGTCAGGGATACGGGTAGGGTGCTGTACAAGCTACTCTGGGTCATTAAGGATAGAAAAGATGTAGGCTTGTTCACCAGGTGGATCAGTGAAAGGAGAGGAGAGCCAAAGGTGGTGGTGAATATTGAAATCTCCTAGAATGGAGATATCAGAGAAAGGAGAAATGGATAGGATGTGTTCCATCGTAGAAGTAAGATAGTCAAAGAATTTTTGATAGTAGAATTTGGGAATAAGTAAACAGCACAGATATATTTAGTCAGAGAATGACAGGAAAGCCGAAGCCAGAGTGTAGAGAATTCAGAAGAATCGAGTTCAGGAACACGAGAGCAAGATAATGTGTTGCATATATATACACAACAGCCACCTTTGGCTTTGAAATGAGTGTAGAGAAAGTAGGAGGATACAGAAAAGGGTTTGTTGTCAGTTGCCTCAGACAGCTGAGTCTCAGGAAAAGTAGCTGAGGTTTAGAGAAGGAGAGGCGGTGCTCATCAGAGTGAAAGTTAGAGGAAAGGCCGTGAATGTTGCAGAAATGAAGAAGAAGTGAGTCAGACAGTGGTTCCAGGCAGCTTGAGCTGTCACCAGGAGAGGGGCGGAAGGTGGGGGCATTTATGGTCCACCCTCCTGGGGACTTCAAGGCTTCATGTTGTGAAGAAGCCATTATTTTTTGAAATTTGGAAAAGAAAGTGTAGTGTGTACAGTGCATGTAGTCTGGTGTTGATAATTAGAGGAACTTGTATCGGAGAGCATGCTGGCCTACTCTCTGTGCACCATCCTCTGATTTTTTACTTTAATCTGGCATTTTTGTCACTATTTGCAGACTATTTGAGACAGCCGATGGCTCTCTCTGTTTATCTGCCTCCCTGGACTACCCCCTCCAGTTACCAGTAAGCCAGCCATGGAATATCCAGAAGTTCACCTAGAAAAGAAACCTGTCATTGGGCTGAACCAATCCTGATCAAGGGCTTCTCTTGGGTCTACTGTACCCCATAGCCCAGAAGAGTTCCCTAATCTCCAGGGAAACCACTGCTGTATGATCTTAGACTCCCCACTGTAACATTGTCACATGGGAGGATCAGAACTTTTTTATCAGGATTCTAGGTCATTGCCCTCCCTCACAGATGTTTTACCTCTCTTTCATCGGCTTTCCCCAACTCCTTTTGATTTGAATGATTTTACTCAGACTACATTATATTTTATCTAGGTTTGGCAAACTCATAGGGCTGTGGTCTTAAATTGTGGGCAGGCATTCACCTTACCCCTTCTGAATCTTTTAATAATCTTAATCCACAAAAGGGAGAGCATTCCCCGGTGCATGGATGAGGAATACTGCAGCTTCGTGCTGGAATTCGCGGGGAGTCTCATAGCACCCCTTCGCATGCCCCTTCATCATGTTATAGTAGCCTTGTGCAGAGAAAACTACGTAGAATTTGAAGGACCACATGGTGTATGTGATGGAAATATTAATTTAATGATAAAGACGTTGTGTAAAGAAAAAAATAATTGTTTAATATTTTTATTGTTTTAAAAGACTTCGCAGTTTCTCAAGACATGGTTAATTTATGACAAAACGAAAACAAAGATGAGATACTGTATCCACTTCCATTATATTTTTCAATATTTCTGTCAAGCTGTTTATCAGATATGGTGCATGATACTTTTGTACTTAATTTGATTAGTGCACAAAATGATTCCTATGGTAAAGAATTGCCGAGTATTACCCAAACAGATGAATCGTGCACAGCCAATTAGTGTGAATTATGATGTCTCATGTTTGCGTTCAGTAAACTTTTACAAGTCCGCACTGTTTTGTTTTGGCTTGGTATTATATTTTTCTGGTGTATCTTGGTGTGACTGAATGAATTTGACCTTTATTTTCAGTGCTCTTTATTTGTTTTCAAATTACCCCCCCCCCCATATGTCAGGGAACTGGTGGGATTTGGGGGTTCTGGGTGGAAAGAATGACAAAAACAAGCATTTGGGGCGGAAATATAGTCAAAATCGGTATATTCATAGGGTTATTACTGACCACATGAATCCCTTTGAAGCTGTCTGATACCGAATTTTTCCTGTGGTACAGGTTCTCCAAAGCCAGTATGCATACTGATATACAGAGTATTGAAGAACAAATACCAATCTTCAATAATAAAAGACTTAAGAATTGCTAACATTAAGGGATTATTGTATGTGAATCTTAGAAACTTTTTTTTTTTTTTTTTTTTTTTTTAAATCAGGGCTACAAACTGTTTGCCATGCCAACCCACACAAAGGGGTGCGCTCTCATGTTTTCAAGATTACCAGCTACGTCAAAGGTGTGAGCTTCCACTTCGAGCGGGGTGCGAGAAGGGTATCCCCATGCCTTCAGTTTCAAGACTACAGGCGATAGTCTCTAACATCTCCCCCCCCTCCCCCCACCACCACCACCAATGATAGAACCGTGCAACTGGCCATGACTCAGGTTCAAAGGAATCAACAGTCCCTGACTTGATGCTGCTTAACTCAGTCTCGTAGAACCAGCTCTTCGTGATGTGAGGGAGCTTAGCGCCTCAACACAACTGTTTGATTCAAATTTAGATGTGGGCACTCCTAATTTCAAATGTGCCCCCCCTCCCTCTCCTTTGACTGATCCTAGTCTGTCATCATCCAAACCTTCAGCTGCTTGATTTGCTGCCACCAGTATCCGGTCATATTTAGAAACAGTCGGACAATCAAACATCACTGATCCCCTGTGCAGACAAGGCTGGCATCCTGTCCGTAGAAACTGTACACCACTTCTTTCCTCCTCCAGTTTGTTGGCTTTCCACCACAGAGACATCTGGTAGATGCTCCAGATGCCATTCATTAAAAAGGTTTCCTAGGGGTGCTATGTTTATGAAAAACTAGCTTCCAAGGAATCTTCAGCTAGCAAGACATGAATCTCCTCAGACGGGAAATCAGTGGTCAGTGCTTTGGCTGCTCTTGTAGAGTCTGTCTCTTTTTCATTCTACTTATTTCCCATCCCAGAAGATAGAATTGATGTCTTAAAGCTGGGGCCTGTGACCACCAGCTTTTGATCTCCCTCCAACTTGGATTAGTTGAGCTGGGCAAAGGGAATGGGAGACCTACAGAGGACATTGCCCATAAACCCAAATGCCAGACTTCCCTTTCATCAAAATTAGAACACTACTGACACATTTAAATCAAAATCAGGAAATCCCCTTAACATTTTACCTAATGGGTTGCTTGAGCTTTTGGGTGAAGCCAAACTGACTTACCTCCTGGCATTCCCTCACTTTTGCCCTGAACTCAAGCAGAAGCTGGTCAGTGCTGGAGAGCCACAATGGTTATCATGGCTCTGCAAATCATCTTTCGTTCTCTTGCCTCCAAGTTATCCGACGTAGCAGATATGGTTAGGAATGGAGGTAGCATAGACTACAGAACTCTTGAAATTTATTGGAAGAGGAAATGTTTTATCTTTTCCTTCTCTTGTTAAGACCGTAGCTTCAGCCAGTCGAGGCAGTACTTCTGAGGAGGTTGGGAAAGCTGGTGGTAGTGTGAGCTGGAGCTCCCATTTCACTAGCACTCAGGACTAGCTCCTGATCATCCCCCTTTGAAGACCTTTTTGAGAGTGTCACAGACATGGAGAATAGGCCAGCATACCCTCCCAAACATACTGTATTTCTCTAACTGTCCATTGTAAACAACATTACATACACTTTATACACCTCACGTTTTACCCAACAACAATTTAGGGGTTGGCGCCAGCAAGTACATGCAGCTGGAAATCTTTGCGTTTGTGGGGTGGGCTCATCAGCACGGTTTTGAATTGGATTAGTGCTTGGGCTGTTTCTGTTCCCTCCATCTGGTCCTGGGTCTGTGCAGGCAGGGCCTCAGGTCTATGTCCAACTATATTTATTCCAGCTGTGGAATAGAGAGGCTGTTAGAGATTGAGCAGCATGGAAAGTCACCATTAGGTGACCAAGGCAGATGCATGCATGCATATTGAAGCCTTTATAAACAAAAAAGAGAAAGAGAGGAAAGAAATAACTTCCTCCTGCAGTTGGTAATTTTGGCTTACAGGCACTACATTTGATGAGGCCAGTAAATTGGTGGTTTATAGCATAAAACTCTCTTTTTGGTGGCGTAGAGGGTGGAGTGCCTTTTTACTCACTAGCTGGACCTTTTGTGGTGTCATTTTCCTGCTATTCCTAAACCTTGATCTCCCATTCTCTCCTTCACACCTTATTCAATACCCCGCATACCTTTTGCATAGGTACTGCATATGGGATGACTTTGTAAGTAAACAAATGAACAGCACATTGCACTAGTAGTATACAGCCATATCAGGCTCTCATACAGTATCTCCGAGTAGTTTTACATTTAGTGCCTTGCCTGAGGTATCCTTTGATGAGAGTTTTTTCTGCTGAGACAATTGAAGCACAAGGAACCTGTTCTAGGCCCAGCATGGGATAACTTGGGAGTAGTGCACCCTACAAGCCAGCAAATTGAATGTTGTATTATAAAACTTAGCAGTTTAAGAAAGAAAAGGGTTATGAAGGCCATGAAGAAACGACTAGACAATTTAATTGTATTTAAGATTTCTGTATTTACTGAAAGAGAAATTGTAAACATTTTCTTTACCCTGATGTACCCTCAAAGAAAAAATGCTTTTGGAAATATGTAATTTGTAAAATGCACGTGCTTCTGTAGCCCCATTTGAGAACACAGGAATGATCAACTTCCTTGGTATTCTCTTATGTTTCATAATACTGAATTTAGAATAAGTACCTAAATGTGAGGATTCTGTCACATACAGCTGGCTACAAATAACATGTACCAGGTATTGACAACTCAGAGCACATTTGTCACCAATTAGTGTGTTTAATTTTGTTACCCTGGTTTTACTAGTAAGGCCTAGAAGTCACGCCCACTGAAAACAGCTGATTGGTCTTTACAAAATGTTTGTGCAACTGCCTATTTATTTGTATTAAATGAGTTAACAGTTCATAAACAAACCAGATTTTCTGTACAGTAATGTTAATTATTAAGAGTATAACAATCTATCTATCTATTGCCAGATGCCTCAATCTCGTTTGGGGTGGCCACAAACAAATCGCCTCCATGTCGCCCTGTCCCCTGCCATTTCAATGCCCTGCTCCCAACTCACACTCCCCTCTCTCATATACCTCTCCACCCCATCCCTCCATCTCATCCTTGGCCTCCCCTCCCTCTCCCCCCCTCCACCTCACTCACATACACTCTCTTCATCAGTCTTTCACCCTCCAGCCTCTCCACATGGCCAAACCACCTCAGTGTATTCCTCCTAACGCTTCCTATCACACCCACATCCACACCACAATGCTCCTTCACTTCCTCATTTATCAGCCTCTCTCTCCATGTGACTCCACAGGCTCCTCTTAAATAACTCATTTCCACTGCTCTCACTCTTGACTTGTGTCCTTCCAACAACGTCCAAGCTTCACTTCCGTACGTTAGAGTTGGTACCACAATACTGTCATGTAGTAACTTTTTCACTTCCATGCTCACTTCCCTGTTTCTTATCACTGCTTTCAAGGAACCAGCAACCTTTCTTCCCTGCTGTACCCTTTCAAGCACTTCACCCTCCAAACCTCCATCCTTACTCATCACACTACCCAAGTACTTAAATGTACTCACATTTTTCCAATTCCTCACCATCCAACCTCGCTGTACATTCACTGACTTCACCTCTCTCAAAGACCATCACTTTACTCTTCCCTACATTCACCTTTAGATTCCGTTTCTTACACACTCTCCCTAATTCATCCACTGAGCCTTGCAGCTCCCCTTCGTCTTCACTCAACAACACAGTATCATCTGCAAACAACAGTACAGGGAGTTTCCAAACACTGCCTTCTCTCACCAGGGCCACTCCAACATCCACTACCCTACCTTGTACCTCTTTTATTTCCCCATCCATGTACAGATTGAACAACCATGGAGACATGACACATTCCTGTTTCAACCCAACCTTCAAAGAGAAAAATTCACTCAGTTCACCATCCACACGCACTGCAGCCTTAGCACCATCATACATACTCTTCACAGGATTCAACAACATTCCATCTACTCCATATATTCTTAATACTTTCCACAATCCTTGTCTATCCACCCTGTCATATGCTTTTTCCAATCCATGAAAGCCGCATACAACTTCTTTCCTTTCTCTAGAAGCTTTTCCACTAAAGATATAAGAATGAATATCTGATCTACACAACCTCTTCCCTTCCTAAAGCCTCCCTGTTCTTCTCCAACTAATTCCTCTGTTCTTTCTCTAACTCTGTCAATAAGTATCCTACCATACACTTTTCCTATTATACTAAGAAGACAAATGCCCCTATGATTACCACAGACTTCATTTTCCCCTTTTCCTTTGTACAAGGGAATAATTATACCTGACTTCCAATCCTCCAGGACTCTACCTTCCTCCCAGGCCAATTTGCACATCTTTCACATCCATTCTACTACTATTTCTCCCCCATGCTTCAGCATTTCACCACACACTCCATCAATTCCTGGGGCTTTCCCCAATTTAACTTTCTTCATGGCTTTCACAACTACTATCCTACTGATTTCTTCCTGTCTTCTCACCTCCCTCCTTCTCCCAGCCATTCCCTAGCCACTTATACTTGCATTACTTCCATCCTCTACGTTCAACAATTCCTTAAAGTGTTCTCTCCATCTACTCACTTTTTCTCCCTTCTCCACTAGTAATCTACATTTTTTATCTTTTACTCTCCTGCTAACTTCACTTCCACTCTGTCTTACTCTCTTCACCTCTTTCCAGAATTTTCTTTCATTCCCTGCACTTTACACTCATATTCCTTCCAAATTCCTCATGCACTCTCTTCTTAGTCTCTCTTACTAATCTTTTCACCTCTCTCTTCCTTTCTACATATAACTCTCTCTTCCGCCTCTCTACTTCTTCCACACCCCTATTTCTCATCAATTCATTGTATGCTTTCTTCTTTTGTGCCACAGCCTGTCTCACCTCTTCATTCCACCATGCTGTTCCTTACACCCCCCTCCGTCTTCTCTTCATCCCACACACCACATCACATGCTGCACATATTTCTTCTGTGAATGTCCTGCACACACCTTCCACGTCCCCCATCTGCTCCAATTCATATTTGGCCAATTGTTCCTCCACTTCTCTCTTATATTCTGCCTTTTTCTCATCCTCTTGTAACCTTTCCACCCTCCTTGCAAATACTCCTTCTTCCCTTCCTTCCCTTCTTCTATTTCTCCATCTTATTTGGATCTTGATTTTGGCCACCACCAAGTAGTGGTCAGAAAGTCCACTCCCCCAGCCTCTATAAGCTTTTGCATCCATTACACAGCTTCACATCCTTTCATCCTCTCACACATAATCAATCATTGCCTTCCTTTCATTCAGTTCACCACCCACCCTTCTCATCACTCGCCATGTATACCTGTGGATCATTTTATGCCCGAAGAGAGTATTGGCTATCACCAACCCCCTTCCAGCACAAATGTCCACTAACACACTGCCATTCTCATCTGTCTCAGCAGGCACACCTCACTCACCAACTATTCCATCCACCTTCACATTCCCCACTTTACCATTCATATCACCAATCAAAAACACTCTCTCATACCTTCCAAACTTTTCCATGCACACTTCCACATTTGTACAGAACTCTTCTCTCACACTGCAAATTATTTCAAGGCATTAGTACATTAGGGAGGATATTAAAAATATAAAATACTGTAGGTTCCACAAACAATCGAAGTCAAGGATGCATGCTTGCTTTCGATTGAAGCCTATTCACCATTTCTTTTATTGTAGCAAATGTAATGTAGGTACAAACACATGACACCAAACATAAGGTACAATATTCAGTGTATAATTCATAAAACTCTTATAAGCAGAGTCCACAGGGAAGGAAAAGGAACAGCCACAGTAATGACGGTTTTGAAATTTAGATTTTTCTGCTGCTCATATTATAAATATCTTTGTAAGCAATGTATCGCAAAATTAAACAGGCACCTTACCCTCCCTGTTCACCACCCTGCTGTGCTCCCAAGTCTCTCTCTCTCTGTATGATGAGCAGGGGTGTATCACTGCAGCCTGGTACTGTACAAATACGCTCACTGTTGGTACTTTCACATCCTTTCATTTAGGTAACCATTAACCCCTTAAATGCGGCCGTGTACAGTCGCGCCCCCCCGAGTGGCGGGGTTGTATCGCGGTCTGAGTACCTGTAGGAAAATATTCGCCAAAAATCAGAGATTAACCCTAGAACATTATACTTGGTATGGCAGATAGTACTTACATTCAGCTTTCTCCAGAGACAGATGTTGAGCCTTCGTGGACTACCCAAGGACTTGTGGAGACTTGCAAAGTTGGGTAACCAAATCTTCACTTTCACACCTCCAGCAACCCGGTTTCCCCTCTACCACAGCCTCATTCTGTCACAGTAAACTTTATATTACAACATAAAGGTAGTTAGGAATCCGTATTTGTACAATAAGCACTGAATATAAGGCTAAAATCAACGGAGCGTACGGCCGACATGCAGTGCGGCGGCGGTCTTCCCGTCACTGAACAAACATTTCCATTTTCACAGCTAAAAACATGTATACTATTACATTACTTCCCAAAAGATCACCACGGCGCGCATTTTATTCTGCCTTACGCCTGTCACTTTATTCTCGTTCCTGTCGGCCGCTTGCACTGACTTGGAAGAGCTAGAACTCGCCATAATGTCACTTTGAAAGCCTGCGGTAAACTGACACTAAACAGGGGCAAACCGTGAGAAAAAAAGCTAGTGTTACAACTGGGGAAACAAGCGTTTCCTATTAGCATGAACTGTTTGTGAGAGGAGAGTGTAGATTTACAGTTCTGAGCACTCAGAGCGCTGCCATGTATCACAGCCAGGCTGGCAGGGGCTGTGGTGGGGGGGGGGGACGGGGGAAAAACGCGATACTTGGCAACAACGGAGGTCAGTGGTACAAAGGTCAAGTGTGCTAAAAGTAGCTAAAGGGTGGTGGTACTGATAGACAATACCAGCTGGAGCCTGCCTGCCCGCGGTTATTCAAAATTTACTAGAATCGCAAGCATGACGCTCTGCCGTTATGTCCTTTTTGCCGAGCGTCGCAAACGCGACGATCCGCGTTTAAAGGGTTAATTATATAGCCTTCATAATTATAAGCTACCATGCATTCTAAAGTGGATTATAGTATAGGTTTACTGGTACTGCAATATGCAGTATGTAACTGGGTAATAAAAGAAATTAAGGAAATTTATCAGGTTTTGACAGGTGACAGCTGCGAGATGACATCAGCTAGCTGATGGTACGTTTAATTTCCCGCCTAGTGACTGGCTGTGCCCCTGAACATTTTATCTCCCCAAGGATGGCTATAATAATACTGACTTTTATCAGTTATATAATGATTTGGGATATAACAAGACTATACACACTATACTTAACTGACTGTTGTACTTTATGTTTGGTGTCATTTGTTTGTAGTAAATTTATGTTTGATACAAAACAAAGAAATAGTGAATAGGCTTCATTCAAAAACAAATTGTATCCTTGACTTCGACAGTTTATGATACATATTTAACTTTTTTTAGCAAACTCCATGAAATGCTAATTTCTTCATATTATTTTTATGTTTATTTTTATGATAATTAACATTACTGAAAAGTACAAGGCCTGATTACAAACTGAGAACACATTTAGTATGACTACATGGATAGCCACTCGAGCATTTTATATGAATCAATCACCATCTTCCACAGAAAGTGGGCATGGCTTCTAGGCCTTACTAGCGTAAAATTGGTATAGTACTGTACTGTACTACTGATAGAAGTACTAAGTGTTTACACCACGGAAAATTAATTAAGGTTTTAATATTATGAGCATTCAAGCTCAAAGGTAAGGGTTATACTGTACTCACTGAATCAGCCAAAAGTAGGATGCAGGTACAGCTTAGTGAGTCACTGTTAATATCAGTTCATCAGTCACTGTTTATCAGCTCACCCCGCTACTGCTTCGTTACAGGTATTATATAAATAAAGGCTTTTACAAATTTTAATGACATGTCATCCTTTTATAAGAATTTGTTATACTGACTCACTAGATTGAAAAATTTAAGCGTGTCTGAAGAAGCTGAACAGCCTGTGTCTCATCTCAACAGTAATACCAGTCAAGTCTAATGAAGTAGTACCGGTAAATTTAATGGCTGTGTGTACGAATTTGCTGGCCTGGTGACATGGTTGATAGAGTGAGTGAATGGAAGCTTATGTTCCCAGGATCATATCCCACCAAGTCACTGGTTGGAAGAAGTTGCTCTCCCCTGATATATGGCACTGTTGTCCCATCCCTAGGGAGTGTAAAGAAAGAATGCTTCTCGTGTATTTCGAGTGTGTCATAGAGAATGACAAAACAGGCTTCGATAGGGGACAGATGATCCCCTCCCCCAAAACTTGTTTACAGTGTAGAAGTAAGGCAGTACTTTTTTTTTATGCTAGTTTACCATTTTGGCAAAGGAGCAGCAATATTGTACTGTAGTTCAGGTAACAGGACAAGGATAGCAATAACTGCATGTTTGGGAGGACAGAAATAGCAATAACTCAATATGTTTGACTGCATATACAGTACAGTAAAACTTTAATATAATGGACTTCAGTAGACCAGAATTCGCTTTTATCGGAATCGAGGAGGTACCGGACTAAATTCTTATATATATGTATATATCGGATAAAGTCAGAAGCAGGCCGGACTGCCTGACCACTTCAGGTATGTTCACCACTATAAGGTAAATAAAAGACATGTTTATCAGTGTATAGTATAGTATTATTATGTATATTAAGCCTTTTGATTATTGTAGTGAATGTATAATACAGTACAGTAATGCAGTGGTAGTGAAACAGTTTAAAAACTATTGGTGCGATTCGGAACAATGTCTGATGTTTCAGAAAAAGTCCAGATTAGCGAGGGGAAGTCCAGATGTTGCTTTTATCGGAATTTCACTTTTTTTGGATTGGCTTTGGCCTCAATTAGTCTATTATAGTAAGGTTTTACTATATAGGGAAATCTTTAAGAGTTTCATTCAGAAAAGTGCCCTAAACTCTTATCAGTATTCTTGTGCTTGGCCAGAAATGGTATAACTGATGATGCACATCAAAGTATGGGGAACTGTCTTTATGTGGTACAGTATTCAGGAAATGAGTGGCAGTGTGGAAAAGTGCCTAGTCTTTTTTACCAGCTGTGCAGTATTTAATTAAGTGATACCTCCACTGTTTACTGTTTACTGTATATTGCTTTTTATCTGGTGTCTGCACTCATATGCAGTACATTGTCATTTCTTTATCCAAGAGAGTTACATATGGTATTTGTCAGCTTACTGCCTAATTCTCAATCTAGCAGTGGTCACATCAAAAATGTTTCCATCCATCCCCCTCAATTCATTTCCCCCTTGCTACTCCAAACTCCCCCCCCCCCCCCCCAATATACCTATTCAGTTTATTTCTCGATGTTGCTCTTGATCTTCAATTTGTCATTCAGCCATCCTGAATTTACTATTTCTTCATCAATGTGATCCATATGGTATTCAAATGGAATGTCTTAGTACATTCCTCACAACTATAGGCCATCCTGTTATGCCTTTGTCCACTCTGCTTCCCTTGTAAGAGAAAAGGAAATAAGCTGTGAGTCAAAATGGCCAAACAGCCCTTCACCACAACCATAATAATTGACCAACTTGGGATTGAGGAACCAGGAAGGGAATCAAAGTTGGTCTGCTTGAGAAATTTAGATAATTTTTTAGCAAGGAAGGTGGAAAAGATTTTCTAAATCGGACCAAAAAGTGATCAGTGGGAACTTATTTGCTGGAATAGGATGTCAGCCTGTGTTAGTTAGTTAAAAGGATCTGAGAAATCCTGACCACCTCACCTTATATGTGAGATAAGCAGGATACACGTACTGTACTGTAAATGTAGCCACAGGGGCAGCAGTTTTAGATAATATCCGACCAGGATAGAGGGAGGCTAAGCTAACCCTTATCAAGAGGAGACTGGGCCAGTAGCTATATAACAGGAAGTGCCAAGTACATTGAGTTAGTCATTGGTTCCTGGTTGCAAAGAAATTAAGCAGAAATAGAAAGGAAGTGTCATGTCTGGTGAGCAGAGTTTGAAGGGAAGAGAAGTGGAATACAGTAATTAGTGCTGCAGGGATCAGATCATATGCAGAAGATGGCAACAAAGGAGCTAACATATTTCAAGAAGCAATATTCTGAGAGAAAGGTTTGTCTCCTCCTTAAGTGGATTTGCTGCTAAGGGGAATAACCTTTTGTAGAGGGAAAAAGGTTACGAGTAGATGGCTATGATACCTCTCCTCTAAACAGCCAAAATCATTGAAAATTTATTTAACTCACCAGTGTAAAAAGGATTGTTTCAGGTGAAAAAGAGACAGCTAAGCTGATTATCTTTTACTTTGGCAATAATTTAAACATTTTTGTTATGTGTTAGGTTAAAATTGAAGTAGGTAAATGTAGATGAAGTTGAGTCTGTTTGCCTCCTTCCAGAGCTTTTGTGGCCCCATAAGAGAATGGAGTTTTTGCAAAGGGCTTACTCATCCAAGTTTCAGATTT
Source organism: Coenobita brevimanus (assembly GCF_032717465.1). Classification (NCBI taxonomy): domain Eukaryota; kingdom Metazoa; phylum Arthropoda; class Malacostraca; order Decapoda; family Coenobitidae; genus Coenobita; species Coenobita brevimanus. Next base: position 44,230,490 of record NC_137063.1, read on the forward strand.
TTTTTTTTTTTTTTTTTCAATAAAGCCTTCTTCTGTACCTGCTTTGGGGATTTTTTAAGTTGACCTTAAGTTGAAGAGAGAGAAAAGAGAGCAGAACTTGGATTTTTATGACAACTCAGTTAAAGTATGACCAGTATGGCAGAATTGGTAAAGAGGAGGATGTAAAAAGAATTAATTCTACTATCACTCATGTTTTTGTAGTAAAGAGCTAGAGCTTGATACTTTAGACTCCAAGAGTGCTGTCTCCTCCATCAGTGTGGTAAGAAGTTAGCAGGCTAGGTGCCTTCAGGATATTAATTGTTATGGATTGACCAATTGAGGGGAGGACAAGAATTTTAATAGAAATACAGGGAAGATTTGGAGGCAGCAGATCCAGTGTTTGGCCCTTGGCCTTTGATTGATGCTGCTACTGTGAGTGAGGCAATAGGCAGGATGAAGGTGGGGAAGGCAGCAGGTGTGTCTGGGTTGACTGCCGAAATGTTGAAGGCCTCAGGAGATATAGGGGTGAGGTTAATCACTGACCTGATGAATATGATTATTTATGAGTGTGTTGTCCCAGATGATTGGCTGAAGAGTGTAATTGTAAATGTGTATAAAGGGAAGGGTGATGCCCTGGAAAGAGGAAATTATAGAGGTATAAAGCTTTTAGATCAGATAATGAAGGTAATGGAGAGAGTTTTAGAAGGTATGATTAGAGAAAGAGTGAAAATTGATGAGATGCAGTTTGGGTTTATGCCAGGTAGGGGGACCACTGATGCCATATTCATTGTTCGACAGCTTCAGGAAAAATATATTGGTAGGAGAAGGGATCTGTATTTTGTTTCTGTGGATTTGGGAAAGGCCTTTGACGGAGTCCCTAGAGAGGTGGTGAAGTGGGCAATGAGAAAGCCTGGCTTGGATGAGTGGTTGGGAAGGGTGGTTATGGCTATGTATGTGGGTGCTCACACCCAGGTAAGAGTGAATGGAGATTTGAGTGATGAGTTTTCCATGAATGTTGGTGTGCATCAGGGGTCAGTTTTGAGTCCCATGTTGTTTATCATGGTACATGAAGCCCTCTCACGTGACTTTAGAAATGGACTCCCTTGGGAGATGTATGCTGATGATTTGATGTTGATTGCAGAGAACGAAAGAGAGGCAGAGGAAAGGTTTAGGAAGTGGAGAGATGGTATGGGACAAAGGGCTTAAGGGTAAATGCAGATAAAACAAAAGTGACGATATCTAGAGTTGGTGACGGTACTGTCAAAGACGAGGGAGAGTGGCCATGTGCAGTTTGCCACAAGGGCGTGGGAATCAATTCTATCTTGTGCGGTGTTTGTGATAAATGGGTGCACAAGAGATGTAGTGATATCAGAGGTAGACTGCGAGATAATGCTGATTTTATGTGTACGGCGTGTCGGGGAGAGCAGGTGGATATTGTCAGGTGTGAAAGGATGGAACTTGCTGGTGAATCTCTTGAGTGTGTGGAAGAGTTTTGTTATGTGGGTGTTGTGTGCTGGAGGTGGGGTTGGAGCTAGCTCTGTGGCTAGGGTGAGAAGTGGTTGGAAGAAGTTCAGGGAGCTCTTGCCTCTTCTGACATTGAGAGGGTTCTCCCTACGTGCTAAGGGGTCTTTGTATGCAGCATGTGTTAGGAGTGTAATGCGGTATGGTAGTGAGACCTGGGCAGTAAAGGAGGAGGATATTCACCAGCTCAGACATACAGAAATGACATTGATGAGGTGGATGTGTTGTGCGTCCCTGCGTGCAAGGTCTGGGGGGACTGGGTTTACGATGGAAGAGTTGAGAGGTAGGATGGGACTGGAGTGTATTGATGTTGTGATGAGGAGAAGTAGATTGAGATGGTTTGCACATGTGGAGAGGATGGAGGATGATAATTGGATGAGGAAAGTGAGAAGTGTTAATATTAGGGGTGGGTTTATGAGGGGTAGACTGAGAAAGACATGGGACGAGGTCATTAAGTGTGCCCTCAGGGTTAAGGGACTGAACAAAGAGGCTGCAGTGGATCGTGCAGCGTGGAAAGCCGCCATTAGGTGACCAAGGTCGACGCATGCAAGCATGTTTGAGCCTTTAAAAACAAAACGAAATGAACATTGTTGTTGTTGCTGTTGTTGTTGTTGTTGTTGTTGTTGTTGGTGGTGGTGGTGGTGGTGGTGGTAGTGGTAGTGGCAGTGGTGGGCAACCCAGCTATTTGGCTAATTAGACACATCACTGCAGGGAAGCAAGCAACCTTGCATGGCCATTTCATGCATTGAACTGATGTTTCCTTGTGGTAGAGAACACTTTGCTCTAGCAAGGTGCAGGGATGAGTATGGGGGTTTGGTTCCCAGTTGGATGTCACATTTGTCTCTCCACCTGGTTAACAGGGACACCATTGTAGGCTCCACATCACCCCATTATTTGGTTATATGATTACCATCCAGTGTTGTAAGTGTTTCCCTGGGTTACAGGAAGCCATTAAGCTTGTCACTAAGTGCAGAGCCACCTAAAATGGAAAAAGGATAATAAAAAATGACAGGAAGAATAGGAGAAACAGGAAGAGTGGAGGGCAGACTCAGAAAAAGAGTGACAAGGGTGAAGGAAGAAGTAGGCAGCACTACACCAAATGAATGGGTGATGGTCACCACCACCCACAGCTACCCCAAATTGACTTAGGACTTCCCCCCACAAGATATTAAAAAACACAGAAATCATAGTATATGACAATGTTTGTTCATGAAATGCCATTTATTAATATGAAATTATGTTTCCCTTGTTTTTCAGGACCAGTTGGATGCATTTTGGCATGGAATCACTTAGATCTCTGAAGTAATCTTAGGACATTTCTTTGCACCAAACATTTGTCAATTCAGTCTTGAGGTTGGCAAGATTGGGTGTCTTCTCTGCCATGATTTTCTTCATCTTTGCCCAGCAGTTTTCTATCGGATTTAGATCTGGACTGTTGCCAGGCCAGTTGAGGACCTCAATCCGATTATCCTGAAGCCTTTTTTGTCACCTTTCTTTACTTGTGACATGGAGCTGAATCATGCATGAAGAAGTCGCACCCATGAATAGCAAAAAAGTTTAACAAATGATCTTTTAGAACTTGAATGTACTGGCCACCATTCATCATTAAGTTCTTAGGAAGAAAGTACGAATAGAGGCCTCCCCTTCCCATTTCACCTGAGAAACACCCCCATACCATTACTGATTTTGGGTGCTTAACAGTCTGCAGGATCATATCGACTATGGGAGGCAGGGCAACAAACCTTGGCAGAATGCACCTGGAACACTTGAAATGTGCTTTCATCGGAAATATAACTTTTCTCCACTCATCCGATGTCCAGTGTGCACACTTCTTGGCAAACTGAATGTGCTGCTTCTTCATGCGTTCAGTGAGAAGTGGTTTCTTGGCTGTGGTGCGGCTTGGCAAACCCAGCTCCTTCTGCAAGCGGTGTTGGATAGTTCAAATTGAGACGCCTTGTAACAGCTGGGGGTGCATTGTTTTCAATTCTGCTGCTGTTAGTCGAGGATTTTTGATTACTTCCCTCTTCAGAAGTGTATTTGTACCTCTGGAAGTCGTCCTCTTCTTTCCATCGCCATGCTTATGCTTTGGTACAACATCAGGTGGCAGGTCACATGCTGCAGCAATAATCTCCATGACGGTCGACTTTGCGTGTCCAGTATGTTCACAGATTGTGTTGAAAGGGACATTATCCTGCCTCCCTGCAGTGATATGGACCCTCTCATCCCTTGAGCAGTACTTTCCAGGTATGACAACTCAACTCTAGGAAAATAACAGGGCAAACATTAATGCATACGAAAAAAGAGGGCGGTGCAAGCTTGGAGCAACGGTAACATATATTCCCACTCTCACTTCTGGGCAAGCACTGATGTGCTGAGTGTTTCACCACCTCCTGCCAACACCAGAAGAGTTCCCAGTTGCTTCTTGCCTCCAAAATTCACATGGTAGAGGTGGAAACACAAAGCAAAGACAGACAACTCTCCCATAGCATTTCTGTGTGTAGGTCCTAAATCAATTTGTGGTGGGTGTGCCACCATGAATACTGTATGTTACTAATGATCTTAATCTTTCTGCATGAACGAGAAACAAACTCGGATACTTTAGGTGCCTGAGTTCCATGGAATGCAGTAAATTGAAGATGTCTTGCTTTTAAGCTGTGTTGGGCTGTTGGAGTATATAACACCCAAGTGGGTGAGAAATAGCCACCACCAGCCATCACACAAGATAGAGGTACCATTGCCTTAAGTCTGGCCACATGTCAAGGAAAGACATATTGAAGAATAAAAGCATCAAGTACTGTAGCTGGTGCAAGGGAATACTGTACATCATAGCCCACAGAAGGCTGAACTTGTCTCAAAAATTAAAAAACATGTCTCTAAAATCTCTAAAATAAAAAATAAACAAAAGAAGTCACCAGCAAGGTATCAGCAAGCGTACTTGAGTGTACAGTATATTCCAGCAACCCATGCCAAGATGTTGTGCATCATCATGGAATTTGTGGCAAGAATGAGTTGCCCTTAGTGCATCATGCATGACATAACCTTCTACAATATGGAGACAGTGTCCCATCAGGTGCCCCAAAACTGAACACATCCGTATTGACAGGTACATCATGTCCTTTGACAATTTGTCATGTAATGCATCAAAGAGGCTTTGGGCCTGTAATGAGCCATATATGATGTTACCCTCATCATAATAGACAAAGAATTACATCAGAAGGTGCCAAGAAGCCAGACACTTCTCTTTATGTCATGGAAGCTTAAGATCAAGGCCAGAGTGAGTTATCTGTAATGCACTAAATCTTCTTCGGAGTGGCCAGGGTGTGCTGTCAAAAGGTACCAAGAACCTGACATGTTTTCATGAGCCACTATGTTTTACCTCATGTTTACCCATACTGTGAAGCAACACAGATGTTCAAGGCTAGAGTGCAGTGACCATCATGTACTCACTGTGTTGTTGTCTTCATCAGAGTGGATACAGCATCCCATCAAGAGGCACTAGGCAGTCTAGTAGTTGGTGTAATGCCTCTGAGGGAGGAAGGGGTGTAAAGGACACCTCATCCCCACCCTCAGAGGGTCATGTCAAAGGGCAAGAAAGTTGCCAGGGATGATTTGGTGAAACTTACTCCTAAACAAAGGGGGTTGGTTTGTGAGAAGTTCAACTTCCAGCCTGAAACATCTTGCACCTCTGGAGGATTCCTAGATTTTTCCAAGGGAAACTGCAGTGTCCTGCAGAATAAGTGTCAGTGAAGAACTTGACCATGGAGGGGACACATATGGTATGACACTATCCAGCAACCTGGAGCTTGCTAAGAGAGAAAGTGAGGAAGTTGTGGGGGACACTTGCCTTGCACTTATTTCCCCATCAGACCATCAAGGGGAAACAAACCCCTGGGCAGATTGATACCCACAGGAGAGAAAGGGTTTTTGTCCCTGAGGGTAAAGTGCAAGAAAATCCTGGGGAATGGTACAAAAAAAGAACCATTTAAGCAAAAAGGGTACACAACAGAGAAAAAGAGCTTTCAGAAGGGGAGAACATTAGGAGAAGCAGCCACAGGAAACTGCAACCCCAAGCATGAAGTAAAATATCCCAGAGAAAACACTGAACTGACCAAAAAAAAAAAAAAGAGTTCATCCTGGTAGAAGGAATGATCCAAGGGAACTCTGAAGGGACAAGCAGAGCATACCACATGAGAGAAGATAAAACTCAACAAAGATGAGAAACTGAAAAAAACAGCTAGAGTAGCACCAGTGGTAGGCAGATGTGGGCACTTTGGGGCTGTGGATTGGGAGGCCCTCAGGCAGTACTTCTTTGATTTTCCGTGGAATGATTATTGCCTTCATGGCCGAGAGCCATCTGAGTGTGCCGTGCACATTACGGAGGGTTTTCTCTCGGGCATGGAAGCATACATTCCTTTCTCATATCCTTTGACTAATGCAAAAAAAAATTGGTTTCATCACATTTGTTCTAATGCTGTCCACAACAGGGAGAAGGCCTACAAAAGGTACCGCAGCCAACCGACCCCTGAATCTCATCTGTTTTATGTTTCTGTTCAGAATCGTGCTAAGTCTGTTCTTCACTCTTATAAAAATAATATCATCTGTACTAAATGGTCTGAACTCTCCAACTAGAATTCTTCCCGCTTCTTCTGGCACCTTGCCAAAAACCTTTCTAACAACTTTACCTCATCATCCTTCCCTCCTCTTTTCCACTCTGATGGCAATTTCTTCTACTGATAAAGCAGAACTCCCTGCTCAGACTTTTTCCTCCAGCTCCACCTTAGATGATTCCAGTGCTGTCCCTCCATCTCTTCCCCCCTCTGACTTCCTCATGGCCGACATTTAAATTTCTTCAGTCATTGTATTTTCTGCCACCCCTGGTCTCAATACTAACAAGGCATATAGGCCTGATGGGGTCCCTTCGGTGGTCCTCAAAAACTGTACTTCTGTGCTTACACCCTGCCTAGGTGAACTCTTTTGTCTTTGCCTGTCAACTTGCACCTTTCCTTCTTGCTGGAAATTTGCTCACATTCAGCCCGTCCCAAAGAAGGGTGACTGGACTATCGCCCAGTTGCTTTAACGGCTTGTATTTCAAAAGTTTTTTAGTCTGTTCTTAACAAAAAATTTTGAAACATCTTTCCTATCACAACCTTCTTTCTGATTGTCAGTATGAGTTCCGCCAGGGATGCTCCTTAGGTAGTCTTCCCACCTGCCTTTCAGACTCTTGATCATCATACTTTTGAAGCTTTGGAGAAAGCTTTGCCACTGCACTTGACATCTCAATGGCATTTGATCGAGTCTGGCATAAGTCTTTAATTCATAGACTACCCTCTTATGGTTTCTATCCTTCAATCTGTGATTTCATCTCTAGCTTCCTATCTGGTCTTTCTATTGTTGCTGATGTAAGTGGCCACTGTTCTCCTTGAGCTACCAATAGTGGTGTTCCTCAGGGCTCTGTCCTATCACCAACTCTCTTCTTTTTATTCATCAATGACCTTCTAACTGTACTTCTAATCCTATCTACTCATATGCTGATGACTCCACCCTTCACCTTTCCATTCACCTCCCGCAGCTTCCATCTCAGTAATTGCTTCAACAAGCAAGGGATGAGGCTGTGGCACACCTAATATTTGGCTTGGCTCATATATCTGATTGGGGTAAAAATAACCTTGTTATTTTTATTGCATCAAAACCTCAGTTCTTTCACCTATCAACCCGACAAAGTCTTCCACAGGAGTACCCTCTAATTTTTAATTCAATCCTGCATCATCTTTAAACATACTTGGGGTTTCATTGTCTCAAGGTTTATTGTGGAAGGAACATATTTGAACATGTGGAGAGAATGGAGAATGAAAGACTGACTAAGAGGGTGTATGTAGGTGAAGTGGGGGGAGGGAGAGGGAGGGGGAGGCTGAGGATGAGGTGGAGGGATGGAGTTGAGAGGTATATGAGGGAGGGTGGAGTGAGTTGGGGAGAGGGCAGTCAAATGGTGGGTGACAGAGCAAGTTGGAGGCGATTTGTCTGCGGCCACCCTTTGCAGGATTAGGGTGTTGGGCTATAGATAGATAGATAGATAGTAAAATCTGCTTCCAAGAGATTGGGTGTGCTAAGCCAACTCCATACCTTCTTTACCCCTGCACAGTTGTTGACTTTATACACTACATGGGGTTTGACTCTATCGAATACATTTATGTGGAGCTACAAAACACGGTGAATGTTTTTGGCGTATCGGATAGAGCCAGGATTCCGGGACTTGAATGATGAGTGAATGGAAGCATGGTCCATTGGATTAGGCGAATTTGGGCTGTCTGGACATTGCTACACCTCACCCTGCCCTAGGGTGGGAAAGAAGGTCTGGATGATGATGATGATGATGATGATGATGATTTATTCGCCCCTGTGTAGAGTACAACTCTCATGTGTGGGGAGGCTCCCGACACACAACTCTTCTCAGTAGGGTGGAGTCAAAGGCTTTTCATCTCATTAACACTCTTCCTATAACTGGCTTCCCTCAACCCCTGTCTCTTTGCCACGCTGTTGCATCTTTATCCCTTTTCTATTGCAACTTCAATGGTCACTGCTCCTTTGAACTGTCAGCTTGCATCCTTCCACCACTATGACGGGCACGTAGCATCCTTCTAGCAACAAACTATCATCCCATTTCTGTCCAACTCTCTAATGCAAGAGTTAACTGCTACTCCCAGTCCGTCATGTATGCAACAGGTCAACTCTGGAACTGTCTCCCTCTGTCTGTTTTTCCTACTGCCTACGATCTCCAGTCTTTCAAACGCAGTGTATCCAGGCATCTCGAAATTAATGGATCTTGGATTTGGCTCTCTGTTATCTTGTTTTTGTTTTTTCTTGGAGGGAGCAATTTGTAGGCACCTGGCCTTTGGTTCCATCTTCCTTGCATTAAAAAAAAAAAAAAAAAAAAAACTTGGGCCAAATGACTTGATTAACAAACATATGAACAGTACATTGTGCCAGTGATATATGACAGTGCCACACTAACAACACTATACTTGCGGTAAGTTCATGGATAAGTATGTGCTGCTGATAAAATTCTATTTAAGATGTTCTCTGCTCAGTGATTTAGAGTACAAGGACTCTATATTAGATCTGCACAACACCTGAAGAGGTCAGTAAATAGCACTGTTAAGGGCTGATGCTGCAATTTAGGAATCTTTCAGTAAATCACCAACTTTATAATCAAACATATCCTCAATGTGCAAGCCAAACAGAACTCTTTTTACCTGTGGTGAGATATCTTACCATTAACTGAACCGTGGGTCAATTAATATAAAATTTAGACCGTTGAAAATGTTAAGATAATTGATTGAAAAGAGCACCTGGCTGGAAAGTTTTATTTCAGCTTTGTAGTTGAAAAATCAGGTTCTAGACAATCATACAGAAGTACCTCTTGTATAGTAGAGACTGCTGAATATCAGTACACAGGAAAGGCATTCTCCCATAAAGCACTTGTTTATTAGTATGGATATGGACATTTGAGGCACAATAATAGTGGACAAAAGTGCTCTAAATTGCTTGATCTGTTCACATTGCTACTAGAGAAAAGAAATGCTCATGAACTATGATGGAAGTTTCATGTGAAGTTAGAGTAAAATAGGTACATAGGAGCCATGTTAAGTTTCTCTGGGGCCATATTAGAACCAGTATTTTTCATTCATGCTCTTTGAAGTTATCCTTGCAGTACAAGATGCCTTTCATCATGCATCAATCTCCTGTGAATGAAATGAAAATGGTTCCATAAACAGATACCATGTACAGTGTATCTTCATGCAGATTCAGTCCTCAAAACTAAGACGTCCAACACAGAAATGAACCCAAGAACTCAGATCATTTTGTCCTTGCCCACACATTTCATTAAGGGCATTTACTCATTATTTTACAAGAAAACTGAAGAACCAGCACATCAGGAAACTTACACAAAAGAACCACCCTGTAGCAAAGAGAGCTAAGATGAATAGAGAGGCAGAGAACGAAAGAGAGAGGAAAAAAAAGTCTGTCTGTCTATCTATTGCCAGATGCCTCAGTCCCATAAGGGATGGACACAAACAAATTGTCTCTATGTTGCCCTGTCTATTGCCACTTCACCGCCTTGCTCCCAGCTCACATCCCCCTCTTTCATATACCTCTCCACTCCATCCCTCCATCTCATCCTCAGCCTCCCCCTTCCTCTCCCCCCCTCCACCTTACTCATATACACTTTCCTCATTAGTCTCCCACTTTCCATTCTCTCCACATGGCAAAAAATAAATAGATAAAATAGGGTAAAGTAGCAACTTTCAGAAAGTAGTGACCATTAATAAGATTTTTCAGTTGAAGTTATTAAGCAGCTTCAGTAACTAGTATGGGGAATGTAAACAGAAGTGATGAGCTTACCATCTCCTTTCATAATGAGAGGTCTGTGTTGGAGATGAGCAGAGCAACTTAAATGTCATGCAAATGAAAACAGCTGAAGTCAATCCTGTCCAAGATGTCCATATCCAGAATTTGTTTCTTGAGGGATAATGGAAGAATTCACAAGAGATGTCAGCTTTCAGTCATTTCTTGAGGAAAAAAGCCAGTTCAGCTTATCTGTTCTTTGTAAACAAATCTTATGTCTATCTTCAAACATGTCTTTAAAGCCGGAAACTTGATAATGACCAGTGACATAAAGATTGTATGCTGGTGCTGTACAGCAATCAGAGGATTAAAAAATAATGATTTCATTATTGCTTTAATAAGGTATTGATGATGGTAGATAATTCTTGGATTTGTTTTCCTAATTACCATATCTGAGCAGGCTTTGGTACAAGTATAATATTATCTCTGATTTTTTAAACTTACCTTAATGCCATGACCTTGTCAAACTTTGGAATTACCTGAAGTATTATTCAACCATAATATTTTGTAATTCTGCATTCCCAAGCGTTCTGGATATATGGCTTGAAAGACTCATTATAAACATGTACTTATTCCTAGCTGCATGGACACCAAGAAATATACCTGAACTGTAGTACTTCTGATATCCATGAACTTTGCTTAGATAACAGATATAATATTGGGGGTTGTTATCTGTGTCCTTATAAAATTAGTAGTATCTCTCTTCCTCAGGACAGCAGGAAATAGGCAGTATTTCTATACGAGTATGTCCCACATTCTTGAATTGGGGATGTTTTTGGACTCACATACCAGGTCACTGGGACAAAACTCTCAGTATGCTGTACTTTTTATTCTTGTATGTAAGGCACATAAATTATACAAAGAGCTGTCAAGATAAAAGCAAAAGTACCAGTATTTGCTGTGTGCAGGCACTGCGCTAACCATCCATTCTTTTCAGGAGCCTGTAAAAACAGGAACGATAGATGAAGCATAAGAAAACGCCTTCTTGCAAACTTTGATATGTCTGTATGGGTGCTAGTATGACCAATTCAAGTAAAGAATCATATTTCAGTCCTTGCATAGTACTTGATTCCTGCAGGATTCAGTTGGGAAAGGGGGCGAATGTGTCTGGGTTGACTGCTGAAATCCTGAAGGCCTCGGAAGATATTGCAGTGGGTTTAGTTTCTTATTTGATAAATACAGATATATATGAGTGTGTTGTCCCAGATGACTAGCTGAAGAGTGTGATTGTAAATGTGTTCAAGGGGAAGGGTGGTACCTTAGAAAAAGGAAATTATAGACATAAAACTTCTGGACCAGATAGTGAAGGTAATGGATAGAGTCACAGAAGACATGATATTGATGAGATGCAGTTTGAGTTTTTCTCAGGCAAAGGAACTACTGATGCTATATGCATTGTTCAACAGCTTCAGGAAAAATATATAGGAAAGAAAAGGGAGTAGTATTTTGTTTTTGTTGATTTAGAGAAGGCCATTGACAGAGTCCATAGGGAGGTGGTGAAGTGAGCAGTGAGAAAACTTGGGATCAAGGAGTGGTTGGTTTGAGTGGTTATGGCTATGTAGCCTATGTGGGTGGTCGCACCCAGGTGAGAGTAAATGGAGATTTGAGTCATGAGTTTTCAGTGAATGTTGGCATGCATCAGGGGTCAGTCTTGAGCACCTTATTGTCTGTCTTGATGCTTGAAGCTCTCTCATATGACTGCACAGGTGGACTCCCATGGGAGATGTTTTGTGCTGATGGCTTGGTGAGAACTTCAGAGAATGAAAAGGAGGTGGAGGAAAGATTTAGTAAATGGAAAAACAGAATGGGTCACAAGGGTTTTAGAGTAACTGAGGAGAAAACAAAAGTAATGATATCTTGGGGTGGTGGCAATACTGTCAAAGCAGAGGGAGTGTGGAGATGTGCAATTTGCCACAAGGGTGTGGGAAGTAACTCGGTCTTGTGCAGCATATGTGATAAGTGGGTGCATAAGAGATGTAGTAGTATTTGAGGTAGACTTCTAGGTAATGCTGATTTCATGTGTGCAGTGTGTCAGGGAGAGTATGCAGAGATTGTCAGGTGTGAAAGGATTGATCTTGCTGATGAGTCTCTTGAGTATGTGGAAGAGTTTTGTTATTTGGGGGACATGTACTGGAGGTGGGGCTGGAGCTAGCTCTGTGTCTAGGGTAAGGAGTGGTTGGTGGAAGTTCAGGGAGCTGTTGCCTCTCCCGACATTGAGAGGGCTCTCCCTCCATGCGAAGGAATCTTTGTATGTAGCAGGTGTTAGGAGTGTAATGCTGTATGGTAGTGAAACCTAGGCAGTAAAGTAAGAGGATATTCGGGGGCTCAGACATACAGAAATGACAATAATTAGATGGATGTGTAGTGAGTCCTTGAATGCAAGACCTGGAGGGACTAGGATTATGATTGAAGAGTTGAGAGGAAGGATGGGACTGGAGTGTACTGGTGTTGTGATGAGGAGGGGTATATTTTGATGGTTTGGGCATGAGGAGAGGATATAGGATGACAGTTGGGTGTGAAAAAAGAGAAGTGTGAACTTCAGGGGTAAGGTTGTAAGAGGCAAACTGAAAGAGACCTAGGACATGGTCATAGACTGTGACCTTAGGGATAAAGGACTGAACAGGGAGGCTGCCAGAGATCAAGTATTGTGGAGAGCCACCATTAGGTGACTAACACCAGTCAGTGCCAGCGTGTTGTAGCCTTCATAAAAGATACGAACTATTTCATCTCTTTCTTCCTCTCTGCATTTTGGTTTACAGGCATTAGGAGAAGCTGTGCAGTGAATGCAAGCTAAAGATGGAAGGTCCTTAGTGAAAGATCACTTACTGAGTGGAAATCGTGAATTATAGGCCAGATCCAAGTGTTCATTATCTTACAGCAGTTGCAGCATTCAAATTTTGTTTCATGATAAACTAAAGTTGTGTGTAGGAAAGATTCTTCAGTACACATACTGATCAGTGCTGTTTCTTATCCTTGAACGCTTTGTGCCAGGGCCAACATTCGATCTCCCCAGTACGGTATACATTTGCTAATATGCAGAGGTGGCCTGAACTGTTGCACGAGCAGTCTTTGCACATTCCTCATGGACACTACATATAAGAGCAACCTGGTTTGTTTGAACCCAGGAGCCATGGCATTTGACTTACAGTACTGTACAGTATTTACCTTTTAATCTGATCTGATTTAGTCATATGTTAAACCTGTGTACAGTACTGTACTGAATACATTATGTAGCTGGTTGTAAGCTGCATTGGTTATCCATAAAGTGCAGACTATGATGTATAAAATTGTTAATTAACTTTAACATAGAGGTTTGCTTTTTCTGGTAATCAAAAAGCGTTGTTGGTTGAGAATATTGTATTATATTCATGAAACTAAGATGTTGTTCAGTAGAAGGGTATACATCATCATGACAGTCATTTAGCCACTGTCAAACGTTATAGTAATTTTTAAAAATGTAGGTAATATGTACTGTAATATTTTTTCACATACAAATAATGGGTAATTCACATGTAAGGTGTTCATGTTCTTGTACAGGATAGCACCATTTTTATTTATTTACTTATTTATTTATATATTTATTTGTGGTAACTAATCTTTCTCACCTCATGTTTCATGATGTCTGGAATATTGTAGTCACGGTAAATATGCATTGCACACAGGGAGTTTGAATCACTTGTTAGCTGTGAACATACTGTACACATCTGCTTGCACGTGCACAGAAGTATGCATACATTTAAGTTGCCAGTCACGAGAAACATTGCACTTACCTGTACTCACAGTTAATGTAGAACAATGCACCCTTTCAAGGATGTACAGGCTTGGATGATAAATAGACATGGCCTCATACAGCAGAATAATATAATCTAAGACATATATATATATATATATATATATACGTATACCTGTATATATATATATATATATATATATATATATATATATATATATATATATATATATATATATATATATATATGTATATATATATATATGTATATATATATATATATATATATATATATATATATTGTACTTTACCTTCCACACATTTCAAAACCATGCACATAAATTTTTTTTTCTTTCATGTTTGTTTTCTAAAAGCACACACTCCCACTCTCATATATACGAGTATATACATATATCTGTACCTGTATATCCGTCTGTCTGTCTATCTATCTGTATCTATCTATCTATCTATCTATCTATCTATCTATCTATCTATCTATATATATATATATATATATATATATATATATATTCCAGGTAATATAAACATGCAAACATGCATAAACATACATGGATCTTCATTCTGCCATTTAAACCAAAAGATAAGTCATCACCTTAGAAGTTTTCCCTTCACTCTTTCCTCACATGCACACATAAATGCACTCATTCCTTCACATACTGTATACACGAATGCACATGCTGGCTCCCTACGCGCTCACGCTGTCTTTTTGTTACTTCCAGGGTGACAGAGGACAACACGTACAGCTATCACCTCAGCTACGAAGTCAAGAAACTCATGTGCGCACCCTCACGTTTCTCTCTGTGTGCGCGTAGGAATTGAGAGAGTTTAGCACAGAATCGGTGCTCCCATAAGTAAAGATACAATTTGAAATATCACTTTAAATCAGATATTTTTACACACTGTTGTCACTTCAGCCCTGCTGGAAGCTTATCTGTAGAACAGCATTTAGAAGTTAATAATTCACCAAATATCATATGGTATGCTGTATACTTGGGGTAAAAGTATGTTTGCTGTTCAGCATCAGAGACGTATCACCTTGCTAATTAGATGAAAATGGGAGCATCAGCCTGTGTTGTGCCTTACCTCAATATTCTGATGTATCACTTTAGTCAAAGCACATTGTTTATTATTTATTAATTAATTATTAATTTAATTTTACATTAAGCACCACTCAGCCAGGTTCTGTAATGGTTGTTATACATCCACTGTGTGGTGGACCTCATTTCTTCCTTTTCTTCTCTTCCATCACAGCATCACAGTCCTATCATGGTGTACTAGAAGCGTGCAGTCATATTCATTCAAAATGCAACTTATATTAAACTAATGTTCAGAGTACCTTTCGTTGTGATAGTGCATAAGATGCATTTTTCACACATAATTGTTGCACCTGATACTCTTAGATCTTAGCAGTACAGGACCTATGGGGCACAGCAGTATTTTCTAATGTGTACTGTGCCTTTTCCTACTCCAACCCTCTGTTTTGCTTGGCAATGCATGCACTGTACCACCCTGCATGAAAGTACAGTTCACAAGTTGTCAGTTAAGAAAAATGAAAAAAGATACAGCTGCCTCAGCTCAAGTGGCCTCTCCTTTGCTGAATAAAATGATGAGGTACAAGTGTAATTACTGTTGAATAAATAAGACATACTGGAGCATAATAGTGAATTGAAAATGTTTGTAAGCCCATCATCTCAATGGTTTTCCCTGAAGCAGTAGTACTTACCAAAAGAGAATGAAATATAAGTCATCATCAGGGTAAAGGAATTAAATTAAAAGAGCATGCTTATGTTGACACTTTTCTTGGTGGTTTACTGTAAGATGCAGATATTTTATTAGCATTATCATCTCACTCATACTATTCATACATATTAACTTGCTTACAGTGAGTTAGTTTCCAGGAATTGTTGCTTGTGGCATTTGCCTGAGTATGGTGTCCCTTTGATATAAACTGTGCAAATGTATGGGATCTCAAAAATATGGCTTTTAAAAGTTACCCTATTTAATCATTAAACTGATAAATAATATAATGCTAAGCTGTTATTGCATACATTAGTTTAGTACTGTATTGGAACACATATTAAATATATAGTGTTGTATGGGTAACCTGCTATGGCACTGTTTTTGTGATTAAACTGATGTTCTGATAGCAATATTAGGTCTGCAGTAGAGAATTTAACTTTCAAGCTTTGACACATTGTATAGGTTGCATGTCATTCTTTTGCTTTGCAAAAATCATAACTCAAGTAGAGAGTCATTTTAGATAGTATCTCAACTGGATGAGAATTATTTAAGACAGCATCAGATTCACTGTACAGTATTCTGAAAATCAGATACCTTTACTGTTAGTTACTCACATCTATATTCAACAGTTGGTCAGAATCATTCCCAAATTAGAGGAGAGATTTATGCCTCATTTACTGTAATTCCTTACTTAATGCATGGTAACTTAACATTATTTTCACAGTGAAGTAGCTCATTAATTTTATTATACTTCAATTAACACTTTTTTTTTTGTCACTGAGCAATCATTATGTGTAACCATGACATGAAGTACACACACAACTCACACATATGTCTGTTATAATGAGCTTAATCTCATTGTTGCAAACTGCTTGTGTACTTTTAGTAGTGCCACAATATTATACACACAAATATAGTTACAGCTCACTGCAGTATTAGGTATTTTTTATATTGTGTATTCTCATAGATATGATTTAAGATTTAAGAAAAAATCTTTCACTCACCACAGTAGTTTTTAAAAGCAAATTTAGAGTAAGTAGGAAATTACTCTACTTTTCATTCTTGTTACTAAGGTCACTAAAGTTTTGAAATTGGTTAAGGGTATGCAAGAAAATTAAAAGTCCTTAACTTTGTGCTGTATATCTTACTAAAATGGCTTACCATACCCTACATAAACTTTTCTCAGTATCTGTACCTTTGTTTAGTTGCTCATCATCCTGTTAGTGCATTATATCTCATGATACAGTATTTTGCCTCAATCCCTTTCTTTCAATAATTGTGCTGTATTGCATAAGTACATCACAATATTTAGTGTCACATAAATAATTGCCACCAGATTATATTTTCATCTTACTAATGAATTAACAAGTACGCATTATGCACCTAGTTGGGTCACTTTGATATCTAGAAGGAAATATGCAATTCATAAGCCATTTTATTTAATGTAGGCAGGGAGAGCATGAGGATTGCCACATTGGGTATTTGTTTAAGTAAGGAGACAGCTTTCATTCCATTGTGCCAAGAAAATACCCCTAATAGTTTCAACGAGTACCTGGAAATGTGTATATATGGAATTAGAGAGGCATCCTTTAAGGTGGCTATCTCTGCATTTTGGCCAGTAATTGAGATGACCTCCCTTACAATATATCTGCACTGACAGTGCACAGTGATTTATGGTTTGTCACAGCCTCATTTCAGATGCATCTTTGACTCTCCGTGAAGGAATTTTACATTCTTGGCGTAGAAGAGGAACTGCTATGTATTATTTACTTTATAAATAATACAGTATACATATAAACAATATTGATGAACAATGACACCATCAAGCAGTTTCCATTTTCAACATGAGATTTATTCTCAAGGTGTTATTTCATAATCTTTCAAGAGTTAGAGAAAATGGGGGATGTGTTCCCGATTTGTGGAGGGCTATTGTCAGCAACACCCAGTAAAACTGGCCATTAATTCTAGTCATATTCTTACTATATTTAACATTTCAGTCTAGCTGGTGTGAATCTGTGCTTGCCTATAGTATTTTCATTGTAGTGGAAGAGAATGGACAAGAGTAAATATTACTGTCTTTCAGTTCTGAAGTTTGCATGAGTTATCAGTCCAGCACTTAGCATGGATGAATAAAGAATGGTTTGTGTACTGTAGTATAGTCAGGGTTGGTTTATTACTAGATCATTAAGATTTAGCAAGAATTTTATCCGTATTCAAATATAAAGTTATGTAAGTCCTCTGTTAATAGATTTGTTAAAATACTAAGCAGTTTATACATATAAATATATGTGTGTGTGTGTGTTTGTGTCTGTGTGTGTGTGTGTGTGTGTGTGTGTGTGTATTTACCTAGTTGTGATATACAGGAAATGAGCTACGCTCGTGGGGTCCCATCTCTGTTTCTCAATTAGTCAAATTTTGCTTTGAACTCGTTTAAGTTTTTAGACTGGACAGTCTCTTTGATATATGTGTGTGTGCTCTAGTACAGCTTCATACTAACTAATTACTTCCAATGTTAAGCTACACCACTAGCAGGGTTGGAGCCATACTTCCCAGAAAAATCCTAGCTCCTGTGAATAACATGTAACTTCCAATGGATATCAGACCTAATGTTGTTGAGGGTATTACATTGCATACAAGCACACTGCATTAATAGTAAAATTGAGTGTTTTGCTTACATGCAGGATGTGGATACAGTAAATGTATTCTGTTAAACAGCAGAATTTCGGTTCAAGCCACTGCTTTCAACCCAGGTTATCAGTATACTTCTAAACCTCCCCAGACCAGAGACTTTATACAGCTTCTGTCCTCTCCAGATCTGAAACTGCAGTCTGATGACTCCAAGACCTTTAAAAAAAAAAAAAACTCAAGTATTATTTTACCCAAACTTTAAATTTTACCTAATAAAATGTGTCATACCTGAAATCTGTAAATGCTGCATTGAGACATCCCCAACCTTTTGTCATACTTCAACCTTAAAGTAGCCCAAACATAGGACTGTAGTTAAGTATGATGGCCATATGGCAAGGTCTCAGACTGAGACCTCAAATATAGTTATATCCTGAAACTTTATGCTTCCCCAAACCCAAGACTTACTCAAATGCAGTAACACTCAAAGTCTGGTATTTCTTGAGTCTAAAGCATCTGTACATCTTTGATTTCCCCAACTTAAGAATTTTGGAAGCCAAAGAATATGCATTGTCTGAATACCTGTATTCTCCTGATCTAAAGCTTTCTAAAATGTCAAGATTACCACAAACCTCAAGACTCCTCCTAAGCCCAAGAGTCCCATGCATATGAAGATTTTTCCCATACCCAAGATATGCCCAAATCCATAATCCCTCACACCCAAGACTTCCACAAAACCATTGTTTCCTCATCCTCATGACTTCTCCATGTTTTAGACTATCACAGACTCAAGACTACTGCTTACCCTTGTCTGTCTCATACCTCAAACTCCCACAAGACTGACTTTATCACAATCTCAAGACTCTCACAGATTCTGTATTTTACAGACCGAAGACTGAAATCCTCAAATTCAAGACTTCCACAAACTGAGACTTTCACAAACCTCAGTCTTCCCAGACTTGAAACTTGTATAGTCCTGAAACTCTTACAAGAGCCAAGACTGCCCTGGACCCTGAAAATCCATATCAGAAGCTTGCCCAGCACCAAGGGCCTCAAAACCCAGATGCTAAATTCTGTAAACCTTATTAGGCCTACCCATACCTTAGACATCCCGCTTTCTAACTCCACTGCCACCCTTCACACACACGCACACTATTACTGTGATTCCTACAAAATCGTGATCTTTAATTTAAAGTTTAAGACTCATTAAATCTCCCGATTTTTCCAAAGATACAAGTCTGTCAGTACCACCCCCTTACTGATTTCTCTTCTCTCCTTCCCTCTACTTTGACCTCCCATAGGCCAACCAGTCGAAGTAGTGGTGGTGGAAATGGAGGTGGGAACAATGGTTTAACGGTAGGAATAGCTGATGATCAGGCCAAAGACTTCGACTTTGAGAAGACGGAGATGAAATATGACTCAACAGGAATGTTCCATTGGTGCCCAGCAAGATCACTAGAAGACTGCATATTGGTGAGATGGATACACTGTTGCTTTTTAAGTTGAACATTGTAAAAATAGGTTTTAGCTTGTTGAGTAGCTCAAAGAGCAGTACAGGTGTTATATTATGGATATGCCAGTTGTAAGTTTTGAGGATGTTGTAGTTGCCTTAGAGGACCAAACCATTTTTACTACATGGTAGTTTGCATAGCTACAGTTTTCAGATGCTACTCTCAAACAGTAGATAAAAAGGAGGGGAGGAGTTTTGTAACTAAGACATATTTTATCCTCGTATGCAGATAGTGGAGGCACCTGAAAGTAGTTGACTTATAACTTAGTCTCCATCCAGCACTTTGAGACTGGGAGAAATACCTTGTATCTCTGTTCAGTCAGTAGCTGAGCAAATGGATGGACCAGAGCTTGGATGCTAATAAAATGGTACACAAAGTTTCCCCTCTGAGGTTTCATAAAGTGAGCAGTTTCAGACAAGGTCCCACTGGAGAAGCCCCTTTGATTGGCCACTGAGCCACTGGATTGGGAATGTCTATCTATCTATTGCCAGATGTCTCAATCCCGTTCTGGGTGGCCACAAACAAATCGCCTCCACATTGCCCTGTCCCCCGCCATTTCACTGCCCCGCTCCCAGCTCGCACCCCCCTCTCTCGTATACCTCTCCACCCCAACCTTCCATCTCATCCTCGGCCTCCCCCTTCCTCTTCCCCCCTCCACCACTCACATACACTGTCTTCATCAGTCTTTCACCCTCCATCCTCTCCACATGGCCATGAATAATTCATTTTTCCCAGTCTGATGCTATTCTTGAACCATGAATGGTACTGTGGAGAGTATTAGCAGGTCAGAAGACTTCATCAGTGGGCAGCTCAATTTTGCTGCCTCAGTTAGTATACAAGCCTGCATTGCCAGTGTCAGTGTGGGGATCCTTTCTTTGGCTCAAGTTTAACGTGTGTGCTTGCTAAGCATGTGGGTCGGTGTTCAGACCCAGCCAGGTCAGTGATTAATTTAGTAAGTTCCATACGAGGCAATGTGGGGATCCTCTTTTTGACTTATTGGAAATGTGCATACATATAGAGCATACGGCTTTTACTATCTCCATACCTTAGAAAAATGAATTATCTCCATACCTGAGAAAAATGAATTTTGAGATCGCTGTATACATTATTTTGTAGCATGACGAAGGAAGCACACAAGTCAAAGAGTACTTGTATTTATGTTCAGAGATATTTTGTTTAATATTTTTTTCCGATGAATAGTAACCACAGAAGCTTCAGATTCTTTCACAAGTACAGTAGAGTTACCACATCTTTCTTCTGAACTTGTAGCAAATTAAGTTGGTCACCTAACATGCTTCCCAGTACTTTGTGTGTGGTGGCGGCTAAGGACACCTTAAACTACTCTTTATATGCTTCATCAGTTGATCATAGTAGTGAAAAGTAAATTTCTTGCCATACTGAATCTTCATTTCATTGTCTTGAAATTTATTTTGTTGTCTTAAAGACAGAGATTATTCCATGAAACTGTAGAGCTTGTTTTATCCCTGCATCTGATCGATTGTTGCCAACCAGAAATATGTGGACTGATGACTGCTTTCTGAAAGTTGACCATGTCCAGTGGAATATTTAAAAATATTAAAAGTAGGGCAAGATGATCAGGGACTGCTGATGTTTTTCCTGTCTTGTTTACCTAATCTGATCAAATTATATGAAAATAGATACAAGCACTATAAAGGTACAGTAACATGCAGGTAGCCAGTAGCATCAGTTCAGTGTCTGAGATTGTATTTATGCAGTAAATTGCTTGTATTTTGACAGGCCTTAACTACCTTTGCTTTAGCTACCCTTATGTACTGTTCAGTATACGTTTATCTCCTCCTAAAATTTCAGGTAGGCAGCAGTGAATGTGCTTATTGGTCACATAATATTATGCACTTATCTGAGACTCATCTTGTCAATGGTAGTTCAGTAACTGTCATCAATTTTCCTTCATCCAAATATTTTTTTTTTGCTCAGGATCGCAACCAAGCGGCAATGACTGTCCTTAATGGTCATGTTGTCGTTTGCCTCTTTGCTGATCCTGACTCTCCTCTGATTGGGCTTCGCAACCTTGTCATGCCTCTTCGAGCCTCCAACTTCCACTACCATGAACTGAAACATGTGGTCATAGTAGGTTCAGTGGATTACATCAGGCGGGAGTGGAAGATGCTGCAGAACCTTCCTAAGATCTCTGTCCTAAATGTGAGTCTGATACTTGAATGTCTGTGCATAATACACCTGGATTATTGCTTACGCAGGTTCAGCAACTATGGCTTTGTAATTGCACAGTCTACCAGTTTATACTGAGCACTCATGTAGCATGAAAATATGTGTCCATTACATGGTTGTATACATTCCCATCTTTTGGAGTAAAGTGCATAATCTACACTCTCTCTCTCTCTCTCTCTCTATAGTATAGATATATACAATATATGTATATACTGTACACTATATACATATATATATATACACTCAACCCTCGGCTATAACTCCGTATTGGTCCCGTTATGGCTGCGCTATAGCCAAAACCGTGATAGCCGAATTGAAGAACTTATAGTAATAATTCTAATTGGTGCCATGACCTCAATATTTACCCCTAAGATACCTTTTTAGTACCACATATTAATATAAAATAGTCTAAAAATGAGCATGTTTTATGATGTGATCACGATTCTTATACATACCCCTCACAGTTGATTCATTGATGTTATGTTTCTTCCCCACACTTTGCTTGGTCTCACCATTCTCTATAAGTTTCACATTTCCAGTTTATCTGCATAACTTAGGTTCTTCCACTTTATTTCTCTGCCAGGTGCCACAGCATTATGTTGGGTGATGGTAGGGGGATGGGGATGGGGTATGTTGGCCATGGTCATATCATAAAAAAGGTTATTGTTCTCACTATCACTGTTCACGGTCTGAGGGCACGCACTGGAATGGTTTGGCGGGCAGGAGACTCAGTCGGGCAGCCAATCAGCGCTCAGCTGGCACTGACGTCACACAACCAATCATGGAGTGAAGCTTCTGTTGGCTGGGCGAAGCACTGGAGCCTGGCCTTTTTGAAATTTTCGAACACTTGCGGTGCGCAATAGCAGGCATTTAGTGCATGATAAAGGTATTTGGGTAGTTTTTTATATAGGCGTGATAGCAAGATACACTATAGCGGAACCCGTGATAGCCGAGGGTTGAGTGTAGTCAAGTTGCCTATGGCACGGACTTCATTGCCATGGTTTCCTATGACACGTCAAGGTGCCAGACCCCCCAAAAACGAACAATGCGTATAAACTACGTATGGTGCGGGCGCGGCAAGGTTTGAAACTTGCGGGCAAATTACCCTGGCGGGGCACTCTCCTGTTTGTAAATGAAGAAGATGGCGACCACTTCATCTCCATACTACAGGTGCTCCAACTGTGGACTTTTTTCTCCCTTATGAGGAGGTTAAACTTCATCAAATTCCTTGTGTTAAGTAATGAAACATTAAAGATTCTTTGGGTATTGTGACTAGTTTCTAGGTTTGTTTGTAAAACCACTATGAACGGGTTAGTGATGAAGCACCTATCTCTGAGCTAAGACGAAGTATAATGCCTCCCATCATCATCATCACATATATATATCTATCTATCAATTGCCAGATGCCTCAATCCCGTTCAAGGTGGCCACAAACAAATCGCCTCCATGTCACTCTGTCCCCCGCCATTTCACTGCCCCGCTCCCAACTCACACCCCCCTCTCTCATATACCTCTCCACCCCATCCTTACATCTCATTCTCGGCCTCCCCCTCCCTCTTCCCCCCTCCACCGCACTCACATACACTCTCTTCGTCAGTCTTTCACCCTCCATCCTCTCCACATGGCCAAACCACCTCAGTGTATTCCTCCTAACGCTTCCTATCACATCCACATCACATATATGAGAGTGATTATTAATGTGTTAAATGTGAGTTTTGTTGACACTTGAGCATACAGACTTTATCAAATAAACTTCTTCAATCAGTGCTTGACCAGGCAGCCTTTGCCATCTTTAATGTTTTGGTTGGTCAGCTGATCTGTGTCTACTTGGCCAACCTTTTTTTTTGCTCAGTCAGCAGCACGTGGCATTGCCCAAGTAGACACAAGGCTGATCACCCTCCCGTTTTTTGTGCCTATTGTTACATGTAATACATGCATTGACTGCTTGATTGTGTGCATGTGTAAAATGGGGAATAATGGGGAAAAGTGGGGTGAAAAGGGGGACTTTGGGCGAACGTCCAGAACCAAATTCCATTTATCCCATAGGTTTAGTTATTTGTATGGCACAGTTTTCTGTGGCACGGGTGCAGTCCAGAACCAATTAGCCGCGCCTTAGGCCACTTGACTGTACAGTATGTATAAATATATATATATATATATATATATATATATAAATATATATATATATATATATATATAAAAGACACTCTAATCCCATAAGGGGTGGCCACAAACAAATCGCCTCCACATCGCCCTGTCCCCCGCCGTTTCATTGCCCCGCTCCCGGCTCACATCCCTATCTCTCATATATCTCTCCACTCCACCATTCCATCTCATCCTTGACGTCTGCCTCCCTCTGCCCCCCTCCACCTCACTCACATACACTCTCCTTGTCAGTCTCTTGCTCTCCATCCTCTCAACATGGCCAAACCACTTCATTGTGTTTCTCCTAATGCATCCCATCACATCCACGTCCACACCACAATGCTCCTTCACTTCCTCACTTGTCAGACTGTCTCTCCATGTGACTTCACATGCTCCTTTCAAATAGCTCATTTTCACTGCCCTCACTCTTGACTTGTGTCCCTCCAACAAAGTCCAAGCTTCACTTCTTTATGTTAGAGTTGGTATCACAACACTGGCACGCAGTAACTTTTGCACTTCCATTCTCACTTCACTGTTTCTTATCACTGTTTTCAGAGAACCAGCAACCTTTCTTCCTTGTTGTACCCTTTCGAACACTTCACCCTCTAAACTTCCATCCTCACTCATCACACTACCCAAGTACTTAAATGCACTCACATTTTCGATTTCCTCCTCATCCAACATCACTATACATTCAGTGATTTCATTTCTCTCAAAGACCATAACCTTACTCTTCCCTACATTTACCTTTAAATTCCGTTTCTTACACACTCTCTCAAACTCATTCTCCAAGCCTTGCAGCTTCCCTTCGTCTTCACATAACAACACAGTATCATCTGCAAACAACAGTAGAGGGAGTTTCCACACACTGCCCTCTCTCATTAGGGCCACTCTGACATCTGCTGCCCTACCTTGTATCTCTTTGATAACCCCATCCATATACAGATTGAACAACCATGGAGACATGACACATCCCTGTTTCAGTCCAACCTTCAAACAGAAAAACTCGTTCAATTCACTGTCCACACACACACTGCAGCCTTAGCACCCTCATACATACTTTTCACTGCATTCCACAATTTCCCATTTACTCACATATTCTTAATACTTTCCACAATCATTATGTATCCACCCTGTCATAAGCTTTCTCTAAATCCATAAAGGCCGTATACAACTTCTTTCCCTTCTCTAGAAACTTTTCCACTAAAGATCTAAGAATGAATATCTGATCTACACAACCTCTTCCTTTCCTAAAACTTCCCAGTTCTTCTCCAACTAATTCCACTGTTATGTCCCTAGCTCTGTCAATAAGTATTCTACCATATACTTTTCCTATTACACTAAGAAGACAAATACCCCTGTGATTACCACACACTTCTTTTTCCCTTTTTCCTTTGTACAGGGGAATAATTATACCTGATTTCCAATCCTCCGGGACTTTACCTTTCTTCCAGGCCAATTTGCACATCATCCATATCCATTCAGCTATACTATCTCTCCCCCATGCTTCAGCATTTCACCACACACTCCATCAATTCCTGGGGCTTTCCCAATTTCGACTTTCTTCATTGTTTCCACAACTTCCATCCTACTGATTTCTTCCTATCTTCCCACATCCCTCCTTCTCCCAGCCATTCCCCAGCCACTTATACTCGCATCGTCTTCATTCTCTGTTTTCAACAATTCCTTAAAGTGTTCTCTCCATCTGCTTACTTTTTTTACCTTCTCCACTAGTAATCTGCCATTTTTATCTTTCACTGCCCGACTACTGTAGCTTCTTTAACACCCTGTCTAACTCTCTTTACCTCTTTCCAGAACATTTTCTTACATTCCCTCCACTTTACACTCAAATTCCTTCCAAATTCCTCATCCACTCTCTTCTTACTCTCTCATACTAATCTTTTCACCTCTCTCTTCTTCTTTACATGTAACTCTCTCTTCTGTCTCTCAATGTCCTCCACACCCTTGTTTCTTATCCACCCACTATATGCTTTCTTCTTTTGTGCCAGAGCCTGCCTCACCTCTTCATTCCACCATGCTGTTCCTTGCATCCCCTTTCATCTTCTCTTCACCCTACACACCACCTCACATGCTGCACAGATTTCTTCTGTGAATATCTTGCATTCACCTTCCACGTTCCCCATCTGCTGCAGATCATATTTACCCAATTGCTCCTCCACTTCTGTCTTATATTCTGCCTTTTTTTCCCTCCTCATGTAACCTTTCGACCCTCCTTGTCAGAACTACTTCCTCCTGTCCTTCCCTTTTTCTATTCCTCCATTTCATTTCAACCTTGACTTTCACCACCACCAAGCGGTGGACAGAAAGTTCACTCCCCCAACCTCTATATGTTCTTGCATCCATTACACACCTTATTCTATCATCCACACATAGGTAATCAATCATTGCCTTCCTTTCATTCAGTTCACCACCCACCCTTCTCATCTCTCGCCATGTATACCTGTGGATCAGTTTTGTGTCTGAAGAGGGTATTGGCTATCACCAACCCCCTCCTGGCACAAATGCCCATTAGAGCACTGCCATTCACATCCACTTCTGCAGACACACCCCACTCACCTACTACTCCATCCACCTTCACATTCCCTACTTTTCCCATCATATCTCCAATCAAAAACACTCTCTCATTCCTTTCAAACTGAGAGAGAGAAAAGCATATACAGTACAGTATATATATATATATATATATATATATATATATATATATATATATATATAAGAAATAATTATTATAGAGAAAGTAAGTGAGATATCAGATGTCCTAGTGGGTGATGAACAGGGTGGCTTTAGGAGTGGTAGAGGATGTGTGGATCAAATATTTGCAGTGAGACAGACGGTGGAGAAGGCTTGTTAGAAGGACTATATAAGGTGTTTATAGCATTTATGAATCTGGAAAAAGTATACGACAAAGTAGACTGAGAAGGATTGTGGAAGGTTTTGCACATGTTTGGTGTAGATGGTAAGCTGCTAGGTGCTGTCAAGAGTTTTTATGATGGTAATGAGACATGTTAAAGGCAAATGGGCATCTAAGTGAATGGTTCACAGTCATTGTGGGTGTGCGATAAGGTTGTGTTATGTCCCCATGGTTGTTCAATATATATATGGATGGGGTGATGAGAGAAGTAAAACCATGAATAATGGAGAGGGCTGGTGTTGGTAATGAATGGTGATGGATGGAATATCTCAAATTTGTTGTATGCTAATGATGCAATGCTACTTGCAAATACCAAACAAGAGCTTGGTAGACTAGTGCAGAGTTTTGCTGATGTCTGTGTGATAGTCGTGCCTTGAGAGTAAATGTAGAAATGAGTAAAGTGATGGTAATTGAGAGAGAAGGTGACTCCCAGTGTGATGTAACAGTGAATGGAGAGAGACTGGAGTTGGTGAGAGAGTTCAAATACCTGGGTACAGTGGTAGAAAAGAGAGGAAAATGTGCCAAAGAAGTTGAAAGTAGAGTGACACAAGGAAGAAAAGTAGCTGGTGCAATGAAGGCCTTGATAAGAAACAGAGGCTTGAGTGTTGCAGCTGCACGCGGCCCACATGAAGGAGTGTTAGTTCCAACTTTAACATATGGATGTGAGACTATGGTGTGGCATGAAAAGTCAAGAGTAAGAGCAGTGGAGATGGGACTGCTGAGGAATGTATGTGGAGTACAGAGAGTGGACAAGATGTGAAATAATGTGATTCTTGAAAGATGTGGAGTGAGGAAGTCGGTGGACACCAGAATCGAAGAGAGTGTACTGAGATGTTATGGTCATGTGGAGAGAATGGATAACAATAGAGTGGTGAAAAAGGTATATCTGAGTGAATTCGAAGGAGGGAGGAGGCGAGGTAGGCCAAGGTGAAGGTGGAGAGATATGGTGGATGAATGTATGAGGAAGAGGGGTTTTGAAATTGGTGAGGCTAGGGAACTGTCAGGAGATCGAGCTGGCTGGATGAATGTTGTGAGGAGAAGTGCATGATCAGGGATTTTGGCACCCCTTTTTAACGTGGCAGCATCTGAATTGACTCTATCGGATATGATTATGTGAAGCTACAGAACGTGGTGAATGTTTTCTGGGTATCTGATAGAGCCAGGATTCTGGGGGCTTGAATGATGAGTGAATGGAAGCGTGGCCCATTAGATTGGGCAAATTTGGGCTGTCTGGACGTTGCTACTCCTCACCCTGCCCTAGGGTGGGGAAGGAGGTCCAGATGATGATGATATATATATATATATATATATATACAGTAAAATCTCAAATTTCGATGGACATATGTACCAAAAAAACGCATCTAAATTCAAAACATCGAAATTTAAACTGAATTTCTTATGGGAAAAATCAGTTTGGGTCCAGGGCCTCCCAACTTCACTACGTAAAATCATGAGTTTTTGCCCACACTCGCTGTAAACTTTATGAACTGTAAATGTGGTTAAGTAACTAGTTCTGCACTGTATTGCCATACTATACTGTAGTGCAGAATACAGCAAAATTTGTTACAGTTTGTCAGTATCCTGTCACAGTTTTTATTACAGTAGTTACAGCACGCTGTACAGTAAAGTACTAACCTTAGGTTATGGAATATTATCACTTGGCTGGCTGCTGTTGGTGGTGTGTGGCAGGGATGGACCACTTAGTTGAAGTAGCCTCCTCTGTGGAGGTATCCAACCCAAATTCCTCAAAATGAAAATCATCCTTGAGTATCTGGACATCTGCAGTGTCAACATCTTCCTCCTCACTCTCTTGGATGGTTATATCTTGCAACACCCTATTAATTGGCTTGAAGAAGGTGATGATCTTTGAATGTTTCTGCTTATGAAGCCCGTGACAGCATCGAAATTCACGATTTTGCATCGAAAAGTGAGGTAGGCAGACCACTCCAAAATGCATGTAAATTCAAATCATCGAATTCTAAACTGTCAAAATTTGAGATTTTATTGTATAGATAGATAGATAGATAGACAGATAGATATAGATATAGATATATGTATATATGTATGTTAATACAGAAAAGTTTGCTAAATTCTAGTTAAGTCACTGGATTTGGCACATGGCTTCCAAAGTTGCAGTTATAATAACCACATTTAGCCCTCTCGTTACCAATTGACTCAGGCTGCATCCAGCCACAAACGAGTACTTCGGACACAGTCCTGGGCACCCAAGACCACACACTGAGAGACCCCATCACTGCGCTATTCCCGCCCATTCGATAGTTCATAAACAATTTATCCTCACACCCTTTTTTATGCTTCGATAATTGTAATTTTTTTCCATCACAGTTCTGAGTAAATGTGCTTGCTTATTGTGTTGTAAAAAAGATCAGCCAAATGTAAATTTTGCCTTAATTATTTTTTTTTTTACACTTTTTTTTTTTCATTTTTTTCTCATAGAAATATAATTTTCATGGTAAATGTTGCTGAGAAAAAGTTACAGGGAATTTATTTGGCTATATTTTGGTGTATAAAGAATTATTGTAGGTCAATCGGGGCTGATTTTACAGAGTGCAAAAGGAAATTGTCTGATGCATGAGCGAGGCTTGTAGCACACTAACTGGGGCAGTGGGATGACTCTGGGTGTGGGGTGGGCAGAATGCGGCGGAGGAATACACAGGGACACAAGTAGTGCTTTGTTCTAACCCAGAAATGGACGCAAAATCATTCCATAACCAAAAAATCATGGGCCATTTCATTTGACGCAACCGGCGTCAATTGGGAACGAGTGGTTGAAATGTGCCCAGATGCAGCCCACGTCAACTGGTTAGGAGTACATGAAATTTACACTGCACCCATAAATACCAAAGGGTTAACATGTCTACAGCTTCTTCCCATGGTTATCACTTTCTTTTGTTGAATATGATTTGCATTACTGTATTTTTTTCATTAATTAGACAGATTCTTCTGTTCATTTGTAACAAAAAATTTTGCTTTTCTATTATAAGTCAACCAGTACTTTTTTTTAGTAACAAATCCTAACCATTGAAACCAGAGCATGAATGTAGATCTGAAATATGTATCCAAATTTCAGGGCTCACCTCTCAGCCGTGCAGACCTGAGAGCAGTGAATGTGAATCTCTGTGATATGTGTGTGATCCTGAGTGCTAAGGTGCCCAGCAATGATGACCCCACATTGGCAGACAAAGAGGCAATATTGGCCTCTCTGAACATCAAGGCCATGACATTTGATGACACCATCGGAGTCCTGAATCAGGGTCAGTGATCTGAGTGTGTGAATTTTGTGGTTGTAAGGTTAATTAGTAGAAGGGGGAGTTTAGGATCAAGAAAAACTATTGCTAGTTTACCTTTAGAGCAGTCTTTATAATATACCATAGGTGTACAAGTATCATTTAGGCTGAGATTTACCATTGATATAAACATGTTGGAATTAAAGAAAAAAAAAAATGAAACCTCAGCCTAGCTGCAGATCATATAGGAAATTGTTGGTGGCAGTCACCCAAAAAACTTTTTTTTTTTTTTACCCTTGCTTGATGGTAGGTGGGGATGCTCACCATCCACTCACTCGATGTAGTGCTGCTTTGGGTGTCTGTCATTTCCTCTTTTCCCTCCTTCCTCTTGTATCTTTCTTTCCTTCATTCTTTCCTCCTCCTTCTGCCTACGGGTAACATTACGCTCCCACTTCTCTCTTTCCTTCTTTCTTTCCTCTTCCTTCTGCTTATGGGTGACTCTACACTGAGTGACGGTTTCCTGTACACCAGGAAACCATTTACTATGCTGAGTGGTAACCATATAACCAAATTATGGCGCCTGGTGGTTTAGTGGGTAGTTAGGGTGCACCAGTTGGATTAAGCTTGTGTAGGTTGATATCCAAGGGGTGGTTGGGGTTTATTGCTAACATAATGCCACTCAGGGATGAGTGAGGTTGGTCAGTTTCATCTTAAATGTCAGGACCAACTTGCCTAGTCCCAGGCTTCTACCCTCCTCATGGGGCAACATAGTATTGGATGATGGATGGATAAATCCTTGCTACACCACAGCCCCTGGTGGTGGTGGAGACACCTTGAGTCCTCTGGGATCTCCGATTGTGCTGCAGCGGCGAGGATCTGTGTATGGAGCTAATGTGCCAATGATCACAGAACTGATCAACGATAGCAACGTACAGTTTTTGGACCAGGATGATGATGATGACCCTGACACAGAGCTCTACCTCACTCAGCCCTTTGCCTGCGGCACTGCCTTTGCTGTCTCGGTCCTTGACTCTCTAATGTCCACTGTGAGTTACCAGCCCAACTTGTTTATTTCTTTGTCAATAAGTGACTTGTTGTTGATGCATTTTTGGGTACAGTTTTTTTATGTGTTTTATTTGTTACATACATAACTGCAGTACATGGTATTTGTTAAACTAGAGCTACTTGACAAACCACTTAGTAAATTAGATTTTACCACTCATAGTATTTATGCTTAATGATTGAGTTTAACAAGATTTTCAGAAAAAATCAGTTAACCATATTTTAACATTTCAGTATATTGGGATTGATTAAAATTATCATTATGACTGAAATAATATAAGCTACCTTTTTATGTGCTCTGATGTGGAGATAGTAAAGTTTGTGAAAGAGAAGATGGATGTTGAGTGAGTAGAGTAGTTCGGTATCATTGTGAGAATGAAGCGAGTGTGGAATGCCCCCATGGTTGTTCATTACAGCAGAGTCTTGTTTCTCATGCAGTTCATGACAACATCCAGTAAGTACCCATTTGCTTATGAGGAGCCCCTTGGAGTAACACCGAACATGCCAGAACCAAAACCGAAAAATGAGGAAAAGAACATTGAATTTTTGGACCTGTGTCACCTTCCGAGTTCCTTCATGAATTGCCTCTTACTCTTATGATGCTGCTCCTTGGAAGAACTCTGAAGATGGCATCATTAAAAAGAAATAAATCTTTGTCTGACCACTTTTTGCTTTTTCTAATTTTGAATGCTCAGGGTTACTTCACAGAGCTCCCCATATCTCACAACTAATGACATGAATCTCATGGGTGCTTATCTGAGGAAGCAGCGTTGCCTGCCGAACCACACTGGAAGCTGATGATCAAACCAATGAACAAGCAAGATCAGAACATTACGTTTTATTCCAAGAAAACCTGTATACAATATTTCATTCATGGAATAACTATTATTTGTTTAATTTTATGCCAGTAAAAAGAAGCTTAAGCTTGCCATTTTGCAGAAAGTAATAAAGGGGAATTAATATACCATAATTCGTTAAGGTCCCACAAGTTTATACTCATTTCTTTCTTTCTGTATCATTTTTTGTCTGATACCCAAATACTGTATAAACCCCCGACAGACTGGAGCATCTGGATCAGTAGTGTTTTTACACTGCTTCTGCTACTCTCAGTAATGAACTGGATGGCCCTTTTCTCACACATTTCTCATAACTAATGACCAACATTCTTAACCATCAGTTTTTGTCTCTGTGAATATGAAATTCATATAATTAACCATTCATAGCCATCAGTTGTTGTCCTTGTGAATCAGGCATTATTCAAGCTACATTTCACAGTGTATTATCAAAATTTACCTTAACATAAAAGTATTACCATTTCATTTTATTCCAAATCATTACCGCCAATAAAATCAAAAGCCTATCCCCGTCAGTGATATCTGTTGAGGAACTTCTTAAGTAAGTGTGGAGTGCACAAAGCATTATGGAGTTAGTAGAGGAGCATGGCAGCTTCTTCATTGCCATAGTAACTGTACTCACAGACCTATTGCAGTGCCAACCTCGTTATCGTGACATATTTTTACACACTTGTCTGGTTAACACTTCCCACTCTCTGCACCTAGTTGTCTTCCTGCATCCTCTCCACATTCCTAAACCATCTCAGTCTACCTCTTGTCATCACAACAGCGATACACTCCAGTCACATCCTTCCTCTCAACTCTTCAGACATAAACCTATTCCCTCCAGGCCTCATTCAAGGACTCACTACACATCTATCTAATCATTGTCATTTCTATACATTTGAGCCTACAAATATCCTCTTCCCTTACCACCCAGGTCCCACTACCATACAGCATTAGAGTCATAACACATGCCGCATACAAAGATCCCTCAGCATGTAGGAAGAGCCCTGTCAGTGTGAGGAGAGGCAACAGCTCTCTGAACTTCCCCCAGCCACTCCTTACTCTAGCCACAGAACTAGCTCCAGCCCCACCTCCAGCACATGACATGTCCCCCAAATAACAAAATTTCCACATGTGAGTTATCTTTCGATTAGGTGTGGATGGCTTAGAATATTGTTGGATATGATAAGGGAATGTGCAAGGAAGGGAAGTATGGAAGTTGAGGAAGCAAATTAGTTAACAGCACACACAAGTGGATAAAGTATGTATTGATGTGCATATGACAGGGGTTGCACCCTCTTTTTAACTAGGTAGTCAACAGGAGTATTTCTACCCCACACTTGTTGGGATGATGACTTAATACAGTAATATGTATCACATATTACAAGCCTCCCTCCAGACATCCACACATCAGAGGTATCATAAACATATATGGTCGAGTACATCTAGCAAGGCTTGTCATAGAACATCGCTCAGCCCTTGGGTGGAACCAGAGAGGACATGTACCCAGTTTATAGAATTGGTTTGCACAACATCATATGCATAATGGAGCACTGCACAGCACATGCCACCCTATGATGCAGATGCAGTATCAGTGGTATAGAGACCTATGAGTCTACCTCATAGGGACCCAGTTGCATATTTGTGGTAGACAAGTCTGCTCAGTCAAACATACCAGGGTTGAACAACAATAACAACAGCATCAGTGTGGAAGATTTATGCCTGTGGGATGATGTCCAGGATTTCAAAACCATGATCGATGAGTGAATGGATGTATGATCCGTTTCAGTGGACATTCTGCAGGTTGTGTTTTTGTGCTGTAATTTTCCTGTTTAGGGGGTCAGCTTCTTCATTTATAAATGGGAAATTATATTACAACTATGATGATGATGATGATGATTATCATGTCTGAGGATTATTGTGTTATTATAGGTGAAAATGGGGAAGGAATACAACCACTGATTTCTGCATACCGTAAATGTGAACTAAGGGTGAGGAGTAATGGTATAGAAATCTCCTCTCTCTCATTTTATATTGGTACAGGGATGTGACAACTCCATTGCCCAGAACTTGTGTTGTATGCAGCCTCATATCTTCTACAGCATAGGAGATATTGTACCTAGGGCTTCTCTTCTTTATTTTATGTCCTGAGTTAATTAAAGAGCCTTAATCGAGATCTTTCTACCCTTTATGCTTAGCTGATATTCTCTTTCTCTCTCTAATATCATCAGAAGCCATTACATGTCCACTGCTGAACAAAGGCCTCCTCCAACCTTCTCCACAAATTCCTCGACTGAGCCAATCTTTGCCACGTTTTCCCTGCAAATTTCTCTGTCTCATCTCTTCACCTCCTGTCTGGCCTGTTTCTGCTATGCTATGCTTACAATCTCATAGTGTCCAGTCAGTCAACCTCGTGCTCCATCAGTTATCCCTTATTCTTGCCACATGGCCTGCCCACCTCCATTACTGTTCTTTTATAACTTCTGTGATATCTTTGACTTTAGTCTGCTCTCTCACCTAAGTTGATCTTTTCTTGTCTCTCAAAGATACTCCCAACATTGACCTTGCCATTGCTCTCTGAGAATGGATTAATTATTCCATCGATTTTGTCAGTTTCCAGGTCTCACAGTCATACGTCATAGCTGGAATTATACATTCATTATATACATTTTGTTTCATACAAACTGCCAAGCTACTTTTCATAATGTCTCTATGTTTACTGAAAGCTTTCCATCCAATTGTAATGTGTCTTTTAATTTCGCTATCATGATCTTTCGCTAATTTTAGTATTTGTCCCAAGTAATTGAACTTCTCAACTTCTTCAAGAGTTTCTTTGCTTAGTCTGATGATGCTCTTTGGTGTTTGTGGATTAAACATTAGTTTTACTCCGGTTCATCTTTAGCCCTACTTTGAGACTTTGTTCAGGTCATATAACATTTCTTGCAATGTCTCCGCTGTTTCTGAGATTAGAACAATGTTATCTGCAAATCTTAAATGGTTTAGCCTTTCTCCATGTATGTTTACTCTTTTGTTCTCCCAGTCTAGCTTTCTGAAAATACTTGCTAGGCATGCTGTTAATAATTTTGGTGAAATTGTATCTCCTTGATGCACACCCTTCTCAATCTTAATCTTTTCCAAGTCCATGTGTAATTTAACTGTAACAGTTCCCTCTTTATATATGTTTTTGAGCAATTTTACATTGTTCTCATTCACTCCTTGTGCTCGCAATGAATTTATATTTGCAACGTGCTCCACTGAGTCGAAAGCCATTTTGTAATCAACAGAACCTATGCACAGTGGTTTATTATATTCTTTGATTTTCTCAGTTAGTTGATTCATTGTGTGTAGATGATCAGTGGTCGAATACCTGCATCGGAATTCTGCCCTTTCACGAGGTTGGTTTCCTTCCAAATTTGTTGTTATTCTGTTCGTAAGGACTTCAGTGAAGAGTTTGTAAATGACTGACAATAAGCTAATGGGTCAATAGTTACTAAGATCTTTTGAGTCACCTTTTTTGTAAAGTGGTGGTAGGTGGTGGCGACCATCATCCACTAATTTGATGTAGTGCTGCCTACTTTTCCTTAGCCTTTATCATTCTTTTTCTGTGCCTGTCCTCCTCTCTTCCCATTTCTCCCATCTTTCCTGTCACTTCTTATTGCTTTTCTTTCCTTTACAGGTGGCTTTACATTGAGTGACAAGCCAAATGGTTTCCTGTAAGCCAAGAATCCGTTTACAACTCTGGGTGGTAACCATATAACCAAATCATATGTGCTCCCTACGTGTCAGCAAGTGGGTTGGTGGAGGGTTAGTGCCCCTCCCCGTAAAACAAATAACTCAAAGTCAAATGGTCACCCCTTACGGGATTATGCTGTCTGGCAGTACAGGTAGATAGATAGAAAATAACTATTGCAGTACACCATGTTTTGGGAATTTTCTTCTTTTTTGTACACTGAGTAAATAAGTGAGCAAGCCTGTTTTGTACTTCTACTCCTGCATCCAACAGTAAATCTGCTACTGTTCCATCTTCTCCCAGAGCCTTCCCCCTTTTAATATTTTTAAGAGAAATATTTACTTCGTCTGGAGTTACCTCAGATATTTCACTTGTCAGCTGAAAAGTTAGCTATTGGTACTACTGTCTTTGATGCATACAGTTCTTTGTAAAATTCTTTAACTCTCTTCACCATCTTATCGCTGCATTTAATAACTTCACTGTTTTTGTCTTTCAGTGTTGTAATTTGTTTTCCTAGTGCCATTTTACTTGGACCTGTTTCAGATTTTTTCCACTTTTGATGATTTCTTTGATCTGATCCATGTTTCTTTTTCTTTTTTCAACTCTTTGTTTCTTGTTGATAAGCTTCTTTAATTCCGCTCATTCTATTTCATCTTTGTTTTTACTTTCATTTCCTTTCTTTCTTTCATAAGCTTGAATGTCTTTTCTGAATACTTCTTGGCATTGGCTGTATTAGGTTTTCCTACTACCTTTGCTGATTCTCTTAGCACCTTTGTTAGTCTGTCATTCAGCTCATCATTATCACATTCATCATTTAAGTACTTAGAGCCTGAAATCTGTTCCTTATTTCCATCTGAAAGGTTGGTGTGTTTTCATTTACTTTTATTGGGAATATCTCTTTATCTTTAATCATCTTCTTTCTTTCACTTCTAAAATTGAATCAAGGTTTGCAACCCACCATTCTCAGGTCACTTCCTATATTTAGTTTGTTATAACTGTGACATTTGTGATCGTGTCTTATCTGCTATAACAAAGTCAATTTCAGTCTTTGTTTCTCCATGTGGGCATCTCCAGATCCACTTTCTCTCTGTTCTTTTGTGAAAAAATGTGTTCTTTATTCTCATGTTATACATTTTAGCAAAATTTGCCACCATTTCTCCTCTTTCATTCCTTTCTTTCACTCCATATATATATATATATATATATATATATACACACACACACATACACATATATATACTGTATCTATATATATATACTTTATTGTATATATATCTATATCTGTCTATCTTCTTATATATGTACAGTATATATACAGTGGCCTTGCACAGTGAATGAGTTTATGGGCGGTAGATGAGCTTGTTCACTGTGAATTTGTTCACTGTGAACAACATATCTAATGGGAAAAATACAGTAGCATATGGGTGGCACTGCTCCCTCAAAGTCCACCTTTTGAGCCATAGAGATGCACTAAAGGGCACATTTCAAACACATACAGTACTGATATATAAAACACATGGTTATTTACCTTAAATGGAGCTGATGCTAGTCCTGATTGGCTTGAGAACAGGTGGTTCCGAGGCAGGGAGATACACTTAGAGTGCCACATCACCTTCCACTTCTTCGTTCCCGTCACCAGTCTCGCCCTCATCACCTGACTGTACCACTTCCCCACGTGTCTCTGCCTCATTCACCTCTCCCATACTCTCATAAAACCTTCAGAGTCCAGAGATAACACCACTGATGTCACATCATCATCGTCTTCCCCAGAAAGTGTAGCAGACGATGTAGAGGCAACTGGCTCCTGTTGTTCTTGAGTTCGGAACTGGAGTAGCGTGTGATGGGTGCTTGTTTTCTTCTCGTGACTTCCATATTGTGCCTTTCAATGTAATAACAAAAAGTAGTTTCTACTCCACTGAGCATTTCCTGTGTCCTAAGGTAGTTGGTTTCATTTGGCTTGGTTTCTCCTCTCAGAACATCCACTGCCGCTAGAATTTTACTGATCTTTGTCATAGGCAAATCTTCCTCCTCCATTGGATTCTGCTCAACAGGTTGCACAAATCTGGCCTCTTTGCAGTGTCTACATGGTGGGGTGGGTCGTTCAATATGGGTGATGGCAGTTATGGCCAACTCTTTCCCCTGACTTTGTTCACTCGGTTTCAGCTTGTTCATTATGGTTTTGTAGACCTGATTATCCCCTGCTTGTTCACTAGGCGAATCGTTTACTCTGAATTCGTTCACTGTGCGAGGGCACTGTATATATAGTGGGCTTGCACAGTGCGCGAGAGATTGGGCGGTCCTGGTCCTCGTGCACTGTGAAATCGCGCACTGAGAATTTATGGGAAAAATAACATATGGGCGGTACCCTCTCATACCTGGACATTTTTTGGCCCGTAGAGACATAATAAAGGTCAAATTTTTCAGACATTGTACATCAGATATAGCTACAATAAAAATATGGGCAGTCACCTTAACAACAGTAGACAACAGGCCTGATGGATTTAAACAACAAGAGTTCTGAGGCGCAGCAATGCACTTACAGTGCCCCCGCCACCACCCCGGCCGCACGACGCTTGTTTAACGGTTGCCAGTGTTGTATTATTCCAGGCTTTGATGAAGAAATTTACAGCCTGTTGAATGTTACATTTCTTCAAGAATGCAGCAACAGTCATTATGGTGGGGGTTGCAGGTATGCTAGGTGAAGCAGGTGAGTCAGGTGGGGCTATGAAAGTGGAGAGGGAGGTGGCTGGTGAGTCAGGTGGGGGAGTGGAGGACGGCGGTGGGCGAGTCAGGGGAGGTGGTGAGGGGAGGATCCTCCCTCTCCTCCTCGTTACTGCTCACATTTTTGGCAATTTCCTTCATCTCTTCTTGCTTGTGTGTTTCATTCCTCATCTTGTTATGGACGTATTGGCGGTATAACAACTTGGTATTCACGAAATAAACATCATTATTATAGAAACTGGGTATCTATTCTAACTTACTGTTATTGCCGAAAACGTTATTATTGAAGCTGTTATTGGCAATATCTTATTGTAGACTCATCTTGAACACCTTCCCCATGAGCCTCTAGGTCACTATTGGCGCACTGGTTGGGGGGGGTTGCATACTGATGGAAAATTGCATTTTTAAGCCACTTCTTGCCTCTACCTCGTGTTTTGTGGGGTAAACTTGCGCATTCAGGGTTTTTTGTTATGATTTTTGGTCACTCGCGCACAATGCGATTCGCGCACTGTGATGACGTGCACTGGGCGAGCCTACTGTATATATATGTATGTTTGTATGTATGTATTCAGTATGCAACATCATCATCATCATCATCATCATCATCATCATCAGCCGTTTGAGTGTCCACTGCAGGACTGGCCTATCCCGACCAAAGTGGGGACGATACAGCCTATGTATCTCTACCAAGTGGCTTAGGCTGTCTGGAAGAGATTGTATGTAGGGTGAGAAGTGCTTGTGATTGTAATTGTAGTGTTGGAGTGGCTTTGGATGTGTGTGTAGTCTGTGAACCAAGTGTACTGTAATCAGCCCGCACAAGCCAACTGGGTGCAAGCATACAAGTATGCAATGCTGGTTCAACCACAGCACCCCTTATGTCCGCCACAGTAGTATTCAGTTGGAAGAACGCTTCCAAAGTTTATTACCCTGTCTGGGCGCGAACCCTCGTAATCCTATGTACGAAAATGCACACTTTACCACTGTACCACCGAGGCTCCACAGTATATATATACAGTAATCCCTGTACTTTCCTGACACCCCACTTTCCGGACATTGTGGGGCTGGACCTTCGGAACCCAAAAATGGCCAAAAAAAGAAAAAATCCCCCCCATCCGATTTTTTCCCCACCCGTAATTTGAAATTGCCACGTGGCACCAAACAGCTGTTACACCATGGACCCCTCACCCCTTCCTTCCTCCCCCCTCCCATGTCAGGGTTGCCATTTGGTATTTTTCATTACCAAATGTGGGCCAAATTGGTAATGAAAAATTCGTTTGGTAATGAATCAGAATAATGCAATACCAAACAGATTTTTCACGTGTGTGAGGATACGCAGGATGGAGATGGTGGATTGTTTGCTTTCTCTGATTAATCTGCTAGCCTATATAACGTGAAAATAATCAACATGCTGTTAATTATAAGGAGAGTGATTACATGAATTTCAACTTGTGTACGTGTATATAAGTACAGTAGTGAAGAATAAATGCTAGCTTTGTGAATTTGGTAATGAAAAGTTAAATTTGGTAATGAAAATTGAGGAGTTTGGTAATGTGGCCGTTGCGATCTGGCAACTCTGTTACCCCATTATCAACAGTCACAGCCTAACTCCGATTGAGAGCAGATGCTTATCGTAATGGAAGCTGCATGTGTTCGTGTTTTGTGAATAAACAATGAATAAACTGCGATACCTCACCACTAGACCACACAGGAATTTACAGTGTTGTGCAGTGTTTAAGAAATTAGAATTTAGAGTACAAAGGATTAACTGTGGAGTGCAAACTGGTGGTTGAAGCCAGTCCAGGAGCCAGGAACTTTGTAAGTACCCAGAATGTTTAAAATTGTATAAACTCACCTCTAAAACCTCATTCTCTGGTTCTTTTGCATTTATTTCAGTCTTTTATATCCCTTATTGGTGTGATTTGGGTCTTAATTAGGTGCTATGCATGTCCAGTAGGGAGTTGTATAGGTGTTTTTCTGAGTCAGGGTAGGTTAGGGTCCATAAGTACAAGTCCAGGAGGCTGGGGCCCACTTTCCGGACGGGACCACTTTCTGGACATGCTTTTGTCTCTATTACATCAGAAAGTGGAGGGATTACTGTGTATATATTCCGTATATATTTATACTGTATATATAAATATATACACACACACAATACAGTATATATATATATATATATATATATATATATATACACACACACACACACCACAGAAAGTTTTGCAATACTCCCACCTTTTTGTGATACACAGTTATTTTATGGTGATAAAAAACATGATAAGCTATTGCTAACCACTCAGTAACTGGTGGTTCAACCTATATTGTTTATGATCACTTCCAGACATTTTGGCATGGAATCAGACTCAGAAAGAATACCACATTTTAGTCCTGTATCCACACCCTATTGATGGATTTGGTCAGGTGGGTTACAGATGAGGTATCCTGATAATTAAGGTTGTTTTTCATGTACAGCCAATTATTTTCAATATGAGGTTTGATCACAGCTGTTCGTGGGCCATTATAGATCCTGAATATTGTAATTACTAAACCACTTGAGCTCTTTCTTGAACCAGCTGACACAGTGCCCCATCTTCATAAATATATCACAACCATGAATGTCATAAACTGCATGCAATGATAATGCTGTTCCAGCACCTGCAAATACCAATCACTATGCATTGTAATGTTCTGTGGGAGGAAATAAAAATTACCTCTCCCCTTAGCACCACTGTTTCAGGCCCAAAGCATAACATGGTCAGGCTATTTTATCGTTATCCTGTTTTACTGATGGTCATACCTTCTAATTGTTCGTGGACGACTTTTCCTGTCATTACTCAATTTAGCACATTGAAATGAAGTGTCATCTTTTCACAAGGCATTTGCCTTCTGGTGTTCAGTGCCAGTAATTATGGGCAGATTTAAGATACACTTCATGCATATTTTCTGAGATGAGGCGTTTCTTGACAGCATGACAACAGATCAGTTTAACTCAGAGGTTATGTTGAATGGTGCTATGTGATACATGTCCCAGGATTTCAGAGCGGCTTCTTTGTAACTCTGCTGCTGTTATGCTATGGGATTTGAATACTTCTCCCCTCAGGAGAGTGTCTCTGTCTTTGAAAGTCATCTGTGGTTGACCAGAATGATGATTTCATTGGCAAGAGTTCAGCAGCAGGCAGGCAGTGACATTCAGTCTTCAGTCTGCAGCTTTGCACCTACAGTCTGACAGTTTCTCTTAACAGGGACCATATCTTCTTGTAATGTGAGGATTCTGACTTTTTCCTCATGTGACATTCTTCTCATGCATCTTGAGCAAGGACTGTGAGAAGTAGGGGGTAAAAGCAAAATGCTTAAAAAAAAAAAAAAAAAAAAAGTGGACAGGGCTGGAAGCAATGTACATGCACTCTCCTGTTATGAGAAATCCATGAGCATTGAAGGCTTGTGGCAAGCAGTGTATGGCAGTGGATCTAGGAGAGTCACCAAGTACAACTAGACAGGAGCTGATGAAATGCAGACAATCATTCAACACTTCAAACTACTCTCAGAAGGATGAGTGTTGCAAAACTTTTTACGGTGTGTGCGTGTGTGTGTGTGTATACTGTGTATATATATATATATATATATATATATATATATATATATATATATGTATTATATGTATGTATATACAGTACACACTTTTATCCGCGAAATATCCATCCACAGATTTATGTTTCTGCGGATCGAATTTATTTTAATACTGTACTATACACTGTAACTTTGTTTGAAATTGGCATGCAAGACACACTTCTGTTGTCGCTATAGTTAGCATACCTGCACCCATGGGCATTCCCGGCACCACTCTTCCAGTCTTATTGTCAACACCATTCTTTCGTTGGTTATGTCATCGTCGCCCTTCTAGTGTATACAGCTCTACTGTACTTTCATTGTGTAAGTGGCAAGTGGCTCCCATGAAACAAGTAAAGGATAAAAACAGTCCTTCTAAGCCAAAGAGAGAGTGTAAGGTGTTATCACTGGCACAGAAAAGGGTCAGACTAGACTCACAGCTTACCTACAGTGCCGCCACACATCTCATCGCCTCACCACATTGGCACTGTAGGAACTGCACTACAATCATCGTCGTCATCATACAGCAACCATCATCATCATCATCTATACATGTACAGCAATCATCATCGTCATACAGCAATCGTCAGCATTGCACAAAGGTTATGAAGGGAACACCCAATCTTTTGGTGAGTGTTAATATGTATTTGTAATGAGTATGTTTTTATTTTTTCAGGGATGTGCTTAGCTTATGTGGAAATAATACAGTAATCCCTGTACTTTCCGGACTTCCCACTTATACCAGACATTGTGGGTCTTGACCTTCGGAACCCAAAAATGGCCAAAAAAAGAAAAAAAATCCCCCCTAAATCTGAATTTTTTCCCACTGGTAATTTGAAATTGC
The DNA here is from genome assembly GCF_032717465.1 of Coenobita brevimanus. Lineage (NCBI taxonomy): Eukaryota > Metazoa > Arthropoda > Malacostraca > Decapoda > Coenobitidae > Coenobita > Coenobita brevimanus. The sequence goes on from NC_137063.1 coordinate 44,273,352, forward strand.
TGCGCAGTGCCGAAAAGCTGTTTACATCACAGCCCCTTCACCCCTTCCTTCCTCCCCGCTCCCCCCTCCCCTGTCAGGGTTGCCATTTGATATTTTTCATTACCAAATGTGGACCAATTTGGTAATGAAAAATTCGTTTGATAAAGAATCAGAATACTGCACTACAAACGGATTTTTCACATGTATGAGGATACACAGGATGGAGAGGGTGGATTGTTTGCTCATTCTGATTAATCTGCTAGCCTACAAAGTGTGAAAATAATCAACATGCTGTTAAACCCTACACGGTGGGAATGTTTTTGCGCCCCTTGCGCGTCCCGTGAGGATATTCATGCTCCGACTGACTTTTTAAAAATGTGCCAAAAATCAGTTATTAGTCCTAGAATATTATAATTAGGTATGCGTGTGGCACATACCGTCAGCTTTCCCCTGGGATGTTTGTTGAGCATTCGTCAACAATCGTAGGACTTGTGGAGACTTCTGAAGTTGGGTAACAAAGTCTCCACTTTACACTTCCCGATACCCCATAATATGGTTACCACTGCCTGATATTATAACTACAAACACTATTCTATGAATTTCAAGTAGTTTGGAATCCATATTCCAAAAAAAAACCACTGTAAAAGCAATGTAAATTACGAGTGCATACGAGCTTTCCTCCCATGCTGGTTCCCCGATGGTATCCTGAGGCAGAGCTGTCATTTATTATTTATAAACACACTCACACTTTATATTGCTAGTACTTTATTACACTTATTTATATATACAATATTTATCTATAAATTTCCTTCAGTACTAGTAGTTTATTTTCACTCCAGGCATTCACTTTCTCGTTCTGTATACTAGCGCAGAGAGCAAAGCTGTCACTTTCACTTTCAAACTCCCAGTATTCATACATGCTAGAGCGAAACATTTACTTTCATTACTCCTAGTTTATATACTCGTATTCTTATATTACTACTTATTTACATTTCTCTGTTTACATTCTCTATTTTATTTACATTTTTTACATTTCTATTTTATTTACACAATGTTATGCACTGTCACTTGCAGTAACTTATAAAACTATTTTCCACTGTTCAGTTATATTTACATTCATTGCTTTCACTTGCTGTTTATACATTATTTACACATTATTTACATTTCCACTTGCACTGTTCTAGAGTCACCAGAAAGATCGTAGTCACTGTCCATCATTATCATTGATACACTAGCCAGTTCACGTTCCACAGCAGAGTCGCTTAGCCCTTTAACCTTACACACGAGGTTTAGTAGGGGTAGAGGTCACAGGGCCCTTTACATGGGGCTTTAAGGCGGTGGAATTGGACAGGCGCGAATCCGACGTGGTTTCACCTTGAAAGATGACAGTAAACTGAATGCTGTGGCCTAGGGGCAGTTAAAGGTTGCCAATGTCAGCATGGTGACAGCTGCTAATATATACACTGTGAAATAATTGGCAGGAAATCTAGACAATACATAATAAATTAGGTAGTTCGAGGTGAATGTAAGTATCACTTAGGCTTCTCCCTTCCTTATATATATTTTTATTATGAGAACAGGTCATACGGCATATTTCAAGGGGAAATAAACAGGGAAAATTAGCGAACGATTGCATGTGGGGTGTTGCCAGGTGATATTTAGCCCATTCCAGATGTAAGGCAGTATCAATTACCTTTTCTTTTTCTTTTATATATTATTTTGTATAAGAATAGGGCAAAGGACACATTTTAATCGATAAAATGAGTAGAAAAAAAAACGTCCAGGATTTGTGTAGTGCACCGCAGCTGGTCAGGTGGGAGGAGAGGGTAATGGAGGGGAGGTAAGGAGGGGGGGAGTCAAGGACAGGAGAAAAATGGCTAAATTGTCAACAGTGGATGGGAGTACAGGTGACATTAGCAGAAATGAGTATAGTTGGACACTGGTAGTACTGATAGTTGAGACAAGCCACCACTTGAAAGCCTGGGCGAATTCAAAATAACACAGAATCACAAAAGAGATGCCCCGCGGTATGATCCCTTGTTCCCGAGCATCACGAAAGTGACGCCCTGCGGTTAAGGGGTTAATTATAAGGAGAGTGATTACATGTATTTCCACTTGTATACATAATTAGTGAAGAATAAATGCTTCCTTTAAGAATTTGGTAATGAAAAGTTAAATTTGGTAATGAAAATTGAAGAGTTTGGTTATATGATCGAGTTCAGATCTGGCAACCCTGTCCCCAGTTACTGCCTAACCTTCGTTCAGGGAAGACGTCCATTGTAATTGATATCGCACATGCTCGTTTTTATGAATAAATGGTGAATAAACCGCAATACCTCGCCACTAGACCACATGGGAATTTACAGTGTTATGCACTGTTAAGAAATTAGAATTCAGAGAGCAAAGGATTAAGTGTGGAGTGCAAAGTGGCGGTTGAAAATGGGGTGATTCAGTTAAGAAGAATGGTCAGTGTTAAACAGTTATAACTCACCGTGCAAAGAATTAAGTGTAACACAACACGATTACTGTACGTTCTTCAAGAGCATTTTCACAACTACCAGAGCCTTAGAGTTAGAAAAGGTGGCCACAGACGTGCTGTAAGTACAGTACCCTGTACACAAGGGCTAAGTATTTTCCATACTCACTTGTAATTCCTCATTCTCTGGTTCCTTTTCATTTATTTTATGCTTTATGTCCATTATTGATGTGAGTAGGGTCTTAAATAGGTTTAAATAGGTGTTATGCATGTCTGGTAGGGAGTTATTTAGGAGGCTTTCAAAGTTAGGCTGGGTTCGGGTCCTTAAATACCAGTCCAGCAGTCAGAGGCCCACTTTCCGGACAGGACCACTTTCCGGACGTGCCTTTGGCTGGCTCTATTACATTGGACAGTGGAGGGATTACTGTATTCCATTTTATGATGATGACTTGAGTATCTGCGGAATTTGCCTTCCATGGGGGTCCTTGGAACCTAACCCCCTTAGATAACAAGGATTTACTGTGTATATATATATATATATATATATATATATATATATCCAGTAATCCCTCCAATATCCGACGTAATAGAGCCATAGGCATGTCCGGATAGTGGTCCTGTCCGGATATTGGGCCCCAGCCTTCTGGACTTGTACTTATGGACCCTAACTCAGAAAAACACCTATACAACTCCCTCTGGACATGCATAGCACCTATTTAAGACCCAAATCACACCAATAAGGGACATAAAAGACTGAAATAAATGCAAAAGTAGCATAAAATGAGGTTTTTCAGGTAGGTTCATACAATATTAAACATTCTGGGTACGTACAAGTTCCTGGCTCCAGGACTGGTAGTTATGGATCCTAACCTAGCCTGACTTAGAAAAATACCTCCCTACTGCACATGCATAGCACCTAAGACACAGCATATTGACACCAATAAGAGACATAAAAGAGTGAACTGAGGTGTTTGAGGTAAGTATAGTATGGAAAATACAGTAGAGTACAGTATGAAACATTCTGCCTACCTACAGCAAGTCCATGGCCATCTCGATGAATAACTGCCTCCTCTCAGACTCTGACAGTAAGAAGGATTTCCTGTAGCACTTGCAGTACACTGTTCAAGAAGTCTTGCACTGAACTTAGTCATTGGCACTCAAAAGTCCATTCTCTTCACACTGCGCACCATGACGGCGAGCGTTCACTCATGACAAGAGACAGGTGGAAAGTGGGGAGGATGCAGGGGCGCTCTAGCGGACGTCAGAGGAATGACACGCCACAACAAAGCTGTCCCGTGCCCCGCACGCCAAGTTCAAATTACGGGCGGGATTTTGTGTGTGTGTGTGTGTGTGTGTGTGTGTGTGTGTGTGTGGTTTTCGGACCATTTTGGGAATATTGGATCCCGGGACGATTATGTCCGGTTAGTGGGGATGTCCGGATAGTGGGTGTCCGGATATTAGAGGGATTACTTATATATATATCTTATATATATATATATATATATATATATATATATATATATATATATATATATATATATTAATGTGGTATACAGATGGATAGATAGTATATACTGTACATATAGATAGGGATACAGATAGGTTATGAATGTAGGCACAAGAATTTTTTTCCCAGAAATAACTGCAGTGCAAATGCTTATGCTGCCCTGCAATATTTTCAGCAGTCATGCTTTTTCCTTAGAAAGTTAACTTAACAAAAGTTGAAATAATTTTTTAATGTTACAATTATCACTCATTACTAGTTTTTGTTTTGGCAAATAATACCTGGTCTCCATCTGCAGACGTACTTCAACCAAAATGCCTTGACGTTGATCCGCTCCCTGATCACAGGGGGTGCCACACCTGAGCTAGAGTTGATACTGGCAGAAGGTGCTGGGCTCAGAGGTGGATATAGGTGAGTTTGGTCAGGCTGTTAAATTGTAGGGTAGACTGGGATATGTGTTGGCCCAGTGGATGTATACCAGATTTCAGTATACTGAAAAGGGCTGGCTGAATGTTTGCTAGTTTAGTTAGAGTGTTATGAGTAAGCTAAGGATGGAATTGAACAGACTGCTGTAAACTGGCATGCCAAGTGAAAAACAAGATGGAGTAGATAGCTAGGACAGACTATGGATTATAGTTAAGTCAGGCTGATTAGGGCTGAGAAGTACAGTAAAGTCCTGTAATCCGAATGACAGGGGACCGAGGGTCTTTTGGACTACTGGCTTTTTTGGACTGTTGAGAGAGGGACCTCTGAAAACATTACAAATATGTACATGTTCTTTAAACACTTTAAATGATATGAGTTATTGTTTTACTTACTGGATATGCATAGCATTGTAGATGAATAGTTGCAGGCTGGTACGTCCAAGTCAAAGAGCTAGTCCAAGCCAGATAAATCTTTAGATAAAGCTCAGAAAAATTAGAAAAATTTCGCCTTGACAAATTTGGAGTATTGGGATATTCAGATTATTGGTGGTTAGATTGGAGGGCTTTTACTGTAATTGTATAGATGAAGCTTGCAGTCTCATGTTAGATCCTCAAGTGCTGTGTATAATCTTGTGTATCAAACAGACTACAGTTCTTGAGTTAGGATATATTAGCTTGTACCATTAGCTTTAGAGAGTGATGGCTTGTATCGTATAAGAAGGGCATGTCTGCTATCCTTGGACTGTCATGTGTAACTGTGTACCTGTAAAAGACATCTGTATTGTCTCCCTTCAGCACTCCAGAGACGTTAGCCAACCGTGACCGATGCCAAGTTGGACAAATCTCTCTCTATGATGGTCCACTGGGACAGTTTGGCGAAGGAGGCAAGTATGGGGACCTTTTCTGTGCTGCACTGCGCAATTATGGGATGTTGTGCATCGGCCTGTACAGGTAAGTAAGCTGCCCCATCATCATCCTTCTCCTCATCTTCCCAGTCCTGCCCAGCTCATAATGGTACGCCCAACCCAACCACTTCTTATCACCGTACCCTGCCTACCACACATGGTACGCCTAACCACCCTCACCATGCCCAGCTCACCTTACATGGTATGCCTCCATCCCACCCTGCCTCACACCAGCACCCCACTCTTTACCCACATCACCTGCCTATTCATTGTCCTTATCCACTCCGTAATGCTATATCACCCTTTTTCTACACCCTTCTATTCACTGCTACCTCAACTTTTGCGGTAACAAAAAATTATGTGTGAGGGGTGATAGGAGGTAAATTTTATGCAAGTAGTTATATGTAACAGCAATGTTTTGTTTTGCTTCTGTGAAATGGAGGAGGAAAATAAAACGGTTGTCTGAATAAGAAGTGTAAATTTGCCTTATATCACTTCTGTTTCCTATGTCACTGTTCACTCCCTCCACCTTTCCCTCCCATGTATTTACATTTCAGCTTATGTGCACTTTCTCACCCTCTATTGTATTCAGTATTGATTAAGAGCGGACCTCTAAATAAGAGAGCCTTTTGCATCAATAGACTTTGTTAAATTAAGCTATTGTAATGTATCATAACTTGTGTATGCACCTGGCTTGTTAAAATCCTACCATAACTTATTCAGGCCTGCCTAAAGTAGGCTTTGTAAAGTATGTAATCCTGCTTTTTAAACACACTGCTTATGAGACGTTTCTGCACTTCTTGTACAGTAGCATGGCCTGTTGGGCAGCTTGTAAATTTGTTTTTATTTTCAAGGATGGGGAGCAAAAAGTCATCTTCACTCTCTTTAAATTGACAAAACAGTGTCTTCGCTATGCTCGTGAGATATGAAATTGATTTACAGAACACTCCGTTTGGTTCCTCAATCTGGCGTTGGTTTGGACTGCAGATTCCGCGACACGTCAAGCTCCTGTGACGCGTCGTCCAAGAGGTACGTCATAACCAACCCCCCGGACGACTTCACTCTGCTGCCCACGGACCAGGTTTTCGTGCTCATGCAATTCGACCCGGGCCTGGAGTACAAACCCAACCGAGGCGACATGAGCAAAGAAGATAATTCCTGACTCCTCCTGTGTAGCGCCCTCACTGATGGACCCTACTCCTACATCTAAGAGAAAACAAAGAGTCCAGCGCTGCACTCCACCACACCAACACCACTACCACTACCACCCACTGCTACATACCACCCGCCCGCTACACTTCACCCGCCCGCCATGATTAACAAAGGGCGGTCGTTGTGCCTCAGCCGTCCTAACCTACCCTCACCCACCACCATCCCATTTTCCTCCTCTGCACTCGTAGACCATCTCAGCCTCCTGTAGCATATTTTTAGTTTATTCTATGTTTGTTATGTTCCAGTTCATCCCAGCGTGAGGGGGGTCGATGCAGCCCCTCCAAACACAGGCAAGGGGGCTCACATGTGCTTCACTACTCACTCTGTTCGTGTGTGCTTCATACTGTTTTATCTGTTTACATCAGTTCTTTGCTATAAAACTAAGATGAATATAATTAGTGGTTTTAACATAATTCTCATTATTTTATATGCTGACACATCATTCTTATGCTCTTTATCTCATCAGTAACTGAAAAACTGTACATAACATGAACGCTTGAATGAGTAAATACCGTGTGTTATCCTCTGCTTCTGTGTGGGATCGCAGACTCTCAACCTCTGTAGGCAAGTTCACAGTTGTTGTTGCTAGGAGGTTCCAACTATGCAAATCCTAAAAAAAGTTGATACCTTGAACTCGCTGGCTCTCTAGTAGTCCCTGGAAAGTAGCTCAACCCTGAGTTTAGTTTGCCCGTCATAAGGAAGATAATAAAAGCACATTATCCGGCTCACAGATACATCGGCTTGATAAAACAGCCGTACAGTCACACCCGCAGCAAAGTGCTCATGTATTTCAGGGTCCTTCAAGCTTTCCTGGACATGCATCAGTGGTCATACAGGAAAACAGTGGTCACTATCAAAGGTTTTCTTCGACCACTAGTGACAGTTCCCCCACTTGTCTTATTGGTGCAGTAGTCCAGGTTTGCTTGAGAGTGAGGATGCTACATTAGGAAGTTTTTAACTTTGAAGCATCTGATCTACAGATGTATTTTCTTCTGTCATCTGTACAGAGGCTAGGTAGCAATATTATTGATTTTGTCTTTTTACAATATTCCTCCCACTGTCGTCTTCTTTTTCAAATATGAATTTCTTGTTAAGGTACTTTATAATAATTGATTTCTCTTTGATTCAGCCACACATGGTTTATGAAACTACAGTACAGTATATCAAAATTCTAGGACAGAGGACAGCCAGTTTGTGTATGAAGCAGGGAGATGATTCAGTAAAACATAGAACTGTATTTATCTGCAAGGTGTTTAGAGAAGAGTTTGAAATACTACATGTTATAGTTTTTTACTTAGTTGTATATTATTGACAAAGTTTATCACATACAGTAATACAACACTGTGAAAAAATAAACTTGCAATTTTATTAGTCAAAACATGTATAGAAATGCATTATTACAAATCAAAATTGTTGTTTAACCTTAATGAGGTGAAGGAATCAACCCCTTCCTTCTCTGTCCCAAGTTCCTTAGTACTGGGGTAGGCTGGGAGGGAGGTTGTAAATGGGGAAAAGCTCCCCACCCTCACCCCCTACCCATCCTTGCCCCAAGTCCCCTACTGGGCAAAAACGTCCCCTATCAAGCAAGGATGGGAAAATATGAACTCGTCGATCCAGTAAATTATGGATGTTGACAAAGAGATTTACACTGAGAACTTATCACACATTTTCTGCTGCTCTTGGTCTGTTTGTTCCCGTCGAGTGGGAGGAGAAATCATGACTCCTGTGTGAATGATAATTGAACGATTGGTGGGTCTCATTGGTGCTGGGAATACAAGAGGACCTTACGCCGTCACCCAGGATTAGAGAAACACCAGTATCATCATTACTTGCCATGCTGCTCTAATGATTCAAACTTTCAACCGAGCCAGAACACTGCTACTCCGATCACTCCGAACTTGGTCAGTGAACTATTAGTGAGTGCTCCATCCTGTTGTGTGTGCACTTGTCTGCTGGTGTTCATCAAGACATGTACATCTGAAATTTTAACATACAGTACTTTTTGGCTAATTCCACCATTGTCCATTAAGTTCAACAATATCATTATGGTGGTTTAAGATGGTGTTAAGAAAAGGTCCTCTCCCTGTGTGAATGAGCCCTGTGATTGTATCCTAGATTTTATAGTATGCCATTCCACAATTTTCTGATGTTTACAGTATCATATTTTGATCCACAGTGTGAAATTATATACAGTATAATCTTTGTTCCTACTTACGGTAACCCTGGGACGCTGGGCTCGTAAGTTGCCCTTCATTATCATTGGTGAAGAACAATGCTTCAGTGTTACATCATTCACCAGAGTGTTATTCATTATTCATAATTACTCGTATATTTTTTCGAGTCCTACTAAAGTGTGCTGCACTGAATTATCTGTGAATATAGACAGTTGCTTGGCTAAGGCCACAGGTCGCGTCTGGGGTGAACCAAGGACTCACTACACGCATACCTTGGGCTGCAACTGTGTCATTATTGCCTTACAAATGCCAAGAGCTTACCTTTATTTCTATCTAATCATGGCTTTTCATAACAATGTCACAGAACACTTTTTAAGATGAGCAAGGATGTGCTAGTAACTGGGAATTGGTGCTTAAGTGATCAAACATACTTCTGTAACTTTTTTTTTTTTTGTATAGATATATGTATATATTTCCTTGGTGCAAGAAGAGAGGGAAGAGGAAGCTTTTTACAGTGTATACAAATGCACTTATAAAAGAAAATGATTTGTTCATAACAGAGAAGAGCACAAGCTGGGAGAAGAAGTGAAGAATTGCTCGATCACAGATCATCTGCCCATCACCAACCTAGTGACAGTACCAAGCCTTGCCTGCCTGCCTACCTGCCTGCATGCTTGCCTACCTGTCTCACTTCTAGGCATGAAGGGGCAGTGTCAGGAAGCAAGAAGGAGGTGGATCATTTTAAAGTGAACACTGTCCAATAAGTCTTTTCATTTCTCTCTCAATCCTGAAAGTCTGTGAATGCTGTCAATGTGAACCTCATGTGATCTGTCCCTTTTCAGACCATTGTTGGTCATGCAGTTAAATGCCAGGTTTGTCTGTGCTGGAAGAAGTCCTTGTTAGTAACATAAATGAAATGTGATATGTAATATAGTTTCAGGTGTCATGTACTGCATGATAATCGTGCTTCTCCGAAAAGTTATGAAATCACTGTTTACAGTACTACTGATCCCTGTATTTCTTATTCAGGTTTTCTTGAGAGAATGTGTTTTGTATGCTGTACTTTATGTCAGTTTGTTTCCTCACCTCCTCTTAGCCTTATGAAAGCATAACAATGACCATATGACCTATTTTGTACTGTATGAAGACAACTGTTAGTAGCTCATTCCTTTGCGACAAGCTGGAGGAGTGAGCTATGTATCATTTATGACCAAGAGTAGAGGATAGGTCAGTATTGTTATATCATGGATTTCCATTCTTGAAGATAATTGAGATCCTACACCACTGGTTTTCAGCATTCTACTGAGCCAAATTGCAACCCTTCACTCTCCCTATTGGTAGTATTTATCTCAGCTGATAAGGAGAGGTGACTGGGAATTTATTGCTCGTCGCAGCATTTCTCATCACAAACTGTGCTCAGAATCATTATTGTAAACTTATCTGTTTGTAATTTTTCTGGACTTTGACTTGTTCACCTGCGTGTTCTTTGCTGAGCTCTTAAGTTCAGCTTGGGCTCTGCTCTGCAAACCTGCCTTACAGATTCATATTTTGTTGCAGAAGCATTAAGGCAAGAATAATTAAAACTTTCTACAGAATACTTGTTGGTTGCAGTGACTACAAGCACTCCATCACATCATGAATTTAAAGATTTTTCTATACTGTTTTACATGTGATATATGTTATTATGCAATTGAACAGCTTCTGAGGTTTATGACTCAAATTTTTGTGACTGATAAAATATTTCTTTTTATCATAGTGGACTGTGAACTTTTCTTTACTGAAGTAAAACATATCGGAAAATATGAACACAGCATCAGGGAGAGTTTAATGAAAGGGACAAAGTAAGTCAGGGTTTTACACTGACGTAGATCCTAGACCTCTGAAGTTGTTCCTTGGAGTTGCATTATGCCCACCTGATAATTCAAAAGTGTGGCAAAATTGTCGCAAATAGAAATGATAAAAAGAAACAAAAAATCAGTTGTTAAGGTTGCCCATGTCTCTAACTTGAATATATCTCATGGTGTCAAGACAATTTAAGCCTTATTGTGGGTGTGCCTGTTGATCCAGGTTTTCACTGTTAAAAAAGGAAAATGAAATACAGTAAAGTGGGCTGGACAAGGTTAAAATTGCCAGCATAATATCAAAATGCATTCACTGAAGAGAGATGGGACCAGTGCCACTGACATTTGGTGGTGTTGGCATCTTGTTTGTTCTTATGGACTGCATTTTTGTATTTTTACAGGACAAATTGCCAGTTTTAGCCAAGTTCGTTGTTGCTTGCCAAACTCTGGTGACCTAGAGCCATTGATACCACTGACTCAGAACTACATGCATTAGGATATAATTTTCATGAGTAAATTGTGCAACATTAGCCCTTTTTAAAGATTAAAATGTGACAGTATTGTATATATATATATTTTTTATTTTGCCAGAGGAAAGATGCTCATATATAATTTACAGTTCTGTATAATCCAATGGATTAGTGGTGTTGTTTGTCTTCTCAAAACAGAAACAAAAAGATATTCCAAGTACGGTACTATGGTATTTCTAGACTGAATGTCTGGAGGTGAGACTGGGAATGATTATTACTATATAACTTCCAAAATGCTAGTTTAGTTTAAAAACTGACATAATTTTGAGGTAGCAACTGTGTTAGTTTTGGGAGTCAGTGGATGGGACATCAGAATTAGGAAATGTTGTGTTAATGTTTGTTTAATGTAAGGATTCCTCTACTGGTTCAGAACTGTTTTTATTTACATTTTTGAACAGCAATAGAATAAATGCACCTCTGTTTTTCTTGTTCTTTCTTACTCCTCATTCACAGCACTGTGCTGTATTCATTACTAATGAATGGAAGTACATGTATCTTGTGGAGTCAGGAAATTTTGTAATTTTGCTTACAGAAAAAAGTGTGGGTTATATGAGGTTATCTGTTATTTTGCAAGATATACAGTAGTACAATTTAGCCACAAGGAGATTGTTGTATGTTGGATTAAATAAATCTTGCATATAGTATATTGATATATGCTGAGTTTACAAGTTCCACTAGCACAGACCTTCATAAGGTTAAGTACTTGTGATTTTGATTGTTAAATAATTATCTTGATTGCTAAAAATGATTATGTTGCAGAGTCACTGAATCCTACTAAGATGAAAGCTGAATTGTCAAGGTAAGTACCCTACTAATGTAAGGTGGATACCTGTCAAGTATGTACAGTATTAAGTACCGGCAGTCCTCATTACAAGTCCAAGATACCGTATGTTCCAATCTTTCTCAATTCTTTTCACACAACTGATACGGTAAACAAACAAAATTGGCAGTTTTCAGGTTGCAATGAAACTTCACTATTTTTATGCAGTTTTTTTGTGGACTTAATAGCAAAAAAGTGTCAAAGAAGGAGACTTTTATTGAGGACTTACTCATGTAACACTCAGGTGGTAGTTGGAGATGCTCACCATCCAGGCACTCAATGTAGTACTGCTTTGGGTGTCTGCCCTTTCTTCTCTTCCTTCCTCTTGACTTTCCTTATTCTTTCCTCTTCCTTCTGCCTATGGGTGACTTTACATTCACTTTTCTGTCTGTCTTTCATTCTTACCTCTTCCTTCTGCCTGTGGGTGACTCTACACTGAGTGACAAACCAAGTGGTTCCTGTACACCAGGAAGCCATATACTATGCTGGGTGGTAACCATAAAACCAAATTATGGCACCTGGTGGTTTAGTGAGTAATCAAGGCACTCAAATCAGATTGAGCCTGTGTAGGTTTATATCCAATGGATGGTTGGGGTTTATTGCTCATGTAATGCCACTCAGGGATAAGTGAGGCTGGTCACTCTCATCTTAAATGTCAGCCCCAACTTGCCTAGCCCCGGGCTCCTATGCTCCTCATGGGGCAACATGGGATTGGATGATGGATGGATGGATGAATGGTGTATCTTGGCATTCCATTTTACCATGCATGATTTTTGTCGTCAGTGGTGCCCCAGCCACATCTGAGGACTGCAGGGTGAAGATGCTCTTCTCCTGTAGTTCACCACATCCATTTGGGGAATGGGGAGGGAGGGATGCTTTAAATATAATATTACCACCATGTGACGTTACCCCTCTCTAGCACCTTCCCCCTTGAGTGTTTCAAGTTTTGTACTGGGCTTCATACCTTGTATTTTTACATTGCAAGTGTCAAGTGTATTTAGTATCTCCCATAAGACCTACATTAGCATGGAAGAAAGACATTCACCAGTTTGTAAGGTAACCAAGGACTGCTTCATCCTCCTACATGGTGCAAATGCAGAGGAAGACCTGCAGTTGAAACCCCTGCTTGTATAACACTGGGAGAACCCCTGGGCATTGGACACTGGCAGACCTCTTCACTCTGCTGACTATACATAGCAGGTTACCTGACCCCCAACCTGTGTGACTATGTCAGCCAGAGCAATGCTCTGAGCCACCTTGACAGCATGGAGGACTGGGCGAACAATATCAAAGTGGCATACCTGTTCCCCAACATGTCGTTGTTCCATCCAATGGACCAAGGTGTAATCACCGCCTTTAAGGCCCACTACCTCTGCTGCACCATGGAGTTGTTGGTGAAGGTGAGTGACTTAAGGGAGACTGATACAGTGGCCCATTTAAAAAAACAAAAATACATGAATGCCATTGACAACACCATGATAGTATGGAAACTGGTATAGCGAAGCACACTGAATGCCATCTGGAGGAAAGGAAGACCAGAGTGTGATCACTCCTTCACAGGTTTCCCAACAGTGGAGACCATCCGCCGTGAAATCTTCAACCTCTCACATGACGAAGGGCTTGACAAGGTCAACAAAGTTGATGTACGAAAGGTCATGGAGAGCCAGAACCATACAACCCTTCACAGAAGAGCTCATTGAGCTAAGGGAACTGATGTCAGAGGCACAGGAAGGTGGTGAGGACGGGTCCGTTTGCGTTCTGGATATCAAGATGCCGAAGGAGTTCCTTGCCAAGATTGATGACACAATTTCATACAACCAGGACAAGGACCCAAACCTGGTGAGGAGTGATGCAGCAATGTACAGCACAAAGCAACACTGCAGGTCTTACAAGGAGTTCCTGGTGACTAAGATAAAGGCAGTATGGCAGATTACCAGCACCTTCTCCATGTTACAACCACCAGCACCAAGGGAAAGCCAAGGCCATTAATGATGGGGTGCAAATGCCAAGTCCTGCCTCACCTGCCTGTCTTGTTTTCATCACTGCCTAGCTCACCCCTACCCTCTCCAACCACCACACCACCATCCATCCTTGCCACCACATCCCCACACTCTCCCTTGGCCTCACTGCCACTCTTTCCCTTAACCTCATCACTTCGCTTTACTCATCTCTCACCTCCACCTGAGGACCTGGACTGATTGCCCAGGCACTCCAGTTGTCCCTTAGCCCCAGGAGGAGACCCTTGGTAACAACTCAGACCAACCTAGGACATATTCATGTGGGTGACAGAAATGTTTTTTGAGATTTTAAGTTACATGGCCCTTTACCCCCAATGCATCCCCACTGAACCCACATTAAATCGACCTCGGAATACAATAAATCAGTTTGCAACAAGTTTTCACTTGATGTAACCCCATCACACACTGTGGCCTGACCGTATCTCACTCTATCTTATCTATAGCCAGACTCCTTAATCTTGGAGGGGGTGGCAACAAACAAATTGCCACCCTGTCACCCCGTCCTCTAGCATCAGGATGTCCTCCATCCAACTCACATCACTTCCATTCATAAACTTCCCTATATTATCTTTACCTCTGCCAAGGAGGTTATGTTTTCACCCCTGTCTGTTTGTTGGTTGATTGGTTCATTTGTGAGCAAGATTACACAAAAACTACCGGACGGATTTCCACACAATTGGTTTAAAAATGGGCCTTGGTCCAGAATAGACTCCATTAAATTTGGGTGTGGATCCAGATAAAGGTTTGATATTGGATTAGACTTGACTGAATTAAAAGGAACTGCATGTTGGGCCTTGGTGGAGGTATGTCCTCTACTCAGTGCCATTGTAGTTGGTCATGTGTCACTTATACTGTCACTACCTGCTCAAGCTAAGATTGTGATCAGCCTGTAATTTGTTCTCCTTGTTACTGCACGGCTGCCACTTGAGAGGAGCCTCCCTCTTACGTACACATGAAGTCAAAGGCCTGATCAGGCTTCTCCATGAGGGTTGCCTCAGGAGACCACAAGTTCAGCATTGCTTCCAGTCACTGTAAAGACACAGATAGGTACTACCAGTATGTCACACACAGTTTAACTGACTGCAAACAAAGGTTAGTGCACAGCATCGTTTTAAGTAGAGTACTATGATACTGTTAAGCTGTAGCTTGTTACAGTACTATGCACCTTATGGTGTACCTGTTCAGTATGCCTTAAGCTGCCTCAAAATGTGTAGCTATCTCTCATCTGTTCATTGTCTCTATGATAAAACCAGGCAGGCCCCTATGCTGTCCAACAGTGGCTGGCATTTGAACCTCATGTTTATAGATTAATGACAAGATGCCTCTGTCACTGAACTTTATTATATGGAATTAACATTGTCAAATGGAGAGACAGGCTGACAAATGAGGATATAAGGGAGTGTTGTGGTGTGGATGTGGATGTGATAGGAAGCGTTAGGAGGAATACACTGAGGTGGTTTGGCCATGTGAAGAGGATGGAGAGTGAAAGACTGACAAAGAGTGTGTATGTAAGTAAGGTGGAGGGGGGGAGGGGGAGGCCGAGGATGATTTTTTTTTTTTTTTATGCGAGGAAGAAGGAACCAAAGGCTATGAGCCCGCATTAACAGTTCCCTCCAAGAGAAAAACAAAATACAATAGAGAGCCAAATTCAAGATCCGATCATTTTGAGATGCCTGGACACACTGCGTTTGAAAGACTGGAGATCATAGGCAGCAGGAAATACAGACAGAGGGAGACAGTTCCAGAGTTGACCTGTTGCATAAATGAAAGACTGGGAGTAACGGTCAACTCTTGCGTTAGAGAGTTGGACAGAAAAGGGATGAGAGTTTGCTGCCAGACGGGTGCTACGCGCCCGTTGTAGAGGTGGAGGAATGCAAGCAGACAGTTCAGAGGAGCAGTGACCATTAAAGTAGCGATAGAAAAGAGATAAAGATGCAACAGTGCGGCGAAGAGACAGAGGTTGAAGGGAGTCAGTAAGAGGAGGAGAGTTAATGAGATGAAAAGCCTTTGACTCCACCCTATTGAGAAGAGCTGTATGTGGGGAGCCTCCCCACACATGAGAGTTGTACTCCACACAGGGGTGGATAAAACCCCTATATAGAGTCAACAATTGTGCAGGGGTAAAGAAAGAGCTGAGTCGGCTTAGCACACCCAATCTCTTGGAAGCAGATTTTACAAGAGATGTAATATGATCTTTCCAAGATAAGTCCCGAGTAAATGAAACCCCAAGCATGTTCAAGGATGATGCAGGATTAAGATGGAGGGATGGGGTGGAGAGGTGTATGAGAGAAGGGGGTGTGAGTTGGGAGCAGGGCAGTGAAATGGCGGGGGACAGGGCAACACGGAGGCGACTTGTTTGTGGCCACCCCGAACGGGATTGAAGCGTCTGGCAATAGATAGATAGAACATTGTCTTGTCCTATTAATCAGACATAGGCTCATGGCTTTAAAGTCAATCTTGAACTGAGTTGGGTGGTCATTCACTTCTATGGGATCTGACCACAGGATGGGAAGACCAACAAAGTGTTGGTCTCTTCAGACTTGTAGCCTAAGTAAATGTGACATATAAAATACTGTACTGTATTTTTGCCACAGATGCCTTACACATATATCCTGCATCATATGAGCATGAAATACACTCATAGATAAGCTGCTGAGTCAGAACCTTCCAGAATATAAGAGTGTTACTTTTGTTCACAGCCAGATTACATGAGGCACAATACTAGATGCTCGACATTAAGATCCTTCTGTTCGTTCAAGCTCTCCCTCTATCCATCTCGGGGGCTCTGCCTAAGGGTAGCTCCAAGGAAGGAGTGGAGAGTGAAAATTGATGTTTTTGCAAGGCCTCCCCCCCAAAAAAATATTAAGCATTTACTCACAGCTGGTAAACCTGGAACACCACCTACTTGTTTTGACCCTTGCCTGAAGAAGCTCCACTTCCTCCAGTTTGCACTAAGCAAGCCCACATATACAAGTCAGTGGTGGCTGACTGTTATAATACTTCATAAGCAAAGATGCACATACTGCATGGAGGATGCAGAATGTGCCTAATTAACAAAAGGCCGCTTAGAAAAAAACAGATGACTCGTCACCCTCAGAGACAACTGAACTGTCACCCTCATAAACAATTAACAACTGAACTGGAGACAAAGAAATATACCTTCTCAGCTCTTCAAGTCTAGGATGATTCCTCCTAGTACCACTTCAAATGTGCAGTTGGTGTAATAAGATGGCTGTGAGCTTTCTAAAAGGGTACCTCCAAATTCATTTATTATTGCATTACTTTTCCTTGAAGGAGTCATATTATCTTATTGCTTTGTTCTGTACCAGATATAGTGCTACTTGCTTCTTCCTTCACCTTTATCATTCTGTCTCTGTGTCTGCTCTCCTCTCTTCCTACTTCTCCCTTTCCATCCTCTCTGTTTTATTACTTTTCTTTCAACTTACGTGGCTCTGCATTGAGTAACATGCCTTATGATTTCCTGTAACCCAGGAAGCCATTTATAACATGGGTGGTAACCATATAACAAGATAATGGAGTGATGTGAAGCCTGCTATGATGAGCCTGTTAACTGGGTGGAGACACACAAATGCGGCATTCACTGAGGAACTAAACCTCTACGCTTTTCCCCACACCTTGCTGTCAACTGCAAGGGAACATTGGTTCACTGGATGGGACACAGGGGTAGTTGTATGCCTACAGTTGATGGGTCTGCCCAGTCTGACAGACCATCTTTGATGAACAGCAACAACGCAGTTTTGTCTTACTTTCTTCTTCTTTTAGGTATTCATAAACAGTATGTGGTGAATAGACACAGAAACACTAATGACATTTTAACCTTTCTTCAGTCATTAATTCCACTAAATGGTCTACAATGCGTGTATTACTCATGATTACTGAAGGGTAAAATGTATTCTATATATGCAGTTTGGGTTTATGCCAGGCAGGGTGACCACTAATGCCATATTCATTGTCTGACAGCTTCAGGAAAAATATATTGGGAAGAAAAGGGGTCTGTATTTTGTTTTTGCTGATGTGGAAAAGGCCTTTGACAGAGTCCCTAGAGAAGTGGTGAAGTGGGCAATGAGAAAGCTTGGGTTGGAGAAGTGGCTAGTTAGGATGGTTATGGCCATGTATGTGGGTGCTCGCACCCAGGTAAGAGTGAATGGAGATTTGAGTGATGTTTTCCATGAATGTTGGTGTGCATCAGGGGTTAGTTTTGGGTCCCATGTTGTTTATCATGGTACTTGAAGCCCTCTCATGTGACTTAAGAAATGGACTCCCGTGGGAGATGTTGTATGCTGATGATCTGGTGTTGATTGCAGAGAATGAAAGGGAGGCGGAGGAAAGATTTAGGAAGTGGAGAGACGGTATGGGGCACAAGGGCTTATGGATAAATGCAGATAAAACAAAAGTGATGATATCTAGGGTTGGTGGCAGTACAGTAAAAGAAGAGGGAGAGTGGCCATGTGCAGTTTGCCACAAGGGCGTGTGAAGTAACTCCATCTTGTGCAGTGTTTGTGATAAATGGGTGCACAAGAGATGTAGTGGTATTAGAGGTAGACGGCAATATAATGCTGATTTTATGTGTGCGGCATGTAGGGGAGAGAAGGTGGAGATTGTCAGGCATGAAAGGATTGAACTTGCTAGTGAGTCTCTTGACTGTGTGGAAGAGTTTTGTTATTTGGGAGCCATGTGATGTGCTGGAGGTGGGGCTGGAGCTAGCTCTGTGGCTAGGGTGAGAAGTGGTTGGAAGAAGTTCAGAGATTTGTTGCCTCTCCTGACATTGAGAGGACTCTCCCTATGTGCTAAGGGGTCTTTGTATGCAGCATGTGTTAGGACTGTGATGCTGCATGGTAGTGAGAGCTGGGCAGTAAAGGAAGTGGATATTCACAGGCTCAAACGTACAGAAATGACAATGATTAGGTGGATGTGCAGTGCATCCCTGCATGCAAGGCCTGGGGGGCTGGGTTTACGATGGAAGAGTTGAAGGGTAGGATGGGACTGGAGTGTATTGGTGTTGTGATGAGAAGAGGTAGATTGAGATGGTTTGGGCATGTGGAGAGGATGGGGATGATAACTGGGTGCAGAAGGTGAGAAGTGTTAATACTGGAGAGGGGGTTGCGAGGGGTAGACCGAGAAAGATGTGGGATGAGGTCATTAAGTGTGACCTCAGGGTTAAGGGACTGAACAGGGAGGCTGCCATGGATCGTGAAGCATGGTGAGCTGCCATTAGATGACCAAGGCTGATGCATGCAAGCATGTTGGAGCCTTCAAAAACGAAATGAAACAAAATGATCCCCCAGTCATCAGTGTCATAGTGATCTTTGTTTGCCCTGAGATGAACCATAGTACTGTATGTAGCAGTGTGATGAACTTAATTCTGCAGGTGGAAACCACTTCTGACTCCATGGCATGTCTTTCAGTTGGCGACAGGGTTTCTATTGGGGCCTTTTAGGCTAGGAGTGAGGGAATAACTTGGCCTTCTCTGTCACTCACAAATAACATGACTGCTGTGGCTCTCTCACTGCAGCTCTGATTGGTCACAAAGTGCACTGGGAGGTGGTCAGAAGTGAGGCTTGAGGATGAGCAAGATTATTCAAAGACGCAGTGCAGAAAACAGCCAAGAGGATATATGTCGGGAAGGCAGGTGGTTGTTGAATAGGTAAGGCAGGCAGATGATTGACAATATAGGAGGATAGAGGTGGAACAGGTAGAGAAGAATGGAGGAGGCAGTAGAGTGTACAACAAGTGTTAGGGGTGCTAGGAAGGCAGGCTAGTGTAGGAGAGTTAGGGTAGGCAAGAGGGGAACTGGGAAGGTCAGGTGAAAACAGAGTATGTAAGGGAGGGTTAGACTGGGCTAATGAGATCAGAATGTAAAGGGGAGGAGAGTGGAGGTGAGCAAGAGTCTACCAGTCAACTGGAGAGGGAGCTAATATGTATGCTTCATGGGTACTGCCAACATGATCTGGTGATAACCATGAGTTGCACCTGAATCTTCTGGAAGTTGGTGCAACTATGTGTAGTCGTGGCAGACACCTCCATGTAGCAAGTCACTTTGCATCTGATGTGGGTGGAGTACTCCTGCCTTAACAACTTCCTCACTTCTGGCTAGTAGTGGGTGTAGGAGATGTCTGTATGCATTCATGCTGAGTGCACCTGTCCTTGAAGAGGTCATGTGGATGTTGTGGTTGTGTCAGAGTGGGTCCATGCAGGGGTCACAAGGAGGATATGGGTGCATCTCAGTGGGCTCATTTTGGTGAACTGCAGAGGGACAGAAAGAGCTACTGTACTTTGGGGCACAACAGGCACAACGGGGAGAGGATCACAGTTTCATAGCTGAATGATGAAGGTTGAGAGGGGATGTTACTATCTTGCGCTGGAGAATTTATTGGAAGTGTAGTAGCCTACTAACTTACACATTCTGAATGAAGCATCTGAATGAAGCGATTCAGCTGCATTTTATATCAGAAGAGTAATTTTACAAGACTGTGGGTGAGACATATGTCCCCTGTGCCCCCTTCCCCTCCAGCTTCGACACTGGCCACACCATTTGTGTGGGTGGCAAACATGCACCCACCCTAAATCACCCTAAGTTGATGGGAGTGTTAGTTTGTGTCCAGCCTTATTCAGTCACTGAGCTACATGAAATAAGCCACAAAAGGACAAAAATCTAGGCCAAGCTAAAAAGAAAAACTACAGTTGTTAGTGCTCTGGTTGAAGAAGTCTCTTAAGAGCTGAATAAGTTATTTGGAGATTGCAAGAATTTAAAAAATTGCTATTTATATTTCATCTAACTTCTGTTTATGAAAAAAGATGGTATGTTTCTCAAAATGATGAAGCAAAAATGTGTTTTAATGTAAGAATGTAAATACAGCAGTTTGTAAAAATTAACTTGTTTTGATTCATCCAAAGTGTAGCATAATGATGTTGACATGTGGTAAGTGAGGGCATCCACCATGCACTCACGATGTAATGCTACTTTCAGGTGACTCTCCACCAAGTGACAAACCAATGAAACCATTGTAGCCTGATGATGGTGATGATGATGATGATATGTGGAACGTGGGGCATCCACTCACAAGATATAGTGTTACATTCAGGTGACTACACTGAGAGACAAGCCAAGGAAACCATTTAGTACACTGGATGGAAACCAATGAAATGGTGTTCCAACTGGATATGGCTAATGAAGGTTTATATTATGTTAGCATTTAACTTCAATTACCAAATGGTGGATGAAGTTAAATGCTAACATAATACTGCTCAGGGCAAGATGCTGGTAATCCTTGCCTAAAGTTTTGGAACTGAGTAGCATAGCCCTGGGCCCCCACACTTCTGATGAGGAAATAATGGATTGGATGATGGATGGCTTTTCCATCATGTAAAATGCTGCCAGGGATGTAGGTCAGTCTCCTACCCTTAATTGCACTGACTACAGTAGCCAAGCTTCAAGCACCTACATTCTGAGGGAAACATTGTGGATTTTTTTTTTTTTTTTTTAACCAGTAGTGCCAGAAATTGTAGTGTACAGTAAACCCTTGTGTAAACAGACCTGTTTATACCGAATGTTGGAAATAACGGGTCCCTTGATGCTACTGGAAAACTTTTGTTATTTATCTAACTAAGTTTCCAGTACAGAGTGCATCTAGCAGCCTACCATGCAAATTTGTTAAATACTGAACCCAGGCCTGGAATTTTCTCTTATTTTCATTATTAATATTAAAATGCAGGCAAACATCAGTTCTGGTTTGCTTACTAAGCTATTACATATCAAGGAACACAGGCCAAATCCATACAGTTTATCCTTTGAAATGAGGGCCAATATTGGTTCAGGTTTGCTTATTTTTCTATTATATACTGTATCAAGGAACACAGGCCAACTCCATACAATACTGATTTATTGACTTCTTTACATTATTACGGTATCTTTGCAATGAGGGTTAATATTAGCTCTGGTTTGCTTAATGATCTATTATATACTGTATCAAGGAACACAGGCCAAACCCATCCAATACTGATATATCAACATCTTCATCTTATAATTTGTTGTTTGTGGGGTACCTACTGGACCATTTTTCATACACATTTCAACTCTATGTCCAGTATAGCAGGCCCCTATCATACTATATATCTTATTTGATGAACTACTGGCTACACCATCTGCTTTTTCCCTAAATTAGCCCATTAAATTAAGGTTGCACTGTATTCCTATGTGCCATTGTTTTAGAGGTGTATTTTTCCAAGCATTTTGGTATTGTGATACCAACTCTAACGTACGGAAATGAAGCTTGGACATTATTGGAAGGACACAAGTCAAGAGTGAGAGCTGTGGAAATGAGTTATTTAAGAGGAGCCTGTGGAGTCACGTGAAGAGACAGGCTGACGAATGAGGATATAAAGGAGCGTTGTGGTGTTGATGTGGATGTGATAGGAAGCGTTATGAGGAACACACTGAGGTGGTTTGGCCATGTGGAGAGGAAGGAGGGTGAAAGACTGACGAAGAGAGTGTATGTGAGTGAGGTGGAGGGGGGAAGAGGGAGGGGGAGGCTGAGGATGAGATGGAGGGATGGGGTGGAGAGGTATATGAGAGAGGGGGGTGTGAGTTGGGAGCAGGGCAGTGAAACGACGGGGGACAGGGCGACTTCGAGGCGATTTGTTTGTGTCCACCCCAAACGGGATTGAGGCGTCTGGCAATAGATAGATAGATAGATTTTTTATTTTGGTACTATTCCTAGCAATTTCCTATAGATTTTTTTATACTTTTTCTGGTAACCTTTGATGTAGGCTACTAATTTTCCTAGCACTGGTGGTGACCATCATCAACTCACTTGATGCAGCGCTGGCTACTTCTTCCTTAATCTTTATCATTTTTCTGTGCCTGCCCCTCTCTTCCTATTACTCCCGTCTTTCCTGTCACTTCTTATTGCTCTTCTTTCTCTTTCAGGTGGCTTTACATTGAGTGACAAGACTAATGGTTTCCTGTATGCCGTGAAACCATTTACTGTACAGTGCTGCTTGTGCCCCTCCCCATAAAACCACTAATTCAAAGACAAATGACCATCCCATGAGGGATTATGGCAATTTACTTTAGATAGACAGGTGTGTATGAACCAATATGGTGATAATAATAATTTCCATTTAAAAATGCTGATTCAGTAATTTGTCACACCCGTTTCAATGTCTAGGGACAAAAATACACTATCTATCTATCTATTGCCAGACACCATAATCCTGTAAAGGGTGGTCATTTGACAATGAGTAAGTTGTTTTACAGGGAGGGGCACCAACCCTCCACCAACCCACTTGTTGACACGTAGGGAGCACATATGGTTTGGTTATATGGTTACCACCCAGCGTTGTAAATGGTTTCTTGGCTTACAGGAAACCATTTGGCTTGTTACTCAATGTAAAGCCACCTGTAAAGGAAAGAAAAGGAATAAGAAGTGACAGGAAAGATAGGAGAAATACGAAGAGAGGAGGGCAGGCACAGAAAAAGAATGATAAAAGCTAAGGAAGTAGGCAGCACTACATCAAGTGAGTGGATGATGGTCGCCACCAAAAAATACACTCCATCAATAAATTAAAAACTTACATTTTAACCTAACCTAACCTAGAAATAAAATCTTACCTAACAATCAACAAGTCTGTCATTACGTCAGTGAGGCATAAGGAACAAGTTGATAACAAGGGGGAAAAAGTCAAACCACAATGAAAATAGGACAATACAGACAACAAAATTAATAGCAACTGAAATGGTAAGGACCTGCTGCTGAAAGTAAAATGTACATATTATACCTGCTAGATTGCTAGGTTAGGTTAGGTTAAAATGTAAGGTTAGGAAGTGGTACTAAATGGCAATCAGGACATGTTGGAGATACAGTGGAAGGAATACGGTTAGGCTAAATACAATAGGGAAAGGAATATAGAGTAAAAGTTCTTTTACCACCCCCAAAAAATAACCAGAAAAATGTAAAAATGCAACAGGAAGAACTGATT
Source organism: Coenobita brevimanus (assembly GCF_032717465.1). NCBI lineage: Eukaryota > Metazoa > Arthropoda > Malacostraca > Decapoda > Coenobitidae > Coenobita > Coenobita brevimanus. The sequence goes on from NC_137063.1 coordinate 44,297,235, forward strand.
TGGTAAGGTGCTTCTGTTGCTGAAAGCACAACATATTAACATTATGATAATTTAGAGAGAGAAAGAGGTACATTTGTAAAGCCCCAACCACAAACTGAATATGAGCCCAGTGGACTTAAGGTTGTATGCCCTTCTTCAGTTACCAACTTACCATCCCCCATCTGAGGAATAGGGGGATGGGATAACCGGTCAGGAGAGGTTTCATCATAACGTGCCACCACATCAAGACGTCATTCCAATCTAACAACAAACACAAACTTGTAACAAACACGATTTATTTTAGAAGAACAGGAGATATAAGAGTATTCTGCACTTTCATTTCCTTGTCCTTACTGAAACAAATCATGAAATATTTCCTCTCAGCCGAAATTTATTGGTACTGAATAAACAAAATACGTAGGAAGATTTTTTTTTTTTTTCCTGCAGTGATGATAGTGATGACGGGAATGGTTGGTTGTCTTGTTTGAATCAATGTTACTATGCCAGTAAACAGCAACAGCAAAAGTGGTTTCCCTTGTTTAGTGCACTACTAGGCCTACACCTTATCTTCCTTCAAAAATAATAATAATTATTATTGAAATATTTATTGTTGTAAAAGGTACTGAGTACTTACACAACAAAAGAATGTGGTGCATGGGTTTTGCCCACTCACACACCTACAGCCAATAGTTACTGTGATGGTACATTCGTGTTTGAATAATGTTCTGCGAAAATAATTTCAGTATATAATGTAGATATTGGGCCTCTCTAAATCGAAATCAAGCTTCCTTTGAAAAAGAAATGAGCATTCTTAGTGTTTTATTAGAAATAACTTTATATCTTTTTTCAGTCTAGACTCCCGAGTGACAGTCCAGCGCAGGTGCCGAGCGGCAGCAGCAGAGTGTGGGTGTGTGTAAATGTGGGTTCTCGCAACCGTCACCGCAGCCACCGCAAGCGCCGCGGACCTCGCCCTTCTGATCATACCTACAGCAACATGGCCCAGACTGATGCCCATGTTTGTCTCCCGTCCTTGGAGAGTACGGGGATGGGCAAGAAGTACCTCAAACACGAGAAACAACCGTGGCTGATGGTCCCGCCGGTATGGTACTCAGTACTCATTCAGTAGTTGGCCAGTGACTATCCAGTGAGGCAGGGTGGTGATGATGCAGGCGGTAGTAGCTGCAGCTCGTTTATTACAGCAGGTATAATATGTATTCCTCAGTGTATTAGTTATTAGATAATGGAATTATACAGAATAACATTCGTGAAATATACTATATTTTAAGTAAGATTGCATGTTTCACGTAGGCCACTATGATTATAGTATGGTTAGCATATGGTGGCTATCTATCTATCTATTGCCAGACACCACAATCCCGCAAAGGGTGGCCATTGGACACTGAGTTAGTTGTTTGACAGGGAGGGGCACCAACCCTCCACCAACCCACTTGTTGACACGTAGGGAGCACGTATGGTTTGGTTATATGGTTACCACCCAGCGTTGTAAATGGTTTCTTGGCTTACAGGAAACCATTTGGCTTGTCACTCACTGTAAAGCCACCTGTAAAGGAAAGAAGAGGAATAAGAAGTGACAGGAAAGATAGGAGAAATAGGAAGAGAGGAGGGCAGGCACAGAAAAAGAATGATAAAAGCTAAGGAAGCAGGCAGCACTACATGGTGGCTATGTCGTGCCATAATTTTAAGGATTCGTGTAAGTTAGTATTGTAAGTGTAATCTTAGGTAATATTTTAAATATAGTCTGTACAGTTCATGATTTAGCCGTTAAGTTCTATATTTAAGTTTAGTCTTAGGTGATATAATATGAGCATGAAAGGGAAGCGTGAGTCTATGTTTGGAAGTGTGAATGGAAGATTGTCAGGTGTTGATAGAGGAAGGGCAAGAGAAGGTGTGGCCTTGTTAGTGAGTCCGGAAGTACAGCAGTGTGTGATTGAACGGAAGGAGGTGTCATCGAGACTGATGTGGGTGAAAGCGAAATTTGAACGTGAGTTGTGGGTGTTTGTGAGTGCATATGGGCCTGGTAGTGAAAGGGATGAAGATGAGAGGGAGTCTTTCTGGAATGATGTTGATGAGTGTCTGCAGAGTGTTGGAGCGAATATGAATGTGGTAATGATGGGAGATCTGAATGCTAGAGTGGGAAATGTAGCAGTTGAAGGTGTAGTTGGTATGCATGGTGTCCCTGGAAGAAATGAAAATGGGGAGCGAACGATAGCGATGTGTGTTGGGCGAGAGATGGTGATTGGAAATACGCTGTTTGAGAAGAAAGATATTTATAAGTATACATGGGTGAGACAGGAGGGTGGAAGGGTTGTTGATAGAGCTTTGATGGACTATGTGCTTGTGTCTAGGAATGCAATAGGAAGATTGTTGGATCTGAGAGTTCTGAGGGGGGAGGGTGGAGGTATGTCTGACCACTACCTGGTGGAGCGAAAGTTAAGAGTAGGTAAGAGATGGGTGAGAGCTAGGAGGGTTAGGTGTGGCAGGGAGGTTTTGAAAGTGAGTTGGATAAAAGAGAGAAAAAGATAGAGTATCAGGAGAAATTGAAAGATGAGTGGAACGCAGTGAAAGATCGGGAAAATGGCAGTGTGGAGGAGGAATGGTAGTTATTTAAGAGTGCTGTGGTGGGGCATGCAGAAGAGGTGTGTGGTGTGAGATGTGTGGGTGGTGGTGTAAGAAAAGGAAGTGAATGGTGGTGTGAGGAAGTAAGTATGGCTGTGGCTGAGAAGAGATGTGCATATGAAGTGTGGCTGCAGAGGAAGGATGAGATATCATATGAGAGGTATAAGGAAAAGAGGAATAGGGCGAGAAGGACGAGAAGGGCTGTGCGTGATGCTAAAGTGGCAGCAGATGAGAGGTGGGGTAGGCGGCTGACAGAGAATTTTCAACAGAATAAGAAAATGTTTTGGAAGGTGAAAAGGGTGCGAAAGGGAGAGTCTGGGAAGGAAGAACGAGTAAAAGCAGAGGATGGAAGGATGTTAATTGAGATGGATGCAGTAAGGAAGAGATGGGCAGAGTATTTTGAAAGATTGTTAAATGTAGAGGAGGAAAGGGTGGCTGAGATTGTGGCGGATGGAAGGGTGCAAGGAATAAATGTGTTGGGAGAGTTGAATGATTCTTTGATCACGAAGGAGGAAGTGGAGAAGTAAAGGAGATGAAAACAGGGAAAGCTGCAGGTATGGATGGGTGTGCTGTGGAATGCCTGAAGGGTGGTGGAGTGACTATTGTTGACTGGTTAGTAAGACTGTTGAATATGTGCTTTGTGAAAGGTATGGTGCCAGTTGACTGGGCAAGTGCTTGTGTGGTCCCGTTGTATAAAGGTAAGGGTGATAAGTATGAATGTACTAGCTTTAGGGGTATAAGTCTGTTGAGTGTTGTAGGTAAGGTGTATGGTAGAGTGTTAATTATGAGAGTTAGAGAGGGTACAGAGGGAGTGATTGGTGATGAGCAGTGTGGCTTTAGGAGAGGGAGGGGATGCGTGGATCAGGTGTTTGCGGCGAGACGTGTGTGAAAAGTATTTAGCGAAAGCCAAGGATGTGTTTTGGGCATTTATGGATTTAGAGAAAGTGTATGATAGAATTGATAGGGAGGCTTTGTGGACTGGTTTAAGATTGTATGGACTTGATGGTAGGCTACTAAAAGGGGTGAAAAGTTTTTATGTAAATAGTAGAGCGTGTGTAAGAGTGGGAAATGCTGTGAGTGATTGGTTTCCTGTGAGAGTGGGGCTGCGACAGGGATGTGTGATGTCGCCTTGGTTGTTTAATATTTACATGGATGGTGTTGTAAGGGAGGTGAATGCAAGAGTTTTAGGTGGAGGTCTGAGTCTGTTGAATGTTGATGGTGGAGAGTGGAATCTGAAGCAGCTGCTGTTTGCAGATGATACTGCACTGGTGGCTAATTCAGAGGAGAGATTGGGACAGTTGGTAGAGGAGTTTGGAAGGGTGTGTGAAAAGAGGAAATTGAAAGTAAATGAAAATAAGAGTAAAGTGATGAAGTGTACGAGGTTGGTAGATGGTAGGGGGATGAACATAGTTTTGAATGGCGAGTTGCTTGAGGAGGTAGAGTGTTTTAAATATCTAGGGTCACATGTTGCTGTGGATGGAAGAATAGATGCAGAAGTGAAGTTTAGAATAAATGAAGTATGAAAGGTGCTGGGAGGAATGAAAAAAGTGTTTAGATGTCGTTTCCTTAGATTGGATGTAAAGAGAAGGCTGTATGAGGGTGTTGTGGTACTGACTGCATTATATGGGGCTGAAACATGGAATATGGGTGTAGCAGAGAGGAAAAGTTTGAATGTAATTGAGATGAGGTGTCTGAGGAGTATGTGTGGAGTGACGCGTATGGATCGAGTGCGAAATGATGAAGTGCGAAAGAGAACTGGAGTTGTTCAGGAGATGGCTGGTAGAGTGGAGCAGAGGGTGTTGCGATGGTTTGGGCATATGGAGAGAATGGATAATGAGTGATTGGTGAAAAAGATAACTAGATCTGATGTGAGAGGTGTAAGGCTGAGAGGAAGACCACGAATAGGATGGATGGACAGTGTGAAGAGAGCGCTGGATGCGAGAGGGATGTCTGTTGAGCAAGGAAGAGTGGCTGTGCGTGACAGAAATAAATGGAGAGAAATTGGTGAATGAATAAGTGATGACGCAGCCCTGAGGGGATATTCTCCCGCATTTGGTCTGATCAGCAATTTCAGGTCAGGTGCGGGTAAGGGGATGAGTCTGTTATGATGTGGCAGGGGTAAACCAGCTCTGCTGTCGGGCCCTGCTGCAGATGTCACTGATTGCATTGCGCAGTTGACCCTTGTGCAGTGTGGTGCGGTGAGGATCTGTCCGTTCTCCCCTTTGGGGCTAAGATGCGAATGAATGTGTTTGAATGGATGAGTAAATGGGGAGTGTGTCGTCCTGTCTCGGCTACCTCCCTTTCCGGGGGGGAAGCAGCCTAGGTACAGGTATATAGATAGATAGATGAATCTGTTATTGATAGTACTAAGTTGAGTATTGGTGTGACCATGATTAATGTTTATACATAGTGAACCAGCCGTTATTAACAAAGATGTATAACGTGGAATTTTAGTAGAGAATAAAAATCGCGAAATGTCTTCCTTCGTATTCTGATCTAGAGATTTGTATGCTGAAGTTAATAATAGTCCCCTTCTGAACTATGCAGTGGTGATTGAGAGCTGTCTGAAGTAAGGTTGCAGATGATAGTCATTTGCAAAGTGCGAAATTCATGTTACTGAGTCATGTTTACAGTCACGTAGGCATATGTAACCGACATGGGTAATAAAACCGGTCGAAGTCCTACTTGATTTGACTTCGTTATTATTAAAATTCCTGCACGCTTAGTACAAAATTTTAAACATTGTAAGTCATTTATCTACGTATGTTAATTGCAAACGTGTATCTCGTATTCTTTGGAGATCTAGTAGAAACAAAAATATTACAAAGTAATCATTTAAAGTTTTAGCCGATTCCTGAACACTGTGTTGATGCTTATAAAAGTCGGGGAAAGCCACGCCATTATGCCAAGCAATGAGACGCCGCTTCTCTCTCCATCGTTACAGGTTAGTGCCCGAACTCTCACCCCCCCCCCTCTCGTGTGATAAGTCCTCATATACGTAAGTTAAATTTGTGATAATTCCCTTGATCCCTCTTGTACTCAATAATGAGACGCCGTTTCTCTTTCCATTGTTACAGATCGTCCATTCAAGCCACTGCCAAACGCATCGCACTAAATCACCCCCCTCCTCTTAGTTCATGTAGCCTAAGTAACGAATATATCGGCTGGCCCATTTTGATTACAGTCCGTTTGATCATTGCTCATGTAATTACTGTAACTCTACTGCATATGATTCTTGAGTTCTACGAGTTTAATCTTAAGAGAATATCTTGGTGGTAATCAGTATTTCTTTGAATCTCTCCGAGAGTCCTACTGTGACCATGGGATTAATACATCCATGTGTATCAGTATTCTTTGAATCTTCTCGAGAGTCCAGCTGTGACCACTGGCTTAATATATTCATGCATATCAGTATTCTTTGAATCTTCCCGAGAGTCCAACTGTGACCACGGGATTAATATATTCATGTGTATCAGTATTCTTTGAATCTTCCTGAGAGTCCAACTGTGACCACGGGATTAATATATCTATGTGTATCAATATTCTTTCAATATTAACTTAGCTTGTGAAGTTTCATATTTCTAGTGATGTAGATCCTCAATATTATTTTGTTTGGGTTCATTCACAGTTTGAAGAGTAATCTGTCTTAGTCTTAACGCTTAGTAAATCTTAGGTTAAGTTATTTTGAGTTCGAGTTTTGCTATGGTATTCTTTAACCCCTTAACCGCGGGGCGTCACTTTCATGACGCTTGGGAGCAAGGGATCATACCGTGGGGTGTCACTTTTGTGATTCTGTGTTATTTTGAATTTGCCCGGGCTTTCAAGTGGTGGCTTGTATCATCTATCAGTACGGCCAATGTCCAACACTAGTCAGCACTCCTAATCTCATCTGTACTCCCATCCATTGTTGACAATTTAGCCATTTCTCCCCGTTCTTGACTTCCCTCCCTACCTCCCCTCCATTACCCTCTCCTCTCGCCTGCCCTGCTGTGCTGCGCTAAGTAAATCTTCCCCGGAATTTTCCACTGATTTCATCCATTGAAATAAGCCCTATGCCCTATTCTTATACCAAATAATATATACAAAAAAGAAATAAGGTACCGGTAAGTGATAGTGCCATACACCTGGAACTGGCTAATTATCACCTGACAACACCTCACATGCACTCGTTCGCTAATTTTTGCTGTTCATTTCCCCTTGAAATATGCCGTATAATCTATTCTCGTAATAAAAATATATATAAGAAAGGAAGGGAGAAGCCTAAGTGACATTTACAATCACCTGGAACTATCTAATTTATTATGTATTGTCTAGATTTCCTGCCAATCATTTCATAGTGTATATATTAGCAGCTGTCACCACACTGACATTGGCAGCATTGCACTCCCCCTAGGCCACCACAGCATTCAGTTTACTGTCGTCTTTCAAGGTGAAACCACATCAGATTCGCGCCTGTCCAATGCCGCTGCTTTTTAGCCCCATGCAAAGGGCCCTGTGACCTCTACCCCTACTAAACCTCGTGTGGAAAGGGGTAAAGGGCTAAGTGACTGCTGTGGAACGTGAACTAGCTAATTTATAAATGAAAATGATGGACAGTGACTACGATCTTTCTGGTGATTAAAACAGTGCAAGTGGAAATGTAAATAATGTGTAAACAGCAAGTGAATGCAATGAATGTAAATATAAGTTAACAGTGGAAAATAGTTTTATAAGTTACTGCAAGTGACAGTGCATGACACAGTGTAAATAAAATAGAAATGTAAATAATGTAAATAAAATAGAGAATGTAAATAGAAATGTAAATGAGTAGTAATATAAGAATACGAGTATACTGTATATACTAGGAGTAATGAAAGTGAAAGTTTCACTCTAGCATGTATGAATACTATGAGTTATGAAAGTGGAAGTAAAAGTGACAGATTTGCTCTCAACGCTAGTATACAGGACGAGAAAGTGAATGCTACGTATTTTACTGAAAGAGAAATTGAATGCCTGCAGTGAAAATAGACTACTATTACTGAAGGAAACTTATGGATAAAAACTGCAGATATATAGAAGTGTTATATAGTAATAGAAATATAAAGTGTGAGTGTTTTTATGAATAATAAATGAGAGAACACCAGTGGCAAACGAGCACAAGTGGGAAGGTCATACGCGCTCGTAATTTTCATTGCTTTCACAGTGTTTTTTTTTTTGGAGTATGGATTCCAAACTATTTGAAAATCATAGAATAGTGTTTCTAGTGATAATATCAGGCTGTGGTAATCATTACGGGTTGTCGGGAAGTGTAAAGTGGAGACTTCGATACCCTTACTTCAGAGGTCTCCACAAGTCCTACGGTACTTGATGAAGGGTCAACAAACATCCCAGGAGAAAGCTGAAGGTATGTGCCATATGCATATGTAATTTTAATATTCTAGGCCTAATAACTGATTTTTGGCAAATATTTTTAGAGAGTCTGTCGGAGCACGAATATACCTGCGGGACACGCAAGTCAAGCCAAAACAACCCTGCGGTTTAGGGGTTAAGGAGTGGTACAGACAAGATTGAGTGGCGCACAAGGTGTGCTAATATCTAACTACTCATGACCTCTGAAATAAGATCGCTGTGCCGCATTTCCCATAAACCCTCTAATAAAATCACGCTACCCCATTTTCCGTAATCCCTAAAATTCCCAGCATTACACTGGTGTCATGTACTGATGAATAAAATTTCTTGCGTTACACTGGTGATTAATTCTCAGCATCACATTGGTGGTGGCCAAATATTTTCTTCATTACAGCTGTACTCCATTTCACCAAGTTTGGCACCATCAGTGATGTCCTTAACACATGTAGTGTTGATGTAAATCTTCTGCACTAGGTGAACCTCTATTTACTACCTTGAGAACCGATATAAAGGCAGTACAAAAAAGTATATCCAATACTGAGGACCTTTATCAATGCTGCAGGTGCTCAGGACATCACCCATGGTGCCAGACACGGTGAAGTGGAGTATAGCACTCTATATTTTACCGGTATATATTTTTCACGCTGGTTGCAGGAACTCTTTAATTCTCATGCATTTATTCAACACCATCATCATCATCCTGACGTCCTTTCCTATCTTAGGGCAGGGTGAGGTATAGCAGCGTCCCGACAGCAGAAATTTGCCCAGTCCAATGGGCCATGCTTCCATTCACTCACCATTCAAGCCCCCAGAATCCAGGCTCTGTCTGATATGCCAAAAACATTCACCATGTTTTATAGCATCACATAAATGTATCCAATAGTCAGTCTGGACGCTGTCACATTAAAATGGAGTGCCAAATCGCTGATCACGTGCTTCTCCTCACAGTATTCATCCAGCCAGCTTGATCTCTTGTCAGTCCTCCTAGCCTCACCGACTTCCGACTTCCAAACCTCTCTTCCTCACACACTCATCCGCCATATCCCTTCACCTTCTCCTTGGCCTACCTCGCCTCCTCCCTCCTTCGGATTCGCTCAGATATACCCTTTTCACCACTCTATTGTTATCCATTCTCTCCACATAACCACACCATCTTAGTACACTCTCTTCGATTCTGGTGTCCACAGACTTCTTTCACGAATCACATTACTTTGTATCCTGTCCACTCTGTACTCGACATATATTCCTCAGCAGTCCCATCTCCACTGCACTCACTTCTGGCTTTTCATTTTTGTGCCACACCACAGTCTCACATCCATATGTTAAAGTTGGCACTAAAAATTCCTTCATGTAAGCCTCATGCAGCTGCAACACTCAACCTCTGTTTCTTATCAAGGCCTTCATTGCACCAGCTAACTTACTTCCGTGTGTCACTCAACTTTCCATTTCTTTTGCACATTTTCCTCTCTTTTCTATCACTGTACCCAGGTATTTGAACTCTCTCTCTTTCTCTCTCTCTCTCTCTCAATAACCATCACTACTCTTTTCTGGGGGTAGGGGGTTTTCAAGAATACTCCCCCAGTATCCCTGCTTGTCGTAAAAGGCGACTAAAAGGGTTGGCGGAGGGTTAGTGCCCCTCCCCGGAAAACAACTAACTAAAAAAAACAATCAAGAAGCCTCGGACAAGGACTGACCAAACGATGACGACCCAGGACCGGACAAAGGACTTGGTAATGAGTACATGGAATGTAAGAGGAGCGAATGATGAGGTGAAAGAGAGAGAGATTGTCCAGGTGCTTGAGGGTGCGAAAGTGGATGTATGTGGAATAACTGAAACAAAATGGAGAGGAGAAAGTGTGAGAGAATGGGAGTATGGATGGGGTATATGTGCAGGAGTAGATGAGAATGAGAGGGCAAAGGAAGGAGTGTGTATAGTTGTGAGTAAAAGATGGAAGAAGAGCTTAAGACAGTATGGATCAGTTGGGTCAAGGATTGTGTGGGTAAAGTTGAAAGTTGGAATACAAATGTGGGCGATTGTGTGTGTGTATGCGCCAATGCAAGATCGTGCTAGAAGAGTGAGAGAAGAGTTCTGGACAAATGTGGAAATGTGCATGGAAAAGTTTGGAAGGAATGAGAGAGTGTTTTTGATTGGTGATATGAATGGTAAAGTTGGTAATGTGAAGGTGGATGGAATAGTTGGTGAGTGGGGTGTGTCTGCCGAGATAGATGAGAATGGGAGTGCGTTAGTGGACATTTGTGCTGGGAGGGGGTTGGTGATAGCCAATACCCTCTTCAGACATAAAATGATCCACAGGTATACATGGCGAGTGATGAGAAGGGTGGGTGGTGAACTGAATGAAAGGAAGGCAATGATTGATTATGTGTGTGTGGATGAAAGGATGCGAAGATGTGTAAAGGATGCAAGAGTGTATAGAGGTTGGGGGAGTGGACTTTCTGACCACTACTTGGTGGTGGCCAGAATTAGGATGCAAGTGAGTTGGAGGAATAGAAGAAGGGAAAGACGAGAGGAAGGAGTAGTTGCAAGGAGAGTGGAAAGGTTACAAGAGGATGAGAAAAAGGCAGAGTATAAGAGAGAAGTGGAGGAACGATTGGGCAAATATGAATTGGAGCAGATGGGAGACGTGGAAGGTGTGTGTAAGATATTTACAGAAGAAATATGTGCAGCATGTGATGTGGTGAGTGGAAGGAAGAGAAGGCGGAGGGGGGTGCAAGGAACAGCGTGGTGGACTGAAGAGGTGAAACAGGCTGTGGCACAAAAGAAGAAAGCATACAATGAATGGGTGAGAAATAGGGGTGTGGAAGAAGCTGAGAGGCGGAAGAGAGAGTTATATGTGGAAAGGAAGAGAGAGGTGAAAAGATTAGTAAGAGAGAGTAAGAAGAGAGTGGATGAGGAATTTGGAAGGAATTTGAGTGTAAAGTGGAGGGACTGTAAGAAAATGTTCTGGAGAGAAGTGAAAAGAGTAAGACAGGGTGGAAGTGAAGTTAGCAGGGGAGTGAAAGATAAAAATGGTAGATTACTAGTGGAGAAGGGAGAAAAAGTGAGCAGATGGAGAGAACACTTTAAGGAATTGTTGAACGTAGAGGATGGAAGTAATGCAAGTATAAGTGGCTGGGGAATGGCTGGGAGAAGGAGGGAGGTGAGAAGACAGGAAGAAATCAGTAGGATAGAAGTTGTGGAAGCAATGAAGAAAGTTAAATCGGGGAAAGCCCCAGGAATTGATGGAGTGTGTGGTGAAATGCTGAAGCATGGGGGAGAGATAGTAGTAGAATGGATGTGGAAGATGTGCAGATTGGCCTGGGAGGAAGGTAGAGTCCCGGAGGATTGGAAGTCAGGTATAATTATTCCCTTGTACAAAGGAAAAGGGGAAAAAGAAGTGTGTGGTAATCATAGGGGCATTTGTCTCCTTAGTATAATAGGAAAAGTGTATGGTAGGATACTTATAGACAGAGTTAGAGAAAGAACAGAGAAATTAGTTGGAGAAGAACAGGGAGGCTTTAGGAAGGGAAGAGGTTGTGTAGATCAGATATTCATTCTTAGATCTTTAGTGGAAAAGTTTCTAGAGAAGGGAAAGAAGTTGTATGCGGCTTTCATGGATTTGGAGAAAGCATATGACAGGGTGGATAGACAAGGATTGTGGAAAGTGTTAAGAATATATGGAGTAGATGGGAAGTTGTTGAATGCTGTGAAGAGTATGTACGATGGTGCGAAGGCTGCAGTGCGTGTGGATGGTGAACTTAGTGAATTTTTCTCTTTGAAAGTTGGTTTGAAACAAGGATGTGTCATGTCTCCATGGTTGTTCAATCTGTACATGGATGGGGTAATAAAAGAGGTACAAGGTAGGGTAGTGGATGTTGGAGTGGCCCTGGTGAGAGAGGATAGTGTTTGGAAACTCCCTGTACTGTTGTTTGCAGATGATACTGTGTTGTTGAGTGAAGACGAAGGGGAGCTGCAAGGCTTGGTGGATGAGTTTGAGAGAGTGTGTAAGAAACGGAATCTAAAGGTGAATGTAGGGAAGAGTAAAGTGATGGTCTTTGAGAGAGGTGAAGTTAGTGAATGTACAGCGAGGTTAGATGGTGAGGAATTGGAAAATGTGAGTACGTTTAAGTATTTGGGTAGTGTGATGAGTAAGGATGGAGGTTTGGAGGGTGAAGTGCTTGAAAGGGTACAGCAGGGAAGAAAGGTTGCTGGTTTCTTGAAAGCAGTGATAAGAAACAGGGAAGTGAGCATGGAAGTGAAAAAGTTACTACATGACAGTATTGTGATACCAACTCTAACGTTTGGAAGTGAAGCTTGGACATTGTTGGAAGGACACAAGTCAAGAGTGAGAGCAGTGGAAATGAGTTATTTAAGAGGAGCCTGTGGAGTCACGTGGAGAGACAGGCTGACGAATGAGGATATAAAGGAGCGTTGTGGTGTGGATGTGGATGTGATAGGAAGCGTTATGAGGAACACACTGAGGTGGTTTGGCCATGTGGAGAGGATGGAGGGCGAAAGACTGACGAAGAGAGTGTATGTGAGTGAGGTGGAGGGGGGAAGAGGGAGGGAGTGGCCGAGGATGAGATGGAGGGATGGGGTGGAGAGGTAGATGAGAGAGGGGGGTGTGAGTTGCGAGCAGGGCAGTGAAATGGCGGGGGACAGGGCGACTTGGAGGCGATTTGTTTGTGGCCACCCCAAACGGGATTGAGGCGTCTGGCAATAGATAGATAGATAGACTTTCAAGGCACGACACTCACAGACATCAGCAAAATTCTGCACTATGGTCCTTTCGCAGCAAGAAGTCTGTTCAGGGTGTGGCAGAAGTTGGAATTCCCCCGAGTGCGACGTTGCCAATTTGACCACCAATTATCGGATTATCACTCTGACCTACCCCCATCCCACCTGTTTCTCTCACTCTCTCTCTCTCTCTATCTATCTATATATATATATATATATATATATATATATATATATATCTATATATATATATGTATGTATATATTTTGTATATATTTATTATTTATTTTCAACTTTTTTCCACATCACCTATGAGGTAAAAGTCTAGGCGCGTTTTATTTTTAAGGTTTCCCCTGTATGCCTAATCCTCTCTCTGACCCTGGGTCCCTCGCCGACCTCGGCGTGGCAACATGGGAAAAAAGCCCTGGCACGTGTCGTAGAATTCATTCAAATCGTTGTTATAATTCTAAAAAGTGATACTCAGTGTACTATATAGCTTCTTTTACTATATACAGAATATAAAATACAATTTCAAATAGCACATAGATGGGAAATAAGAGAGAGAGAGAGGCATGTACTACGGTTGATTTGGAAGCATCGCTAGAGGTGATTCACCAGGTGGGCCCCACCCTGAACGGACTTCTTGCAGTGAAAGGACCATAGTCTACCAAGTTCTTGTCTGGTATTTGCAAGTAGTACTGCATCATCAGCATAAAACAAATTTGAGATATTCCATCCATCACCATTCTTTACCAATGCCATCCCCCTCACCGTTACTCGTCTTTTTACTTCTCTCATCACCCCATCCATATATATACAGTATATTGAACAACTGTGGGGACATCACACAATCTTGTCACACGCCCACACCGATCGTGAACCATTCACTTAGATGCCCATTTACCCTTACACATGCTTAACTACCATCCTAATAACTCTTGATGGCACCTAGCAGCTTACCATCTACACCATACATGCGCAAAACCTTCCACAATCCTTCTCTGTCTACTTTGTTGTATGCTTTTTCCAGATCCATGACTGCCATAAACACCTTATAGACTTTCTCACAAGCCTTCTTCACTATCCATCGCACTGCAAAACTTTGATCCACACATCCTTTGCCACTCCTAAAGCTACACTGTTCATCACTTAATAGGACTTTGTATAGATTTGTCCATCTGTTAAAGTAGTATGGACATGGGCAGATGAATACCACTAGGACTTCTGATATCTCTTACTTTCTCTTTAATAATTCTTCTATATAACTCCCTACCACACTCAATAAACTTATGCCACGATAATTCTTGCACCCACTTCGTGGTAGGTGGTGGCAACCATCATCCACTCACTTGATGTAGTGCTGCCTACTTCTTCCTTAGCCTTATCTTTCTGTGCCTGCCTTCCTTTCTTCCTATTTCTTCCATCTTTTCCATCACTTCTTATTGCTTTTCTCTCCTTTACAGGTGGCTTTACATTGAGTGACAATTAAGGCAAATGGTTTCCTGTAAGCCAAGAAACCATTTACAGCGTTGGGTGGTAACCATATAACCAAACCATACTTGCTCCCTACGTGTCAACAAGTGAGTTGGTGGAGGGTTAGTGCCCTTCCTTGTAAAACAAATAACTCAGTCAAATGGCCACCCCTTACGGGATTATGGCGGCTGGCAGTAGATAGATAGATAGATAGATTTTGCTTTTCTCACCTTTATTTATGTTCTTATATCACCATGGGTTAATAATCTACCACCTACATCCTTCACACCTTCACATTCTTTCCACTGTCACTTCTACATTTCCGCACGTGTTGCAGAATAACTTCCTATTTTCAAAGTACTGTAGTTTGCTCTTATTTTTCTTCCTAGATCATTTATTACTCATAAAATTTACGTTAGTTTGCCCTGGTTTACAAGGTTTTATGTAGCAGATAAATGTCCCCACCAACATAGTTTGATTTGATTTGAAATATTTATTGGTGTGTACACTGAAAGCAGTGATGAGAAATAGGGAGGTGAGTATGGAAGCTAAGAAGTCACTGCATGATAGTATTGTGATCCCTACCCTGACGTATGGAAGCGAGGCATGGACCTTGCAAGAGGGGAACAAGTCAAGAGTGAGAGCAGTGGAAATGAGTTACTTGAGAGGAGCATGTGGAGTGACGTGAAGGGACAGGTTGACGAATGAAGTGAAGGAACGCTGTGGGGTGGATGTGGATGTGGTTGAGAAAATTAGGAGAAATACACTGAGGTGGTTTGGACATGTGAAGAGAATGGAGAATGAAAGACTGCCTAAGAGGGTGTATGTAGGTGAGGTGGAGGGAGGGAGAGGGAGAGGTAGACCAAGGATGAGGTGGAGGGATGGAGTTGAGAGGTATATGAGGGAGGGGGGGGTGAGTTGGGGGGAGGGTAGTCAAATGGTGGGTGACAGAGCGACTTGGAGGCGTTTTGTCTGCTGCCACCCTTTCCGGGATTAGGGCGTCGGGCTATAGATAGATAGATAGATCGATCATATTATTATGGGCATAACAATGGAAAAGAAGGAAATGATGTAATGAGTGTTGATTATTAATATCCTTTGAAATTTTTTCATTGATCTTGAAAGAAATTAGGAGCATGTCTTTGAAACTACAGTATAATTTTCCTCACTGGAAGCACTGGTTCCGAGTCAGACAGTATTTCGTTGCAGTTCGCATCATCTGAACACCATCGCATTGCAGTGCATGATGGGTAGGAATAATTTTTGTTGTACGATTTTCTTAATTTCTACCCCATAAGAGAAGACCATGGCTGATATATTGACTTACCGTATTGAAAAGCGACAAATGTCTAACCTGCCAAAATACTAAGTTAATTTACTGTATGCCACAAGACATTTCAGTATGACGTGCTGGGAGATCACGACAAGCCTGTGGTTGGTACTTAATTCTGCTGCACTACCAGGGATACAAACCCTTCACTAGAACAGGTATTGAATAAGATTTATATGCAGTTAACTGAGTTTTGTGAATAATTCCATACCACTTAGTAAAATTGTAAAGTTATCAAGAAGAGTTGTGGTCTAGGGTAGGGATATTTTAATCCTTAGGATACGCAATTCGATCGACCGAACTTCCCTGAAAACTTGTATATGGAGGTGATTTTTTTTTTGACTCTTACAGAAGTAAAAAGGTTTATGCCAGAGGTTTAGAGCTTGAATTTACACATCTTATGCTGCAAGCATCTTAGACCAACTGGTTCATGAGCTACAGCCCGTCAAAGTTGAAAAAAGTTACCCTTCCAGGCGGGGTGACTCCAGTTTTCTATGTGCCCCCTTCCTATTCCTCCCTCATTCTCCCCTTCCCATGACCTTTCTCATCCACTCCCATCTCTCCCCTACCCTTCTCCCCCTACCTCCATGCTTCACAATTTTCGAACTCATTTTTTTTTTTTTTCAAACAGTAGCATGCAAAATAATTATGTCGGTGTTCCTCACTCATTTCCAACACTCCTCCCCTCCCCACCTTCCCTCCCTCCATGCCCTTCCTCATAGCTGTGTAGTTGTCCAAATAAAAAAAAATAAAAGCAAAAGCTTGCAAAATCTTTTTCTTGTTACACACTTCAGCACCCTCTCCCCTCGCCCCTTCCCCCCCATCCCCTCCCCTCAGAGCTGTCAAATAAAGTACAGTAAAACCTCAATTTAATGGCACTTTAGGGGGCCCTGAGCACGCCGAAAAAATGAAATTTCGTTAGATTGGGGCTTACACCTATCAATACCCCCGGAACTCACCCAGACACATTTTTAAAACATTTTTAAGCATATAAACATGTGCAGACATACAAAATCAATTAAAAAAATATATATATTTAGAACAAAAGAAAGCAGGTAGGTGTGTTGTTGTATAGTACTGTACAGTAATCCAGGCAAGTAAAGTACAGTACAGTTGAGTCTTCATACAACACAAGATAGGTTATGCAGAATTTCATACAACACGAGATAAGGTTATGCAGAACCTTGTGCAAAATCGATTTCGCGCAAAAATGTGACATATAATTACATGTAAAATAGGAGGTTAGGTTCTAGGAGCCTCATATTTTTCGTTATAAATATATTTAAAGATAGATTACTATGACCGAAGACAGTGTGTTTACATACGACCTCACCAACTGGACACGCCAGTGCATAGCTACTACAGTCTAACCTAACCTAACTGATTAGTTTTGCCCCCTAATACTCCCCATAAAAATTTTAATCACCAAGGATTGCCACTAATTGCCTCTTAAAAGTCCTCATTAGAAATCAAGCATAAACTTGACCTAAACAACACATGAATAATGGCCGGCCAGCATCACGCATATTTCGTCACGAATCGCTTTCGGTACTAATTTAAAAAAAAAAAAAAAATGCAGTGTGAAACTTTTTGAAACTCGTTAGTCATCAACAATAAAGGAAAAAAAAAATGTAAAGAAGTCGTCAGCATGGAGTGATTGCGTATCTCACATCTCAGATACGCACGAATGCAGAAATCATGAAAAATAAAGTCAGCCAAACAGTATAATTTGTATGACAGTATAATTCACAAGAACTGAGCTCACATAATTATCTTGCCTAACTGTTTATGTCAACACATACCGGGTAGTGTCTTCACGTATCGTAAGATCCGAATTTACTTGACCAAAGATCGTCAGTTTATAGCAAAAAGATCGAGCACAAAGCCTTTTTTCTTCTTTTTTCACACTCATTGCACTAAAGGCGAATACGTGAATTTTACTGCTCCATCATTAACTTTTTTTTCCAAGAAAGAAAACTATCCACATCTAAAATGCCCGCCGAGACCGCCACAGGACCTCCCACCTCACCACCCCCCACACCACCGCCGAGCCGCCACCCCACCACCACCCCAGGAGGACACACCGGTGAGGTTAGTGACCTCGGGCAAGAGGGTCATCGGGCATCCCGACCCTGAGCCCTTATTCCCCGCAAGTGCCCCAACCCCAGGCGTTCAGACAACCTGAACTACTGTGCGGGCGGGGTAGTGACCGTCAGACCAGGGGTGGGACTGAAAAGAGGTCAGTCCCAGGTAACACCGTCTTGACGGTCTTGTTACACCCTCTAGGGCAGGAAGAGGCCCAAGGGCAGGAAGAGGCCCAAGGCTACGGCCATAGAAGAGAAATAGACACAGGCTACGGCCTGACGAAGTGTGTAAAGGGGAAGATGACCCCAGGCTCCGGCCTTAACACGCTGAGGAGAGAGAGTTGCCTGTGTGCATCCCTCTCCAGTTGTACTTTGGCTACGGCCAGAATACGGTCCAGGGTAGAGAGACCCTGCTACCGTACGTGTAGCGCTACCCAATTACGGAAGCGGCGACTTGGGGCTGGCCTCTCGCCGGAGCAGACGGGTGATCCCGTTTCTCCGTTAGTCGTTTCCCGTACGGGCAGACACTCGGCTACAGCCGGGGCACGTACCAGGGTGGAGAATTCCCTGACGGTAGGATCTGTCCGTATTGGAGAGAGTGCGGCTCTTGAGCCCCTCACTCCGGCTTGTCCCCTACTGCAGGAGGAACACCACGTTGACGGCCTCTTGCCTCGGCGAAAGGGCGACCCCGATCACCCTACTGGTGTCCCTCGCACGCCGGGCAAGTTCACGGCTCCAGCCAAAGTCCACACTAGGGGAAGTAGAGCCCCACCTCAGCCCAATGAACACACTCAGGGAACCACGAAGAGCGTGAGTCTCCCTCAAGCCTCTTTCCCTCCGGGGAGCCCTTCGTCGCCATCCAGGCTTCTTGGCCAAGCGGGGGCGTTAGAGTGGTGGCAAGGCCCGATTGCGGAGTTACCGCCCACACCCAGATGCTCCTTAGCACTGTCGGAGCCCTACAGGAGACGCTGCCGCAGCCCAGCCCTGACGGCGCGTCTCCCCCTGAGCACCTGCAGCCCCCGGACACCCAGGCCTTCCACCATGGTCCCCGACGACGGTGACCCAGGCTCCCTCACGCCCCGGCAGCAGAGGAAGCAGGCCCGAATCTCCGACTGTTCAGTCCTAGTCCCGAGGGCCCCCGATCAGGTCGAGGCCTCCAGACTGCAGGGCCTCCCTGCACCCCACCAGCGCGGCCCTAGGAAGGAGCCGCCCCTCAGGTCGAGGCCCTAAACAAGGGAACCTCCCTGACAGTAAGTACCAGTGACTCAACTACCCAAGAAACAAGGGTAAAACAGTGACAGTGACCCCTAATACAGTGACAATGATCCAATGCACAGTGGCAGTGTCTAATAAAAGTTATATTAAACAGTGGTATCATAGCAAGTCGTGCGTAAACGTTAAACAGTTCAGTCCCCCTCTATAGGAAGGGAGCGGGGAGTTTTTCTGTGGAATTGGAGGTAGGTGCGTGAGTGAGCCGAAAGGCAAGTGAAGTGCTTCCCCGCGACTAGGTGACAGTGTCGGATGTCGCCATACGCACCCTACCTCTATTATAGTAACATCTCCCCCACAGACTCCCGATCACAGTGAATCCAAGTGAAACTCCCCCGTTTATTATTATCCACCAGTGACACGACAATTACTCTCAACTGACAACCGCATTGCAGTGATATCTCTAAGTAACAGTAACACATATCCCCGACTGCCCTGTGCCCTGTGTAAATGTATATTGGATCAAGTTATGAGTGTATTATTGTATCTCTGTTCTATTGTGTGTCAAATATTGTGTATGTAGCACTGTAAGGAGTAGAATTTAAGCAATAGATGTGATTCGGTGTACTGTCTCTTTTTATGCCCTGTTCCTTTGTTAGTGCATTACATCCGGTCTAGCAAAAGGACCCCGTCCCAGTGCTCGTGTTTTTACGACGAGAAGTCGCCTTAAAAACACAACATTACACTGGTGGCAAGCGGTGGTCCTAGATCCGAGTAACGCACGGAGGAACACGAAAGGGAACTTACAATGGCAGCTAAACCGCACATCCAATTGCCGAGGTTCAACCTGGACCAGTGTGACATAGACGTATATTTGGACATGGTCAAACCCCTCCTGGACATAGGGTTTGACTCAAACAGAGAAAAGATCGCTGTCACTCTACCTAACTTGGGTAAAATAATCACTAGTGTCGCACCAAAAATCGTCCCAGAACTGTCATGGGACCAATTCTCACAAATAGTGAGACAGGCTTTCACGCCATCAATAGGCCGAGTTGTCGCTCTTTCTCAACTCGACGCCCTCACCTACGACGGAAACCTGGATGACACATTCACCCGGGCTAGGCGCCTCGTCAGCGCCGCCTATCCTGAGGCACCACCAAATGCCTGGGATATCCATACATTAAATGCACTGTTGAGAATCCTCCCCAGCATAGTCAGGGAGCATTTCTCAATCTACGACCCGTCAGGAGACATGGAAAATGACCTACAACTCGTCCGACGTCTGCTCGCCGCCCGCCCCACACCACAGCCACTCCACGCGGTGACACGTTTTCCTACAAGGCAACAACCCCCTTCCAAACCTAAACTGCCGCCACATCAGCCAGCTACTGAGCCGCCCACAGTCCCTAGAGCTTACCCCCAAAAGAAGCGCTCAAACCCGAGGGAACAAGGAAACCTCATCATCATTAACCTCTGGGAATTCACGGCTTGCAGCCACACCTACCCTCTACACGACATTAGGGAACAGCTCAAAGCTAGCAGGCGCAGAAGTGTTCAACAAGGGCGCAAGAAAGTCTCCTCCTTAGACGCCGCTGCCCAGGAAGACGACACGCCAACGCACGCCCTCTCGGGAACAGACGATGACAACCAAGAGGACACCACTCCACAGCAAATGGATTTTTAGGCCCGCCCCCGCACCTCCCCACGGTGGCGGGGACCACCTCACACAACTACAGACCCCCTGTTTACGACAAAATCTGGCTAAACGGGGTCAAGGCACGTCTACTAGTGGATACGGGAGCAGCCAGATCGTGCCTCTACTCCCACTTCTACTCCCGCCACATGGGTGCATTCGGCCCCCTCTTCCCCACCTCAGCCAACCTCGTCGACGCAGGGGACGGCCCCCTGCCTATCCGTGGGGAAACTCGGGCCCTTCAGACCCACACCCATCAACAAATATCCACTAGCCACCCATTCATCATATTCGACTCAACATGCAGTCAATACGATGGATATTTAGGGCTGGACCTCCTCCAG
This sequence comes from Coenobita brevimanus, assembly GCF_032717465.1. Taxonomy (NCBI): domain Eukaryota; kingdom Metazoa; phylum Arthropoda; class Malacostraca; order Decapoda; family Coenobitidae; genus Coenobita; species Coenobita brevimanus. Next base: position 44,318,110 of record NC_137063.1, read on the forward strand.
AAATTACATGCCACCATTGACTGCCATCAATGCCGACTCCACTTCAATCCAGCCCACCACAACCAACCAGCAGTCAAGACTAAGGAAGAAAAAAAAAAACACAAACATCGAAGGCACACCAAAAACCCACACCCCTACACACTACCATCAGACACTCACCTGTCCCATACCACAGACACACCTACACCCAACCCAGCCCCTCACACCACTAGACTCCCTTCACCACCACCCACCACTCATCATCTACATCCCTCCCCATCTTTTCCAGCCACTGTCGCCTCCTCTATCACCATTCCACCACATCATGAAGCTTGGGTAAAACTTAACAAACCTTCCCATACCTCCGTTCTCTTCTCACCATCCATCCCCACCGGACCACTCTCCTCCTGTCTAGTAAGCCCTACCTTCCTTCCCCCACATGCCCAAGAAATCCGTGTCGCCAACCTCGCTACCACACCACTAACCCTACCAAGAGGACTCATCATCGGCGACACTGAAGAAGCCGAACCATGCCTAACACCGACCCCAGACCCGCCCACTCTACCCACCCTACCATCACACCTATCCCCAGCCCAAACCAACAGTCTCCGACAACTCCTCCTGGATTTTCAAGATCTATTCTCCTCAGGCCCGACCGACCTTGGCCATACCACCTATCTCAGCCATGAGATACACACAACAGGACCTCCAATTCGCCAACCATCACGACGGAAAAATCCTAAGCAACGAGAGGAAGAAGACCGGCAGGTCCAGGACATGCTAGATGCCGGCATTATCTCCAACTCTACCAGCCCATGGTCCTCTCCGGTGGTACTTGTAAGAAAAAAAGACGAGACAATGCGCTTTTGCGTTGATTACCGCTGAGTAAATGATGTCACAATCAAAGACGCCACTCCCCTGCCACGTATCGACGACTCACTAGACTCCTTACATGGCTCGACATGGTTCTCCACCTTAGATCTACAGTCGGGGTACTGGCAAGTCCCTGTGCATCCCGACGACAAACACAAAGCCGCCTTTTCCACATCCAACGGCAAACATTACGAGTTCAATGTCCTCCCTTTCGGACTCTGCAACGCCCCTGCCACATTCTCCCGTTTAATGGAGTCAGTCCTTAGCAGTTTGACCTGGGAGACTTGCTTAGCATACCTCGACGACGTCATTGTTTTCAGTCGTACATGGGCCGACCACCTTCACCGCCTCAAGCAAGTGTTTCACCGCATACGCCAAGCAGGACTTAAACTGAAACCTACGAAATGTGTATTAGCAGAGAGATCAGTTTCCTTCTTAGGACATCTAATTAATGCAGAGGGCATCTCACCAGACCCGGAAAAGCTTCGAGCCATCGCAGACATCCCACTCCCCCGTGACGTGCACGAAGTCAGAGCATTTCTGGGGTTATCATCATATTACAGGCGATTCGTCAAAGGATTCACTGACATCGCAAAACCCCTTCACGAACTAACAAAAAAGGATGAACCTTTTCTATGGACCGAGACAAGACAGACAGCCTTCACCACCCTCAAATCAATATTAACCACCGCGCCAGTAGTCGCGTTCCCAGACTACAATCTTCCCTTCCGCCTGTATACCGATGTGTCCCTCATCGCCATAGGAGCTGTCCTTGCGCAGGTACAAAATGGGAGAGAACACATCATCGCCTGTGCCAGTCGCACCCTTAACACGGCAGAGTGGAACTACGCGGCCACAAAGCGTGAGTGTCTAGGGATCATCTGGTCCCTAGAGTACTTCAATTCCTACATCTCGGGCACCCACGTAGTAGTCATTACCGATCACCAATCCCTACAATGGCTACGACAGTCAAATACAAACAACACCCAACTGATACGCTGGCGGGAAACCCTCGAAGAATACGACTTCGAAATTGCGTACCGACCAGGCAAGCTACACACCAACGCCGATGCCCTATCCCATCTCCCAATCAACACCATCAAAGAAGAACCCGACCTGGTTAAAATGTGGATTGACAAACAACGCCCCACTTGGATTCCACAGACCACATTCAACAAACTCCACCCACATGGCGAACATCTTTTTGACCCAAACGGACACATTGTCCTCAGCCCAGCCACGGCCCACGACACCATGCTCCACCTCCATGCCCACAACGGCATCCACCTAGGAGCTAAGAAGCTGTTACAGATCTTTAACAATATGTACTGGACCCCCAACCCATCCACCATCGCAAAGAAGATCATACAGTCATGCCGAGCATGCGCTCTTGGCAAAGATATCACCCGAACACCAGGCCCTACAGGAAAAGTCACAGCACAAAAACCGTGGCAACTTCTCTCCCTAGACGTCGTCGGCCCCCTTACACCAAAATCCGGCTACAAGTACATAATTACCTTCGTGGATGTGTACTCTAAATTCATCATCGCCTGCCCCGCCAAGGACCACACCGCACCGTCATTCGCCGATGCCCTCACCCGACATGTTTTCCCTTATTTCGGGATTCCCCAGGCCATCCATTCGGACAATGCCCCAGAATTTACGGGGAAAATCTGGGAAGAACTAGCCAACATCTTTGGATACAGCATCTCCCACTCATCTCCCTACTGGCCCCAAGGCAACAGCATATGCGAAAGAAGCCACCGCTCCCTGATGAACCAAGTCCGCACGCGCATTACGCAAACGGGAAATGAAGACTGGCCTGCACACGTAAAGATCATACAATGGGGGTTAAACACGTGCCCAAGGGAAGATGGAATAACCCCGCACGAGAGTGTTCGGGGAACCACCCCTACTCCTACCCCTCCGCCACCACCTACAACCGCCCACTCCACCCTCCAGCACCGACCCTCTCCACCACCTCAAACGCCGCCTTCACCACCTACACTCAAAGCAAGACCTAGCACCTGACACAACCCACTCCAACCCATACACACCTGGCCAATCTGTGGTGGTTGCAAACCTCCCTACCCCACCGAAGACCGCCCCCCAATTCAATGGACCTTACAAAATTGTGCGGGTGCCTAATCCATATCAAGTCACCGTGGATCAACAGGGGCAACACCGCACATACAGAAACCGCCACGTGCGCCCCTTCAACCCACCCGACACCGCCCACCCCCGCACTAAGCCTACCTCCACCCAGGCCCGCACACCTGGCCACCCTGACCTTCCTCAACTTCACCCCCCACACTCCTACTACTACTCCTTCTCCCCCCCCTCCTCACACTCTCCGCCTACCAGCTCTCCACCAAGCACACCATCACCGCAACCACCTACCACCACCCCTACTTCGCAACGAGACACTCACCCACCAAACACCCATCCACCCACCACTGCCCAATCCACCTCACCCAGGCCGCCCTCGCCACCACAACCGCCCACCTCCCCCGAGAATCACGCCAACCCCACACCCACCACCGACCTCCCCCATGACCACTCCCATTATACACGTCACACCGCACCACCAACCATCCCCCCACCTCACCACCGTACACCCTCACCGCCACCACGCAATCAACCAGCCTCACCACCCACACCCACCATAACCACGACCACCACCAGATTGGGACGACTCTCACGCCCACCCACGAGATACACCCCGACACCCCCACCCAACACCCACCTACCCCAAAATCCACCATCCCCACCCACCCCCAACACCTCCCCCATAACCCTACCCCTCCACCAAGCACGTTGGAACTTTCCTAACTCCCAATTCCCCAAAGTAAAATGCTCCTCCCACCACATTAGCCCAAATAAAAGCACCAACCTCCCATCACTCTCCAGCATTCAAATCTCATCTCCCCACCAGGCACCATTCCCCGAGATGGAGGTAACCAGGGTCCGATGGCAACCTCACAACCACCCACCAACCAGAATCAGAGGCACCCACCACCTGCTACGCCTCCTACGCCAGACCAACCAGCCGTCCTCCCTCCACTTCACGCTCTGCCCCCACCAGGAGCCCAACCACTTCACCACGCACTGGGTCAGCTTCACCCAACACCTTACCCCGGCCTACCAGACAGCCACCTCCACCACCTACCACCTCCAGTCACGGGGCCGTGACTTCAATGACGCGGAGGGTGGTAAAATGCCCGCCGAGACCGCCACAGGACCTCCCACCTCACCACCCCCCACACCACCGCCGAGCCGCCACCCCACCACCACCCCAGGAGGACACACCGGTGAGGTTAGTGACCTCGGGCAAGAGGGTCATCGGGGCATCCCGACCCTGAGCCCCTATTCCCCGCAAGTGCCCCAACCCCAGGCGTTCAGACAACCTGAACTACTGTGCGGGCGGGGTAGTGACCGTCAGACCAGGGGTGGGACTGAAAAGAGGTCAGTCCCAGGTAACACCGTCTTGACGGTCTTGTTACACCCTCTAGGGCAGGAAGAGGCCCAAGGGCAGGAAGAGGCCCAAGGCTACGGCCATAGAAGAGAAATAGACACAGGCTACGGCCTGACGAAGTGTGTAAAGGGGAAGATGACCCCAGGCTCCGGCCTTAACACGCTGAGGAGAGAGAGTTGCCTGTGTGCATCCCTCTCCAGTTGTACTTTGGCTACGGCCAGAATACGGTCCAGGGTAGAGAGACCCTGCTACCGTACGTGTAGCGCTACCCAATTACGGAAGCGGCGACTTGGGGCTGGCCTCTCGCCGGAGCAGACGGGTGATCCCGTTTCTTCGTTAGTCGTTTCCCGTACGGGCAGACACTCGGCTACGGCCGGGGCACGTACCAGGGTGGAGAATTCCCTGACGGTAGGATCTGTCCGTATTGGAGAGAGTGCGGCTCTTGAGCCACTCACTCCGGCTTGTCCCCTACTGCGGGAGGAACACCACGTTGACGGCCTCTTGCCTCGGCGAAAGGGCGACCCCGATCACCCTACTGGTGTCCCTCGCACGCCGGGCAAGTTCACGGCTCCAGCCAAAGTCCACACTAGGGGAAGTAGAGCCCCACCTCAGCCCAATGAACACACTCAGGGAACCACGAAGAGCGTGAGTCTCCCTCAAGCCTCTTTCCCTCCGGGGAGCCCTTCGTCGCCATCCAGGCTTCTTGGCCAAGCGGAGGCGTTAGAGTGGTGGCAAGGCCCGATTGCGGAGTTACCGCCCACACCCGGACGCTCCTTAGCACTGTCGGAGCCCTACAGGAGACGCTGCCGCAGCCCAGCCCTGACGGCGCGTCTCCCCCTGAGCACCTGCAGCCCCCGGACGCCCAGGCCTTCCACCACGGTCCCCGACGACGGTGACCCAGGCTCCCTCACGCCCCGGCAGCAGAGGAAGCAGGCCCGAATCTCCGACTGTTCGGTCCTAGTCCCGAGGGCCCCCGATCAGGTCGAGGCCCCCAGACTGCAGGGCCTCCCTGCACCCCACCAGCGCGGCCCTAGGAAGGAGCCGCCCCTCAGGTCGAGGCCCTAAACAAGGGAGCCTCCCTGACAGTAAGTACCAGTGACTCAACTACCCAAGAAACAAGGGTAAAACAGTGACAGTGACAGTGACCCCTAATACAGTGACAGTGATCCAATGCACAGTGGCAGTGTCTAATAAAAGTTATATTAAACAGTGGTATCATAGCAAGTCGTGCGTAAACGTTAAACAGTTCAGTCCCCCTCTATAGGAAGGGAGCGGGGAGTTTTTCTGTGGAATTGGAGGTAGGTGCGTGAGTGAGCCGAAAGGCAAGTGAAGTGCTTCCCCGCGACTAGGTGACAGTGTCGGATGTCGCCATACGCACCCTACCTCTATTATAATAGTAACATCTCCCCCACAGACTCCCGATCACAGTGAATCCAAGTGAAACTCCCCCGTTTATTATTATCCACCAGTGACACGACAATTACTCTCAACTGACAACCGCAGTGCAGTGATATCTCCTCTAAGTAACAGTAACACATATCCCCGACTGCCCTGTGCCCTGTGTAAATGTATATTGGATCAAGTTATGAGTGTATTATTGTATCTCTGTTCTATTGTGTGTCAAATATTGTGTATGTAGCACTGTAAGGAGTAGAATTTAAGCAATAGATGTGATTCGGTGTACTGTCTCTTTTTATGCCCTGTTCCTTTGTTAGTGCATTACATCCGGTCTAGCAAAAGGACCCCGTCCCAGTGCTCGTGTTTTTACGACGAGAAGTCGCCTTAAAAACACAGCATTACAACATCGTAAGTATCCCTACTCATTTTATGTCTAATTATTTGCATTTAGGCTGCAGTGCTACACGCCACTTCGTCCAACAATTTTGCATTTTCATTTAGAATAAATGCTTGTGTTCACAGGACTTTCAGGGTGCTTAGGCATAACTAAAGTTAGTTTGGAACCATTTTCTCAGTTCTGAGAGGAAATGAGGAGCAAGGAAATAAGCAAATAAACTTCTCATCACAGCGACCGTTCACACAACACTGAGGTAGGCAGCAGGCTGTGGCTGGTAATATGGGGGTCATGTGGGTCGGGTCGGGTCGAGGAAACCAATCAGTGACCGACAAGAGCATAACGCACGAGTTGTATCTGGAAATCCAGTACCAAAACACCCATTTCCCACAATTTCTCTCACGCAGTTGAGTGGTATTACCGTGCTATTATATAATTATGGGAAAAATTAAATGCTTGTGTTATTGTAAGATCGTTTCGTTTCGTCATAAATAGGGACACTACTGTAATCCAGGTAAGTATTAGTTGGCAGGCTGGAGTAGCATAGATGGCACTATGTAAATTATGAAGTCTATAACACTAGTTCATAAATCTAACCTTGCATGCTAATTTTTTTCACTTTGGGGTCAGGCTAGGTGGGAGGAAGACTGGGTGAGCATAAACATACCCAGCTGGCGGGAAACTGCAAACAGACGATCGAGATGCACGCGGTGCCCACCACATTTGAATTTCTTTAAAACTTTTACCCATTTTTGGGGAATTTTAAATTTTTTTTTGCATAAATATTCCTCAGGAGATTTGTGCCGTTAGTTTGGGGTTGCCATTAGAATGAATGCCGTTAAATCGAGGTTTTACTGGAGCTGTAAGAATTTCAAGGGGAAAAAGCTAGAGCTGCCCCCACTACCTCCACCCTTCAGAATTTTCCAGCTATTTTTTTTTTTTTTTTCTTTAAAACAATAGCAAGCACAATAATTGTCAGTGCTCCTTACTCACTCCCAACACCCTTCCCCCCAACACTTCTCCCCTCCCCACCTTCCCTTCCCCTGTCCCCTTCCCTCATAGCTGTGTAGCTGTCAAAAAGAAAGAGCAAAAGCATGCAAAATCTTTTTCTTGGTGTTACACACTCTGCCATCCTCTCTCCCCTCACCCCTTCCCTCCCATCCCCTCCCCTCAGAGCTGTGAAATCAAGTAGCTGTAAGAATTTCAAGGGAAGGAAAAGCTAGAGCTCTCACAGAACGTGGTTTATCGTAGTTTACCGTTGTAGTGGTTCAGGAGATTAGTCTGCTGCGATTATTGATGAACGTATAAACTAATATTGATGAGCGTAGTTTATCATTCCATAAACTTGTAAGGCGTAGTTTGTTCTAGTTTACCGTTTTCACCGTTGCTGCCAGTGTCAGTGAACGTAGTTGGTTCGTTGGTATTGCTAGCCACCAATGTAAGTAGACGTAGCCAAGGGGTGTAATTATACAGAGAAGGTTATCTGGTTGAATTGTCGGTGGGAGAGTCACTAGGAGAGAGAGTAATGGTGAGACATTGTAGATGTCAGTGTAGGCCTTCTCTGTTCTGTTATCCTCTTTGTATTTGAAGTGGGATGATGAAATAGGCAGATTTGGGTCAATGGAGTTTATTGTGAGACAGTTACAGCATATGAATAAAAGTTCAGAACTTGGCATAACCCATGTAGCCTATGGTTAGTAGCAGTTCATGCTAGCTGCAGTCCTACTTTACATTCAATCTCCTACTCCCTATCGCTCTCTCCTTGTCTAACTCTTTTTCTCTCCTGTCGTACAAACTCTTCTACCTGTGATATCGGACTTATATCTCCCTCTAGCTCCTAGCTAAAGTATGTGGACGTACGTATGCGTACGTTTGTTCTTACCTTACCTAATTGTTCTTACCTAATTGTATCTTTACAGGAATGAGTCAAGCTCGTACTGTCCCGTGTCTTAAACCATATTTATCGTACATATCCTTAAATTTGTGAATTGTTTTGGCACACACTATTTCATTCGGTAGTGCATTCCATTGATCAATTGCTCTGTTTGGGAAACTGAATTTCCTTACGTCTTTATCACCTCTCTTCTTATGCAGTTTTTTGCAGTGTCCTCTTGCTGATGCTTCTCCATATGTTAAGTAATCATTTCTGTCTATTTTCTCCTTTCCTGATATGCATTTATATAGCATTATCATGTCATCTCTTTTCCTTCTCTCCTGTAGTGTTGGTAGATTCAGTTTATTTAGTCTTTCTTTGTGGCTTAGGTCCCTTAAGCTTGGTATCCATCTTGTAGCGGCCCTTTGAACTTTTTCAATCTTGTCTATGTGCTTTTTGAGATGAGGACTCCAGACTACTGATGCATATTCCAGGGTTGGTCTAATGAATGATGTTATTATCCTTCTTAGCATGTCTTCATTTATGTATGTGAATGCTATTCTCATATTTGCAAGCAGTGTATACATGTTCCGTACCTTCTCGCTGATGTGGTCAGCCGGAGATAGTCTGTTATTGATAATCACACCTAGGTCTTTCTCTCTTTCTGATGTATATAGGGTTTTATTTTCTAACTTATAATCCCAATCAGGTCTTTTTCCACTTTTCCCAAACTTGATTACATGACACTTGTCCACATTGAATTCCATTTGCCATGTACTACTCCATTCATGAAGTTTATTTAATTCTTCTTGTAGCTTTTTACAAGAGTCTGTGTTAGTAATTCTCCTTTGTATTTTTGCATCATCTGCAAACATATTCAGATAGCTCTCATTTCCAGTGTTACTGTTTATATCATTTATATACACTAAAAACATGATTGGTGCCAGCACTGAACCCTGTGGTACTCCACTAGTCACTTCTTTCCATGATGAGTAGTTTCCTCTTAGTACTGTCCTCATTTCTCTTTTTATGAGAAAGTCTTGCATCCAACAAAACAGTTTGCCTCGAATTCCTCCTTGATGGTACAGTTTCAATAAAAGTCTTTGGTGTGGTACTGTGTCAAAAGCTTTCTTGAAATCTAAATAGATACTGTCCACCCATCCTTCCCTTTCCTGTATTGTGTTTGTTACTCTGTCATAGTAGCTCAACAGATTAGTAACACATGATTTTCCTTTTCTGAAACCAAACTGTTTTTCTGTTATCATACTGTGTTCTTCTAGATGATTTACCCAAGTTTTTCTTATAAGTTTTTCTAATACCTTGCTTACAACACTGGTCAGTGATACTGGTCGGTAGTTGAGTGGATTTTTGTCTATTTCCTTTCTTGAATAAGGGGACAATATTTGCTTTTTTCCAAATATCAGGTAGTTTACCTTGACTCAAGGATTTCTTGAAAATTAAAAATTATGGTTTACATAACTCCTTTGCACATTCTCGTAATACCCAACATGAAATTTCATCAGGACCACTTGCTTTTCCTCTGTCTAATCTACTTAACTCCTCCTGTATTACTTTTTCTGCTATTTGTATATCTGGTAGTATGTGTGGACATGCGTGTTCCACATAGTCCCTCTCAAAATTTTTTTCTTCTGTAAAAACCAATTGGAAATTCTTATTTAGTGCTTCACAAATATCTTTCTCTTGTGTATAAGTGATTCCCTCGTCCGTAATGGATTGTATTATATCTTTTACTTTAGTTTTGCTTCTGATATAGCTGTAAAACAGCTTTGGTTGATCACTACTTTTATTTATTATATCCTCCTCAAACTGTTTTTGGGCTTCCCTCCTTATTCTTGTATAGTCGTTTCTTGCCTGTTTGTAATTATTGTACGCCCTTTCACTATTGTGTCTTCTGTATCTATTCCACAACAAATCTCTTCTTTCTTTTGATTTTTTACATTCTGTATTGAACCATTTCTGTATTTTCTTATCTGCTTCTTTGTGCTGTGGGATGTACTTCTGGACTCCTATTTCATAAAATTCACAAAATTTTTTATATACAGTAATCACTCTAATATCCGGACGCCCAATATCCGAACATCCCCACTAACCGAACCTTATCGTCCTGGGATCAAACATTCCCAAAATGGTCCGAAAATCAAAAAAAAATTGGAAAAAAAATCGATTTTTTGCCGTCCGTAATTTGAACTTGCCGTGCGCGCCGCGTGAGAGCATTGTTTTGGTTCGTCAATCCTCCGACGTCCGATAGAGCGCCGCTGCATCCTCCCCACTTCCCGCCTGTCTCTCACCGCGACAAGACCTACGCTCTTCGCCATGGCTGCCCACGTGCTCGCTTTTGTGGTGGTGCCGTACTTGCTGCAAGGCCTCCTGCTACTCTCTGCCCTACTCTTAGTGTGTGCGATGATGGCCCCGCCTCCTGAGAAAAGGAAGAGAGTGGTGTTGACTCTGGAGAAGAAACGGGAGATATTGGAGAAGGTTGATGCGGGTTGGTCTTCCTCTCGCATTCTCCGCGAGTTCAACCTGGCCCGGTCGACTTTGTTTGATATCAAGCGTTCCCGAGACAAGCTCATGCAGTACACGGCTGACTTCTCGTCGAGAAGCAAACGCAACATGGAGAGGAAGGTTATGTTTACCCCCAAGTATGCAGAGATCGACCGCTCCACGTTGATTTGGTATCGACAGCAACGTGCAGCTGGTGTGATGGTACGTGGAACGGAGCTGAAGGCTGCTGCTGAGAAGTTTGCAAGGCTTCACGACGCCCTAGACTTCAAGGCATCCGAGGGTTGGCTCTTCGCGTTCAAGTTGCGACATGGCCTTACTAACCGTAAAGCACATGGCGAAGCATTGGACGCTAACGAGGATGGAGTGGACGAGTTTCGGCACAAGGTGAAAGGCTTGATCGACAGGGAGGGCCTCACTCTCGGTCAAGTCTATAACGCTGACGAAACTGGCCTATTCTATCGCTTGGTGCCAACGAACACTCTGGCCGATGAGACGGAGAAGCGTGTACCTGGCCGCAAGCTTTCTAAGGAACGGATATCTGCTTTGTGTTGTGCCAATGCTAACGGCATGCACCGGCTTAAGCCCGTTATTGTTGGCCGTGCAAAGCAGCCTCGGTGCCTTCGTGGGGTGATGGATGTCCTTCCTGTCGTATGGTACCATTCTTTGAAAGCATGGTTCACAACTGTGATTTTCAAAGACTGGTTTCACCATCACTTCGTCAAGGAGGTCATACATTACCAGACGAAGACACTGGGAATTCCTCGCGACCAGGTAAAGGCTCTCCTTCTCCTCGACAATGCACCTGCCCACCCGTGCGACAAGGACTTGGTTGCTGAGAATGGCCGTATTAGGTGCATGTTTCTGCCACCTAATACGACTGCTCTCATTCAACCAATGGACCAAGGAGTGATCGTGGCAACAAAGCGCCTGTACCGTCGGAAGTTCCTGGACGAGGTGATGGTGGTTCTCGAGGACGAGGACGAGCGCAGGGAAGGACGTGACACTCAAGGCAAGCGGACTTTGGAAAACCTTCGCCGCTACAACATCAAGTCTGCGCTGTACAACTGGGCTAGTGCATGGAAGGAAGTCCTTGTGAAAACTCTTGAAAATGGTTGGTCTCGTCTGCTTCTCGGAACAGATGTGGAGTACGATTTCCTAGGGTTTGACGTGGATGACTTCCATGCACGGCTATGTACGCACGGCGACGATGTTGATGTGGACGATGTTTGTGAGTGGTTGGACGACGACGAGGGCGATCCTGGGTATCAGACGTTGTCTGATATCGAGATCGCGTCTTTGGTTGCTGGTGTCAGTCCCGAACTTGAAGATTCCGACGACGAAGGCGATGATGATGCAGACTCCGCCCAGCAGGACACTACTCCAGCCATCCCCAAGCTGAGCGCACTCCGGGAACATCTAGAGTTCGTCCTAGACTACCTGGAACACCCGGACTGCTACAGGGAGATGGGGCCCTTGGGACTCGTGGAGGAAGTGCGTGCTTTCCGGCAGCGCATCATCAATCGCCAGAATCGTCGGTCCTTGCGTCAGTCAACGATTGACAGTTTTTTCAGGCCCGTGACCCCCGCTGTGCCAAGCCCTGGTTCCACTCCGTTGCCTCCCCAAGACAGGCCCTCATGCTCCGAGCCACAGCCCAGCACATCAGCTACAGTGGAGTCACCGCTCGACGTGAGTTTGCGGCTGTCTTCAGAGTCTTCTGTAGTCGGTACGCCATCACCACTACCCACCGATGCACCCCTTGGACGCCTGCCAGTGATACTCTCGGGCTCTGACAGTGAATAAACAGCAAGAACTTCTCCACTAGACCACACGGGAATTTTGAGTGTTGTGCAGTGAAAAAAACGGTGTGTTGTGTTAAGGTTTTCAAGTTGGGAGAAAAGACTAAGTAGAAAAGAAATTTAACGTAACTAACCTTCTTTGTTTTGGCTTTGGAAACTTAAAAAAACTTGGGAAAAGTTAATGTGCAACACTTAAATATAATGGAACATTATTTGGACTAAAGTGAACACTGTGAAAAGAACGGACTTCTGTGTGTTATTGACTAAGTTCAGTGCAAGACTTCAGGAAGAGTGTAGTGCAAGTGCTTCAGGAAATCGTTCTTACTGTCAGAGTCCGAGAGGAGGCGGTTATTCATCGAGGTGGCCAGGGACTTGCTGTAAGTAGCCAAAATGTTTCATGTTGTACTATTTTCCATACTATATTTACCAGAATGTTTCATATTGTATTTTTTCCCATACTATACTTACCAGAAAGTGTCATACTGTACTTCTTTCCATACTAAACTTACCTCATGCATGTGCAGTAGGAATGTGTTTTTCAGAGTTCGGTTAGGTTCGGTTAGAGTCCATAAGTACCAGAATGTTTATTAATGTATGAACATACTTCTAAACCCACATTTTATGTGTCTATTGCATTTATTTCAGTCATTTATGTGCCTTATTGGTGTGATTTGGGTGTTAAATAGGTGCTATGCATGTCCGGAGGGAGTTGTATAGGTGTTTCTCTGTGTTAGGGTCCGTAAGTACAAGTCCATAAGCTGGGGCCCAATATCCGGACAAAACCAATATCTGAACCTACCGATGGCTCTATTGATCCGGATATTGGAGTGATTACTGTACACCATTTAAATCTTGTCCTCTAAGCTCATTTTCCCAATCAACTTCTAAGAAATACTTCTTTAGGTCTTGATAATTTCCCTTTTTATAGTTTAGGCTCTTTTTGTAACTATCATTGCTGTTTACTATGTCATATGCTATCCTGAAGTTATAGTTTAGTACTGCATGATCGCTTTTGCCGAGTGGAGGGTGATATATTAAACTGTCAATATCATTTTCTTGCCTTGTAAATATTAGATCTAGCACTGAAGGTACATCAAGTCCTCTTTTTCTGGTGGTTTCCCTCACATGTTGCGTTAAGAAAAACTCTTGTACGAGATCCAGGAGCTTTTGGTCCCAACAGCTTTCTTGGCTATTTATATCTAGAGTATTCCAATTTATATTTGTATTGAAGTCCCCAGTTAGTATAATTCTTTCCGATTTCTCTTCCATTTTATGTAGCAATGATCTTACACTCTGAATTGTACTTTCTGCCAGGTCCTCATATTCGTCTCTTTCCCATGTGTTTGATCTGGGTGGCATGTACAAATTGGCTACAATTACTTAACCTTCAGATGTGTCAATCTCTACTGCAATCAGTTCTACTTGTGATGGTATATCTAGTTTTATTTCCTTGACTTTTAGATTTTTCTTAGTTAATATTATAATTCCTCCTCCTTTTTTTAAATATCTGTCTCTTCTCCATATATTGTATTCCTCTAAGTTTAGTATGTCATTTGATATCCTTGGTATTAATTTTGTTTCAGTTAGGCATATTATTTGTGGTTCATTTTCTCTGACATAATCATTCATCTCTAGTAATTTAGATACCATTCCATCCACATTTGAGTACATCAACTTTATCATCTTGTTTATATACTTGTCATGACATGGTTCTACTACCTTCCTCCTTTTTCTTCCATCCTGTTTGTGTACCACTTTCGTACCTGCAATCCTATTGCTTTGTAAAAAAATTTCTTCTTGTCCTCTTCTGATCTTCCCTCATTTTTTGTTTTTGCTTCCTCCCTTTTCTCTTTCAGTAATTCCAGTTCCTCTTGTGTTAGGCATCTTTTTATCCATACATTTTTGAACTCCTCTTTTTCCTTAAGATTCTTTGCATTTTTTAGTATCTCTTCCACAGTGTTAACACTCTGGAAAGTCACCTTTAGAGGTCTTGTCTTGCTTTTCTCGTATTTCCCTAACCTTTTGTGTTCCTCTATGTCCGCTCTCGTGTGGCCAGTCAGCTCAGACGTGCCTGAGACCTGTGGTAGTGTTGTGCTAGTGTGCTTTAGTGATCTGTGATAGTGGTTGTGTTAGTGTGTTGTAGTGATCAGCGATAGTGCTGTGCTAGTGATCCGTGAGTGTGTGTGTTGTGGTGACCCGTAGTGACCCGTGATAGTGTGTGCTACCTTGTGTGAACTAGTGCGTAATGGCTTCCTCGGCAGAGAGCTGTGTCCCCACTGCAGGTACTGAAAAGGACTACCTTGAATTAAAGGAGCAACTTCTCGAACTGAAGCGGGAGGTACAAATTCTCAGGCAGGAGAAGGCACAGATGAGGGAATTGTTGGAGGAGATGTTGGAGGAGAAAGAGAAAAAGGCTGAAGGTTGGACACTAGTTAACAAGGGTGCAACGAAGTTCACCCTTAAAAAGCAAACGGAAATTAAGACAACTAATACATTCGACGCACTACGGGACGAATGTGAAGGGAAGGCAGAGAGGGAAGTAGAGGAGAAGGACGGTGAGAGAACTTCCAGTACAGGTAAGTATAAACAGAACAAGAAAGGTAAGAAAAATGTTGTTGTTGTTGGAGACTCTCAGGTGAGATATCTGAACAGGGCCATGTATACTCCACTCGCTAAACATGTGTGTCTTCCAGGGGCCAGGGTGGCTAATGTGGTAGAAAAAATTTCAAATATCGTAAAGGAAAGTGGTGACAAACCCACTGTGTGCCTCAGTGTAGGAGGCAATGATATTAGTAGCCGTAAGAGTGAGGTAATGTGGAAAAGGTACAAGTTGATGTTAGAAAAGGTCAGGGAGAGGGGAGGAACCCCTGTAGTGCTTGGTGTTTTACCAAGGTGGCGGGTTGGAAGGGAATGGTTGAGCAGGGCAATAGGGTTTAATTGCCGCCTTGAAAGGTATTGCAAAGATAATGCAATACCTTTCATAGACAGCTGGGACCGGTTTTATGGACGGAGTGCATTGTATAGTTGGGATGGGACTCATCTTAGCAGGCAGGGAGTTACTGTTTTAGCTGGAATGATAGATAGGGAGTTGGAGGGATTTTTTCGAGATTGAGAAGTAGGTGTACAGGAAGATGCAGCAACTACACTCAGAAATCATTATTACCATGTTTGGATAGATGCATCGATACTTGCAAAATTAAGAACAAAAGTTCAACCAATAGTGTAGATACATCCACTCAGGCACCTCTAATTGAGCAGGCGATGATAGATGATAGAACAAGCGATGATAGAAGGGCGATAAGCGATAGTACAAAAAATTGTTATATTAGTAAAGTAAAGAGTTTCCCAGTTAGTAATAAAATAAATAACAGCAAATGCCAAGGTAGAGGCATAACTACTAGTAATAATCTGAAAGTGTACTACACAAACAGCCGGAGTTTACGTAATAAAATGGATGAACTGAGGGCTTTAATTTGTACAGAGAAAATAGACATTGCCGTTATTAGTGAAACTTGGATGAATACAGACACTCGAGAATTTTTAGCAGAATATCAGATAAAAGGCTATAATATTTTTGTGTCAAACCGTCAGGGAAGAAAGGGGGAGGGGTAGCTATTTATGTAAAGGATTCATTAATCTGTTATAATAAAGAAGACATTAAAGTAAATAGGGACACAGAAAGTGTCTGGGTTGAAATTAGTAACAATAGGGAGAAATTAGTCTTAGGAGCAATTTACAGATCTCCTAAATTAAGTAGAGCTGATAGTAAATACCTTTGGGAGGAAATGAGGAAAGCATCACAGTCCAGCTTAGTAATAATTGTAGGGGACCTTAATCTGCCAAGGATAGATTGGAGAATTCAGACAGGAGATGCAGAGTCAGAGGAATTTCTAGAGGTAGTACAGGATAATTTCCTTTATCAGTATATAAGGGAGCCCACCAGAGGTAATAATATACTAGATTTGGTTTTAGCTAATAAAGAAAATATCATCAGCGATATAGAGGTTGGTGGACGACTTGGTAATAGCGATCATGAAGAAATTAAGTTCAAATTTATTTGGGATGTCTGTTCCACTGAAAATACCTCCACCGTTCCTAATTTTCGTCTAGGAGATTTCGATGGCTTAAGAGCTTATTTTCGAACGGTATTCCACAGGGAGATTAGCTATTGGAGGGAATGCCAGGTCAGTGTGGAATCCCAGGTCATAGGTCAGGTGCAGGAAACACCTGGGGATGTCCGTCAGGTGTCTGTGAGGGAGGAGGTGGTAGATAGGAATGTAGTCCAGGTGACGGAAATTAACTCAGCTACAGTACCAAGCAGACGTTCAACCAGTGAGAAGTATAATGAGTTAATAAATATAATACACGGAGGCCAAGATAGATATATTCCTTCAAAGCCGTTTAGAACTAATAATTGGGAACCTAGATGGTTAAACAACAGATTAAAATCTCTCATAGGCCAAAGGAAAGGAATATATAGAAAAATAAAACGTGGAGAGGAACACTTACGTAACCGGTACACAATTTTAAATAGAGAAGTAAAGAGTGAGATAAGAAAAGCAAAGAGAAGTTATGAAATTAAGGTTGCCAGTGAATCAAAAGAAAACCCCAAGGGTTTTTATCAAATGTACCGAACGAAAAATAAAGATAGGATAGGACCACTCAGAACAGAATCAGGTGACATTACCAGTGAAGATAAAGAAATGTGCTCCATCCTAAATAATTATTTCATATCAGTATTCACCAAGGAAAATCTAAGCCTGGTCCCTCAAGCAACAAATATTTACCATGAGAATACGGAAAATATTCTTAGTAAAATAACCATTAGTAAGGAGGACGTATTGAAAGAAATTAATAAGTTAAAACCTCAAAAATCGCCAGGTCCGGACGATATATATGCAAAAATTATAAAAGAAACCAAAGAAGAATTATGTCAGCCACTTTTAACGTTATTTAATGACTCTTTAAGTTCAAGAGAAGTTCCAGAGGCGTGGAAAACCGCAAACGTAGTGCCCATCTTTAAAAAGGGTGATAAATCAGCTGCGTCGAATTATCGTCCGATAAGTCTAACGTCAATAGTAGGAAAAATGTTAGAGTCAATTTTGGCAAATAAGATTAGAGAACACTTAGAAAGATTTAATCTTATAAACGAAAGTCAGCACGGATTCAGGCAAGGACGATCCTGCCTCACAAATTTGTTGTCATTCTACTCGGAGGTCTATGAGGCAGTAGATAGCGATAAAGCTTACGATGTTATTTATCTGGACTTTAGTAAAGCTTTTGATAGGGTCCCACACGAAAGGTTAGTTAGAAAGGTTCGAGCACACGGTATAGACGGCGATATCTTAAAATGGATAGAATCCTGGCTGAAAGGACGAAAGCAGAGAGTATTAATAAATGGAACTAAGTCGGACTGGGGATTAGTAACTAGCGGTGTACCACAGGGTTCAGTACTCGGTCCCTTATTATTTATCATATATATAAATGATCTAGACTTAGGAGTCAATAGCAGCATCAGCAAATTTGCCGACGATACAAAAATAGGGCGTATCATTAACTCGACTGACGATTGCCATAACTTACAGAAAGACCTCGATACATTGTCCAAATGGTCTAAAACTTGGCAAATGGAATTTAACGTTGAAAAATGTAAAGTACTTAACGTAGGCAAGACCATTGGAGATACTAAATACAGCTTAGATAACAAAGAAATTAGCAAATCGGAATGCGAGAGAGATCTAGGAGTTATGATTAGTAACGACCTTAAACCTAGACAACAGTGCATTAATGCGAGAAATAAAGCAAATAGGGTCCTAGGATTTATTTCGAGAAGCGTGAGCAATAGATCATCTAAAGTAATACTAAAACTTTATCTAGCATTAGTAAGGCCACATTTAGACTACGCAGTACAATTCTGGTGTCCTTACTATAGAATGGATATTAATTCGTTAGAAAATGTACAGAGAAGAATGACTAAAATGATACATGACGTCCGGAACCTGTCATATGAAGACAGACTGAAAAGACTAAGTCTGCATTCGCTAGAGAGGCGTAGAGTAAGGGGAGACTTAATTGAGGTGTTTAAGTGGATGAATGGTATAAATAAGGGAGATATTAGCAAGGTACTTAAAGTGAGCATACAGGATAGAACTAGAAATAATGGTTTCAAACTAGAAAAATTCCGTTTCAGTAAGGAAATCGGTAGAAATTGGTTTGGTAATAGAGTAGTAGACGAATGGAATAAGCTACCTAGTAAAGTAGTTGCTGCCTCTTCCATTGAGAGTTTCAAGCATAGGCTAGATAAGCATATGACAAATAAGGGGTGGATATAGAATAAAGAAAATCTTATAACCAATACTAATTCAAAAAATTTTTCTTTTCAGGTTAAACTATGATAGTCTCTATTCTCCTTTCACACTTTCCTGTAAAATGTCCACGCCAGTTTTTCTATACGGCGTGGTGTTCTTTCTGACTTTTTCCTGCCGGCTTCGGCTGGAGGGTTTGGAGGGCGGGGGAGAGCCTTCTTCTTTGCTGTCCTTATCTCATTCTAGTAGTTCAGTTACTCTTCTAGGAGCTGCCTAGCATGGGCCAACCGGCCTACTGCAGTTATCCTCTCTTCTTATGTTCTTATGTTCTTTACTACAGATTTCCTCTGATACTTCTTTCAGTAAGCTTATTACATTTGCCATCTCCTTTTTGTTGTGATCTTGTTTTTAACTTCATCCTCTTCTATACCAGTGATTACTATTGATTTGTTTATCTCTACTGAATCTCTGACTAACTTTGGATTGTTTTGGATTATTCTTTTCACCTCCTTTTTAATGTTTTTTTCCTCCACCCTTGTTTCTAAGTCTTTCTTTACTTTCACCATTTCAGCTTCATTTACTTGTGTTATCTTCTCCTCAATATCACTGCTCTGGTCAATAATACTGCTAACTTGCCTAATTGTCTCTGTGTCATTTTTGAACTCTTCCATAACACTCTCATGATTGACTACTGTACTTGCCATTTCACTAATTTTCTTCCTAAGTGTACTCAATTCCACGGTTAGTTCACTGATGGTTGTGTCTTTCTTATTGGCCTCCCTTCCTAGTTTTTCTATTTCTTCCTTTTGCAAGTGCATCTGCTTCTTTATTTCATCAATTTCATTTTTGAAAGCCATTTCTAGTTTGTTTACACGTTCAACCAGTCTATTGTGGGTCTCTACTTCAACCAGTTCTTGGTAGAAATCATCATTTTGCATTTTACCTTTATCCCTTTTCTTTTCCAAATTTGTTTTACTGAAGTATGTATCCATTTTGCAATACTTAAAGTGCAAAGCATATACTGTACTTACAATCTCCGTCTTGTTGTAAACAAACCTCAGAGATCTATCTATCTATCTATTGCCAGATGCCTCAATCCCGTTTGGGGTGGCCACAAACAAATCGCCTCCAAGTCACCCTGTCCCCCGCCATTTCACTGCCCTGCTCCCAACTCACACCCCCCTCTCTCATATACCTCTCCACCCCATCCCTCCATCTCATCCTCGGCCTCCCCCTCCCTCTTCCCCCCTCCACCTCACTCACATACACTCTCTTCGTCAGTCTTTCACCCTCCATCCTCTCCACATGGCCAAACCACCTCAGTGTGTTCCTCATAACGCTCCCTATCACATCCACATCAACACCACAACGTTCCTTTATATCCTCATTTGTCAGCCTATCCCTCCATGTGACTCCACAGGCTCCTCTTAAATAACTCATTTCCACTGCTCTCACTCTTGACTTGTGTCCTTCCAACAACGTCCAAGCTTCACTTCCGTACGTTAGAGTTGGTATCACAATACTGTCATGTAGTAACTTTTTCACTTCCATGCTCACTTCCCTGTTTCTTATCACTGCTTTCAAAGAACCAGCAACCTTTCTTCCCTGCTGTACCCTTTCAAGCACTTCACCTTCCAAACCTCCATCCTTACTCATCACACTACCCAAGTACTTAAACGTACTCACATTTTCCAATTCCTCACCATCCAACCTCGCTGTACATTCACTGACTTCACCTCTTTCAAAGACCATCACTTTACTCTTCCCTACATTCACCTTCAGTTTTCGTTTCTTACACACTCTCCCAAACTCATCCACCAAGCCTTGGAGCTCCCCTTCGTCTTCACTCAACAACACAGTATCATCTGCAAACAACAGTACAGGGAGTTTCCAAACACTATCCTCTCTCATCAGGGCCACTCCAACATCCACTACCCTACCTTGTACCTCTTTTATTACCCCATCCATGTACAGATTGAACAACCATGGAGACATGACACATCCCTGTTTCAACCCAACTTTCAAAGAGAAAAATTCACTTAGTTCACCATCCACACGCACTGCAGCCTTCGCACCATCGTACATACTCTTCACAGCATTCAACAACTTCTCATCTACTCCATATATTCTTAACACTTTCCACAATCCTTGTCTATCCACCCTGTCATATGCTTTCTCCAAATCCATGAAAGCTGCATACAACTTCTTTCCCTTCTCTAGAAACTTTTCCACTAAAGATCAAAGGATGAATATCTGATCTACACAACCTCTTCCCTTCCTAAAGCCTCCCTGTTCCTCTCCAACTAATTTCTCTGTTCTTTCTCTAACTCTGTCAATAAGTATCCTACCATACACTTTTCCTATTATACTAAGAAGACAAATGCCCCTATGATTACCACACACTTCTTTTTCCCCTTTTCCTTTGTACAAGGGAATAATTATACCTGACTTCCAATCCTCCGGGACTCTACCTTCCTCCCAGGCTAATCTGCACATCTTCCACATCCATTCTACTACTATCTCTCCCCCATGCTTCAGCATTTCACCACACACTCCATCAATTCCTGGGGCTTTCCCAGATTTAACTTTCTTCATTGCATCCACAACTTCTATCCTACTGATTTCTTCCTGTCTTCTCACCTCCCTCCTTCTCCCAGCCATTCCCCAGCCACTTATACTCGCATTACTTCCATCCTCTACGTTCAACAATTCCTTAAAGTGTTCTCTCCATCTGCTCACTTTTTCTCCCTTCTCCACTAGTAATCTACCATTTTTATCTTTCACTCCCCTGCTAACTTCACTTCCACCCTGTCTTACTCTTTTCACCTCTTTCCAGAACATTTTCTTACAGTCCCTCCACTTTACACTCAAATTCCTTCCAAATTCCTCATCCACTCTCTTCTTACTCTCTCTTACTAATCTTTTCACCTCTCTCTTTCTTTCTACATATAACTCTCTCTTCCGCCTCTCAACTTCTTCCACGCCCCTATTTCTCATCCATTCATTGTATGCTTTCTTCTTTTGTGCCACAGCCTGTATCACCTCTTCAGTCCACCACACTGTTCCTTGCACCCCCCTTCGTCTTCTCTTTCTTCCACACACCACATCACATGCTGCACATATTTCTTCTGTAAATATGCTACACACACCTTCCACGTCTCCCATCTGCTCCAATTCATATTTGCCCAATCGTTCCTCCACTTCTCTCTTATACTCTGCCTTTTTCTCATCCTCTTGTAACCTTTCCACTCTCCTTGCAACTACTCCTTCCTCTTGTCTTTCCCTTCTTCTATTTCTCCATTCTAATTGGACCTTGATTCTGGCCACCACCAAGTAGTGGTCAGAAAGTCCACTCCCCCAACCCCTATAAACTCTTGCATCCATGACACATCTTCGCATCCTTTCATCCACACACACATAATCAATCATTGCCTTCCTTTCATTCAGTTCACCACCCACTCTTCTCATCACTCGCCATGTATACCTGTGGATCATTTTATGCCTGAAGAGGGTATTGGCTACCACCAACCCCCTCCCAGCACAAATGTCCACTAACGCACTCCCATTCTCATCTATCTCAGCAGGCACACCCCACTCACCAACTATTCCATCCACCTTCGCATTCCCAACTTTACCATTCATATCACCAATCAAAAACACTCTCTCATTCCTTCCAAACTTTTCCATGCACACTTCTACATTTGTCCAGAACTCTTCTCTCACTCTTCTAGCACGATATTGCGTTGGCGCATACACACACACAATCGCCCACATTTGTATTCCAACTTTCAACTTTACCCACACAATCCTTGACCCAACTGATCCATACTGTCTTATGCTCTTCTTCCATCTTTTACTCACAACTATACATACTCCTTCCTTCGCCCTCTCATTCTCACCTACTCCTGCACATATACCCCATCCATACTCCCATTCTCTCACACTTTCTCCTCTCCATTTTGTTTCAGTTATTCCACATACATCCACTTTCGCACCTTCAAGCACCTGGACAATCTCTCTCTCTTTCACCTCATCATTCGCTCCTCTTACATTCCATGTACTCATTACCAAGTCCTTTGTCCGGTCCTGGGTCGTCATCGTTTGGTCAGTCCTTGTCCGAGGCTTATTGTTTGTTTTTTTAGTTAGTTGTTTTCCGGGGAGGGGCACTAACCCTCCGCCAACCCTTTTAGTCGCCTTTTACAACAAGCAGGGATACTGGGGGAGTATTCTTGAAAAACCCCCCTACCCCCATGAGATGACTCAGCGTATTCTTTCGTCTTGGTTCTATTTCCTGTTTTTACAAGTCTTGTTGAAACTTATTATTTTTTTCCTTTTTATAATGAACAATCATTTAGTCTAACCTGGTACTGAGCTTGACTCATACAAAGATACTATTTAGGTAATGCCACTGGACGTGATGATTTGATATGGAGCGCCGGTGTCACACGTCCACCTAGATTGAATCCCTCTGTGCGTGTGTGTGTGTGTATGTTGGTCATATTTCCGACACATGATCAAGGGTGTTTGGCATTCTTGATTCATCTAGGCAAGGGGATGTATAGTGGTCTCTTCCTGGAGAACTCAGACATAACTACCTGTTTTACATATTGTTACTTATTTCTGTATAGCTGCATACCGTAGTTACATATAGTATTGTGTTATAACCTGTTATGCTTACATATTGCTCGGTCACATCCACTGTTGTGCCAATGACAGTAAAGTAATCCCTCCACTATCGGATGTAACAGAGCCAAAGGCATGTCCGGAAAGTGGGCCTCTGACTGCTGGACTGGTACTTAAGGACCCTAACCCAGCTTAACTTTGAAGGCCACCTAAATAACTCCCAGCTGGACATGCAGAGCACTTATTTAAACCTATTTAAGACTCTGTTCACACCAATGATGGACATAAAGCATGAAATAAATGAAAAGGAACCAGAGAATGAGGACTTAGAAGTGACTGTGGAAAATACTTTGGCCTAGCAGTGTACAGGGTACTGTACTTACAGCACATCTGTGGCCTCCTCCTCTAACTCTCTAAGGCTCTGGTAGTTGTGAAAATGCTTTTGAAGCACGTACAGTAATCCAGTGTTGTGCTACACTTAATTCTTTGCACTGTGAATTATAATTGTTTAACGCTGCACATTCTTCTTGATTGAATACACTTAATTCTTTGCACTGTGAATTATAATTGTTTAACGCTGCACATTCTTCTTGATTGAACCATACCAGGTTCAACCACCACTTTGCTCTCCACGCTCACTTCACACTTAATCCTTTGCACTCTAAATTCTAATTTCTTAACACTGCACAACTCTGTAAATTCCCATGTGGTCTAGTGGCGAGGTATTGTGGTTTATTCACTTGTTCATTCATAAAAAATGAGCATGTGCGGCATCCATTATGATGGACGTCTTCCCTGAACGAAGGTTAGGCAGTAACTGGGGGGGACAGGGTTCCCAGATCTGAACTCGGCCACATTACCAAATTCCTCAATTTTCATTACCAAATTCTTAAAGGAAGCATTTATTCTTCACTAATTATGTATACAAGTGGAAATACATGTAATCACTATCCTTATAATTAACAGTATGTTGATTATTTTCACGCTATGTAGGCTAGCAGATTACTCAGAGAGAGCAAACAATCCACCATCTCCATCCTGTGTATCCTCATAACATGCGAAAAATCCGTTTGGTAATGCATTATTCTGATTCATTACCAAATGAATTTTTCATTACCAAATTGGTCCACATTTGGTAATGAAAAATACCAAATGTCAACCCTGACAGGGGAGGGGGGAGAGGGGAGAAAGGAAGGGGTGAAGGGGCCGTGGTGTAAACAGCTGTTTAGCACTGTGCGGCAATTTCAAATTACTGGTGGAAAAAAAATTCAGATTTGCGGGGGATTTTTTCTCTCTTTTGGCCATTTTTGAGTTCCGAAGGTCCAGGCCCACAATGTCCGGCAAGTGGGGAGTCCGGAAAGTGGGCGTCCGGAAAGTACAGGGATTACTGTACTGTCATAATGTATTAAGACATATATATACACATTACAATTAATTTGCTAGTCAGTTAAGTGAAGTACATCCAGTATTGTAAAAGTTACATAACTGTGATAATATAGTGATTATAATTGTAGTCATTGTAGTTATATAACTGTAACATAATAAAATGGTACAGAGTTACTCCCCTCCTCCCCTACTCCTCATCAGAATCTTCCCAAACAATGGCATGCAAAATAATTATGTCAGTGTTCCTCACTCACTCCCAACACCCTTCTCCCCCAACACTTTTTGCCTCCCCACCTTCCCTCCCCCGTCCCCTTCCCTCGTAGCTGTCAAATAAAAACATACGTCGTATGTTTCATGCATTGGTGTATGCAGTTACACAAACAATAATCTGGCACTGAATGAAAACACGCGACATGAATAGTAACAGTGACGTATATTATAACTCGGGGGGGGGGGGGTAGAGGTAAGTGGATGGCATACCACAGGGGGTGGGGGTGGGGTGGGGAAAGGCTTGGAGGAGTGCTACGGGGGTATAGAGATGGGAGACAGACACCACAAGACAAAGAGGACAGGCAGAGAGGGAGTACAGGGATGTGGAGGGTTGGTAGGGGGGATATAACCCTCCCCAAGGTGATGGGGGGAAAGAGGGGGAACCATGGTGGCATGATGGACAATGGTGGGGGAAGGGGAGGGAGGGAGCTGGAGGCAGTCAGAGGTGAGGGAGGGGGAGAGGGAACAAAGGCATTGGGGTAGAGGAAGGTGGCGGGAATCACCACCACCACCACCATGAGTAGGGGCCTGGATCCTCCCCCCTCCCTACTCAGGACTTAGTTCTCATTGGTTTGTATTGATATAGTCACATTGGGCCAAAGCTTCACATCTGCAGTTTTTTTTTTACAAAGGCTCCTCTATTGATCACATTCGGCATGTAGCGTAATCCTGAAAAGGGATCGATCAGTCTATCCTGTTAGTACTTTAGGGGTTAACAGGTTTTTGGGATCTATGGGTTTACATTCACAGTAGTTAAATTCCTTCCATCTCTTAATGTGATTTTTAAAAGATTATTTTCGTAGATTAAATTAGGTACAGTATAAGTTATATACAGTATTTACCGTTTCGGAAAGCATCTCTTTGGAAGACGAAATTTTTCTTTTCCAAACGGGCATGGCCGTTCCATGTTTTCTGTTACAATGAGTCTTTCACAGGTTACCTGTTATTATTCCTGGATTACCACAGCTACTGGGAATTTTTATAAACTTACCTCTGAAAGCTGTAAATGAGGACTTAAAATATGTAAATATTCCACTGACGTGCCAGTAGCCGGCCATATTTAACATTCCTAACATGTATTTTTAAATTTGAAAGCTGGCTGTCAAATGCAGGTGAGGTTAGGTTGGATTAGCTTTGGTTTGGTTTGGTTAGGTTAGTTTCGGTTAAATCATTGAGTTTCCCATTGCATTGACATGGTATACACTAACGAGTCCAGTTGGAGCGATAGGTGGCAAACAATGTGGCCAGTCGGAGAGACTGCCAGTAAACATTGCCGTGGGCGACCTGGCTGCTTCCTCAGTTATCCCAAAATAGTTACCGGTATATTTTGTCTTTTTCTAGTCACATCTGAAACAGTTAACTGTGTTGCAAATGTACCAAAATTGCATGCCTTGAGATTATGAGTTTGTTATAATATACGTGGGATCATTGTGCTCGTTTGGTAAGGAATTACCTTATATTTCTCTGATGGTTCTCGTGTATCTAACCAAACCAAAAATTAACCAGACCTAGGACTCTTGGTATTATTTCAGAAATGCACCCAAACAAATGACAACAAAATGGTTTACTTACCTTACACAATTCTAAGCCTTTTTCCTCTATGGCACTTCCATCGCAGATTGCTCATTACTGAGTTATTATATTTATAATGTAATTATCTCATTTCTTTCCAGTGGTCCAAGAGTTGTGTGTGTTCATTTGTATGTGTGATGTGTGTGGGTGGATAAAGCACATGCATGGGTAGACCAGAGCACATGAGCCGGTTTAAGCCAATCAGATTCATATCTGTCAGCTAATCACACCGCAGAATTTCAAACGTGTGGGCCCAGGGGGTATGGATTTAAGTTTGTCTCCAGCCATGGCAAAGTGTAAAAGTTGCAGATTGAAGTACAGTACTTCGATGCTATATCACAATTCAACAAAAAAGATGATAAAGCTACAGTCTTCATGCAATTGCGTGGAGTTAAACCCTTGACATCTCCAAAGTGCCCATCTCATGGGAAAATTGTAAATACAGTACTCAGGTCTAGACTGGATAGGTCTATTTTGAAAAGCCAGATATTGGTTACCAGTAGGTTTGGTTAGGTTAGGTTGGTTGGTTTAATAATGAAAAATTTATTATTATTATTATTTTTTTAGTGATTAATTTGATTCTGATTTGCAGTTCTACTGTAAATCACTTGTTTGTGCCAGTTTCCCCCACCCAAAAACCCTGACTTCTCACAGTTCCCCCATTATCAATGGGGTGGGCATAACTCAAAAATGAGTGATTTCCAACAGAAACAGATATCAGATTCAAACGGAACACACTAAAAACCTTCAGAAAAATATGATTTTAAGCTTCTCGAGGAGTTGGGTGCATTTCATGAAATTTACGAGACTCTTACCTTACTCTGAGTTGAGGTAAAGTAGTAGGTCCTGAATAAAAGAGAAATTGGAGGTGTTGTCCGAAAGCACAGCAATACAGTATAATTATAGTTTATCTTAAGGGAGCCTTCCATTGATTTTAGCAGCTTGCAGCAGCAGCAACTTCAGTAGCCTGCTGGTAGGTTATATGCAATGATTTTGTCACAATATTGGCGGGCTCTGAAGATCAGAGATGTGCAGCTGAAAAGGTAAGTTGAATTGAATAATAGGCACTATGAATAGAAACCTGTAGTTTTTTCCTGGCATGAGTTTGGTGTAAAAAAAAATAGTTAAGCTGCAGGAGAACTCCAATGCAAATCTCAGTAAGCTAAATTACCATTGTGTCGGCTTTAAAAAGGTGCAGAAAGATGTAATTTTGTAGGTATAAACACCACCAGTTTTTCATGCGGACCATGGCAAGCAGTCACCCACCATGTCAGACTTCCAAAGTCAGTCTGTCACTAACCGTTCATCCTTACTAACCTAACCTGATTTGACTTAACACAGTGTCACTTAACCTAATACAGCCAAACCTAACTTAATTATTTGGGAACAATTGAGCTCTGGGCCCAAATCAATCCATTGCCCATTAGAATGCCACCGCTGATGCCAGCAAACATAACTTCTCGTGCTTGAGTAAAATGTTATTTTTGCAGAATTTGGGTGTCATGAATGAATTGTACTATCTTATAATATTTCCAGTATGTAGATGTGATAAATGAATTTAGTTATACAAGGTAATCTCTGTCATGAAATTACCGTAATTTGTTAATGGGAGCTGCAGTTTGCCCCCTCCCCCCCACGACAAAAAATACCATAAGTATGAGCATGACTCTGTTCTCATCTTCCTTGGTTGTCGCAGTGCATGTGAGGTAAATGTCTGACTTCATTCATAAATCTGGGCAGCTCTCCAGCATCTAACCGGAGGCTCTAATAAGTTTCCATCAGAAGGTCATTGGACTGTTGTTTTGGCCACAGCCCTCAAACCCACAAGATGAGTCTGTCCGTGTGTGTGTGTGTGTGTGTGTGTATGTGTGTGTGTGTGTGTGTGTGTGTGTGTGTGTGTGTGTGTGTGTGTGTGTGTGTGTGTGTGTGTGTGTGCTTACCTAATTGTATCTTTACAGGAATGAGTTAAGCTTATACTGTCCCATGTCTTAAACCATTTTTGTCACACATCTTCTTAAATTTATGAATTGTTTTGACTCACACTATTTCATTCGGTAGACCATTCCAATGATCAGTTGCCCTATTCGGGAAATTAAATTTCCTTATGTCTTTATCGCCTCTTTTTTTATGCAGTTTTTTGCAGTATCCTCTTGCTGATGCTTCCCCATAGGTCTTATTCCCCATTTATGTCTTATTTTTTCCATCCCTGATATGCATACAGCATAATCATGTCTCCTCTTTTCCTTCTCTCCTGTAGTGTTATGAGATTCAGTTTTTCTAGTCTTTCTTCATAGCTTAGATCCCTTAAGCTTGATACCCATCTTGTAGCAGCCCTTTGAACTTTTTCAATCTTATCTGTGTGTTTCTTGAGATGAGGATTCCAGACTACTGATGCATACTTCAGGGTTGGTCTGATGAAAGATGTTATTATCTTCCTCAGCATGTCATACCAACTCTAACGTATGGAAGTGAAGTCTGGACATTGTTGGAAGGACACAAGTCAAGAGTGAGAGCAGTGGAAATGAGTTATTTAAGAGGAGCCTGTGGAGTCACATGGAGAGACAGGCTGACGAATTAGGATATAAAGGAGCGTTGTGGTGTGGATGTGGATGTGATAGGAAGTGTTATGAGGAACACACTGAGGTGGTTTGGTCATGTGGAGAGGATGGAGGGTGAAAGACTGACGAAGAGAGTGTATGTGAGAGAGGTGGAGGGGGGAAGAGGGAGGGGGAGGCCGAGGATGAGATGGAGAGATGGGGTGGAGAGGTATATGAGAGAGGGGGGTGTGAATTGGGAGCAGGGCAGTGAAATGGCGGGGGACAGGACGACGTGGAGGCGATTTGTTTGTGGCCACCCCAAACGGGATTGAGGCGTCTGGCAATAGATAGATAGATAGCATGTCTGCATTTATGTATATGAATCCTATTCTCATATTTGCACGCAGTGTATACATGTTCTGTACCTTCTCACTTATGTGGTCAGCCGGAGATAGTCTGTTATTGATAATCACACCAAAGTCCTTCTCACTTTCTGATATTTGTAGGGTTTTACTTCCTAACTTATAATCCCAATCCGGTCTTTTCCCACTTTTACCAAACTTGATTACATGACGCTTGTCCACATTGAATTCCGTTTGCCATGGAATACAGTACTCCATTCATGAAGGTTATTTATTATTTAATTCTTCTTGTAACTCTTTACAAGAGTCTGTGTTAGTAATTCTCCTTTGTATTTTTGCATCAGCAAACATATTTAAAATAGCTTTCCTTTCCACTGTTACTATCTGGGTCATTTACATACACAAAAAACATATTTGGTGCCAGCACAGAGCCCTGTGGAAATCCGCTAGTCACTTCCCTCCATGATGAGTAATTTCCCTTTAGCACTGTTCTCATTTCCCTTTTTCTGAGAAAATCTTGCATCCAGCAGTACAGTTTGCCTCGGATTCCTCCTTGATGGTACAGTTTCCATAAAAGTCTTTGGTGCGGTACTCTGTCAAATCTATCTATCTTTTGCCAGACGCCTTAATCCCGTTCGGGGTGGCCACAAACAAATCGCCTCCATGTCACCTTGTCCCCCGCCATTTCACTGCCCTGCTCCCAACTCACACCCCCCTCTCTCATATACCTCTCCACCCCATCCCTTCATCTCATCCTCGGCCTCCCCCTCCCTCTCCCCCCCTCCACCTCACTTACATACACTCTTTGTCAGTCTTTCACCCTCCATCCTCTCCACATGACCAAACCACCTCAGTGTATTCCTCCTAACGATTCCTATCACATCCACATCCACACCACAACGGTCCTTTATATTCTCATTTGTCAGCCTGTCTCTCCATGTGACACCACAGGCTCCTCTTAAATAACTCATTTCCACTGCTCTCACTCTCGACTTGTGCCCTTCAAACAACATCCAAGCTTCACTTCCATACGTTAGAGTTGGTACCACAATACTGTCATGTAGTAACTTTTTCACTTCCATGCTTACTTCCCTGTTTCTTATTATTGCTTTCAAGGAACCAGCAACCTTTCTTCCCTGATGTACCCTTTTAAGCACTTCACTCTCCAAACCTCCATCCTTACTCATCACTCTACCCAAGTACTTAAAAGTACTCACATTTTCCAATTCCTCACCATCCAACCGCACTGTGCATTCACTGACTTCACCTCTCTCAAAGACCATCACTTTACTCTTCCCTACATTCACCTTCAGATTCCATTTCTTACACACTCATCCACCAAGCCTTGCAGCTCCCCTTCGTCTTCACTCAACAACACAGTATCATCTGCAAACAACAGTACAGGGAGTTTCCAAACACTACCCTCTCTCACCAGGGCCACTCCATCATCCACTACCCTACCTTGTACCTCTTTTATTACCCCATCCATGTACAGATTGAACAACCATGGAGACATGACACATCCCTATTTCAACCCAACCTTCAAAGAGAAAAACTCACTCAGTTCACCATCCACACGCACTGCAGCCTTAGCACCATCATACATACTCTTCACAGCATTCAACAATGTCCCATCTACCCCATATATTCTTAATACTTTCCACAATCCTTGTCTGTCCACCCTGTCATATGCTTTCTCCAAATCCATGAAAGCCACATACAACTTCTTTCCCTCCTCTAGAAACTTTTTCACTAAAGATCTAAGAATGAATATCTGATCTACACAACCTCTTCCCTTCCTAAAGCCTCCCTGTTCTTCTCCAACTAATTCCTCTGTTAGTTCCTTAACTCTGTCAATAAGTATCCTACCATACACTTTTCCTATTGTACTAAGAAGACAAATGCCCCTATGATTACCACACACTTCTTTTTCCCCTTTTCCTTTGTACAAGGGACAAATTATACCTGACTTCCAATCCTCCGGAACTCTACCTTCCTCCCAGGCCAATCTGCACATCTTCCACATCCATTCTACTACTATCTCTCCCCCATGCTTCAACATTTCACCACACACTCCATCAATTCCTGGGGCTTTCCCCAATTTAATTTTCTTCACTGCTTCCACAACTTCTGTCCTACTGATTTCTTCCTGTCTTCTCACCTCCCTCCTTCTCCCAGCCATTCCCCAGCCACTTATACTCGCATCACTTCCATCCTCTGTGTTCAACAATTCCTTACAGTGTTCTCTTCATCTGCTCACCTTTTCTCCCTTCTCCACTAGTAATCTACCATTTTTATCTTTCACTCCCCTGCTAACTTCACTTCCACCCTGTCTTACTCTCTTCATCTCTTTCCAGAACATTTTCTTACAGCCCCTCCACTTTACACTCAGATTCCTTCCAAATTCCTCATCCACTCTCTTCTTACTCTCTCTTACTAATCTTTTTACCTCTCTCTTTCTATATACAACTCTTCCGCCTCTCAACTTCTTCCATGCCCCTATTTCTCATCCACTCATAGTATGCTTTCTTCTTTTGTGCCACAGCCTGTCTCACCTCTTCATTCCACCACACTGTCCCTTGCACCCCCCTCTGTCTTCTCTTCATCCCACACACCACATCACATGCTGCACATATTTCTTCTGTGAATATCCTACACACACCTTTCACGTCCCCCATCTGCTCCAATTCATATTTACCCAATTGTTCCTCCACTTCTCTCTTATATTCTGCCTTTTTCTCATCCTCTTGTAACCTTTCACTGTCCTTGCAAATACTCCTGCTTCCCATCCTTCTCTTCTTCTATTACTCCATCTTATTTGTATCTTGATTCTGGCCACCACCAACTAGTGGTCAGAAAGTCCACTCCCACAACCTCTGTCAAATGCTTTCTTGAAATCTAGATTAATACTGTCCATCCATCCTGCTCTTTTCTGTAATGTTTCTGCAACTCTGTCATAGTAGGGTAATAGATTAGTAACACATGATTCCCCTTTCTGAAACCAAATTGCCTTTTTGTTATCATATTGTGTTATTCTAGATGGTTTACCCTAATTTTTCTTATCAGCTTTTCCAGTATCTTACTTACAACACTGGTTAGAGATACTGGTCAGTAGTTGAGTGGATTTTGTCTATTCCCTTTCTTGAATAAGGGAACAGTGTTTGCTTTCTTCAAAATATCGGGTAATTTTCCTTGACCCAAGGGTTCCTTGAATATTAAAGATAATGGTCTACTTAGCTGCTTTGCACATTCATGTAGCATCCAATGTGAAATTTCGTCTGGACCATTTGCTTTTCTTTTGTGTAATTTACTTAACTCCTCCTGTATTTCTTTTTCTGATATTTGTTTATCTGGTAATATGTTTGGGCATGCATGTTCCATATCATCCCTCTCAAAATTATTTTCTTTTGAAAAAACTTATTGGAAATTTTTATTTAGTGCTTCACAAATATCTTTCTCTTGTGCATAGAGGATCCCCTCATCCATAATGGATTGTATTTTATCTTTTACTTTGGTTTTACTTCGGATGTAGCTGTAAAATAGCCTTGGTTGATCACTACTTTTGTTTATCATGTCCTCCTCAGACTGTTTTTGGACTCTCCTTATTCTTGTGTATTAATTTCTTGCCTGTTTATAGTTGTTATATGTCCTCTCACTATTGTGTCTTGTATATATTCCACAACAAATCTCTCTCTCTCTCTCTCTCTTTTTTTTTTTTTTTTTTTTAACCATCCATCCATCCATCATCCAATCCAACATTGCCCCATGAGGAGCGTATGAGCCTGCGGCCAGGCAGTTGGTCCTGACATTTAAGATGAGAGTGACCAGCCCCACTCATCCCTGAGTGGCATTACATGAGCAATCAACCCCAACCACCCCTTGGATATAAACCTTCACTGGCTCAATCTTACTGGAGCGCAATAATTTCCCACTAAACCACCTGGCGCCAATATTTGGTTATATGGTTACCACCCAGCATAGTAAATCGCTTCCTGGTGTACAGGAAACCATTTGGCTTGTTACTCATTGTAGAGTCACCCACAGGCAGAAGGAAGTGGAAAGAATGAAGGAAAGAAAGACAGAAGAGAGAGTGTAAAGTCACCCGTAGGCAGAAGGACAAGGAAAGACAGAAGAGGATGGAAGGAAAGTAGGATGGAGGCGAGGAAAGGGCAGACACCCGAGAGCAGCACTACAGTACATCGAGTGAGTGGGACATTCTTTATTAAACCATTTCTTTATTTTCATTTCTGCTTCTTTGTGCTGAGGGAAGTAATTTTGGATGCCTATTTCATAAAGTTCACTGAATTTTCTATATATAACATTTAAATCTTGTCCTCTAAGCTCTTTTTCCCACTCTGTTTCTAAGAAGTATTTCTTTAGGTCATGACAGTTGCCCTTTTTTTAGTTAAGGCTCTTTTTGTAACTTTCATTACTGTTAACTACGTCATATGCAATCCTGAAGTTGCAATTTAATACTGCATGGTCGCTTTTGCCGAATGGAGGGCGATACATAATATTGTCAGTATCATATTCTTGCCTCGCAAATATAAGATCTAGTACTGATGGTACATCAGTCCTCATTTTCTGGTGCTTTCTTTTACATGATGCATTAGGAAAAACTGCTCAAGGTCCAGGAGCTTTTGGTCCCAACAACTTCCCTGACTTTTTATAGCAAGAGTATTCCAATTTATGTTTGTATTGAAATCTCCAGTTAGTATAATTCTTTCAGATTTCTCCTCCATTCTGTGTAGTAATGGTCTTAATCTTTGAATTGTACTTTCTGCCTGGTCTTCATATTAGCCTTTTACCCAAATGTTTGATCTGGGTGGCATGTATAAATTTGCCTCAATTACTTTCCCTTCAGACATACTAATCTCTACTGCGATCAGCTCTGCCTGTGAGGGTACATCTAGTTCTATTTCTTTGACTTGCAATTTTTTTTTTTTTTTTCTTTAATTCCTCCTCCTTTTTTTAAGTTCCTATCTCTTCTCCGTATATTGTATTCCTCAAGGTTTAGGGTATCGTTTGATATCCTTGATGTTAATTTTGTTTCAGTTAGGCAGATATGTGGTTCATTTTCTTTTATATAATCATTCATCTCTAGTAATTTAGATACCATTCCATCTACATTTGAGTACATCAACTTTATCATCTTGTTTATGTACTTGTCATGACTTGGGTCTACTACCTTCCTTTTTATTCCCTTCTGTTTATGTACCACTTTCATACCTGCAATCCAATTACTTTGTAAAAAAAAAATTTGTTCTCTTCCTCTGATCTTCCCTCGTTCTTTGTTTTTGCCTCATTTCTCTTCTCTTTTAGTTATCCCAGTTCCTCTTGAGTTAGGCATATTTTTATCCATACATTTTTGAAATCCTCTTTTTCCACAAGTTTGTAAGCATATTTTAGTATTTCCTCCACAGTGTTTACACTCTGGAAGATTACTTTCAGGGGTCTTGATTTGTTTGTCATATTTCCCTGCCCTTTTGTGTTCCTCTATGTCTTTACTACAGATTTCCTCTGATACTTCAATATGCATATTACATTTGCCATCTCCTTTTTGTCATTTGAAATCTTGTTATTTCTTTCTTTCTCCTCTATACCAGTGATTACTGTAGATTTGTTGATGTATGCTGAATCTTTGACCAATTTTGGATTGTTTTGGATTATCTTCATCACTTTCTTTTTAATGTTCTTTTCCTCGACTCTTGTTTCTAAGTCTTTCATTACTTTTCAGCATATGTGGTTTCCACATCATTTTTATAACTTTACATTGCTTCATTCACCTGAGTTATCTTCTCCTCAGTATCACTGCTATGATTTATCAGAGTGCTTGCCCGCCTTATTGTCTCTGTATCATTTCTGAACTCTTCCATAATACTCTCATGCTTGACAACTGTGCTTGCCATTTCACTAATCTTCCTTCTATGTGTACCCACCTCAACTAACAGCTCATCTATTGTTGTGTCTTTCTTGTTAACCGCCTTTACTAATTTTTCATTTTCCTCCTGCATGTGCAAATGCTTCTTAATTTCATCCATTTCACTCTGAAATGCCTTCTCTAATCTGCAAACTCATTCTACCAGTTTATTGTATGTCTCCATTTCCACCAGTTCCTGGTAGAAATCATCATCATGCTTCTACCTTCATCCATTTTGTTAACTCCTTCCAAATTTGCTTTGCTAAAGCTGGTGGTCATCTTGTGGTACTAAGAGAAAGATTCTACTTACAGTTTTGCGTTCCTCTATGTCGCAGACAAAACAGTAAACACTAGGCGCATCTGCACTGCTTTGTTATATTCTGTTATTGGAACAACACTTTTACTTAAACTTCCTCTTTTATATTAGAACAGTATTTAGTTGGACCTAGTACAGAGCTTGAGTCATATAAAGATACTTTGTAGGTATGGCCATTTGTGGCCGAGATTGGCTTGGTGCAGAGCGATGTGTGGACACGTCTTGCCTGTTGCGTTTAGTGTATTTACCTATTTGTAGTATACAGGAATTGAGCAATGCTCGTGTTGTCCTGTCTCCATATCCACATTTATCAAGTCTACCTTTACACACATGAATGTTTTTCTCATGCACCACCTCTTTGTCTAAGTCGTTCCAAATATTTAAGTATTTACCTAATATACTTAATTGTGATATACACGGAATGTACTATGCTCGTGGGTTTCCGTCGCTGTTTCTCAATAAGTCGAATTTAACTTTAAACTCGTTTAAGTTTTTAGACTGGACGATCTCTTTGTCCAGGCTATTCCATAAGTCTATACTTCTGTAAGGAAAGCTATATTTCTTGATATCCTTCAAGCAGCTTGACTTTTTCAGTTTCATTCCATGTCCTCTTGTTGCTCTCTTATCCCATACAAACAGATCTTCTTTGTCAATTTTATCTACTCCCACCATGGTCCTGAACACCGCAATCATGTCTCCCCTCTTTCTTCTTTCCTCTAACGAAGGCAAATCCAGTTTTTCCAGCCTCTCTCTGTATGACAGGTCTGTCAGACTGGGGACCATCTTGGTTGCTGTTCTTTGTATTCTCTCAATCTTGTTTATATCTTTCTTTTTGTGTGGGGACCACACTACCGCTGCATACAGTATTCTAACCTGGGGCGGATCATGGCCACTATCAATTTTTTCATCATTTCCTCATCCATATAATGAAATGCTACTCTAATGTTAGTCAAGAGTTTATAAGTCTCTCCAACTATCTTGTTAATGTGCTTTTCTGGTGACAAACAATCATGTGTGTGTGTGTGTGTGTAAACCAAAACTAGCAAAGATTTTGATGAAACTTGGCAGGATGGTCACAGATTGTCATGTTTCAATTTTGTGTCAGTTTTAATGTTCAAAAGGGATGTTTTGACCCCTAATTGTTCCCATGTATGTTACATTACACTGAAAGCATCGGCGATATTCAGAGCTTCCATTAGTGGACGTACATCCGTATACAGTATTACATCCAGAAAATGTAGCCTTGCGTCTGATTTCATAATCATCGAAGTCCCAGCATCTTCCAAATTTCTGAGCACACACTATGCCTAAATTCAGATTGCTGGGGGTCCCACGCTCTGTATAAAACAATAAATTCATTACATACTAGCATGTACTTTTTTTTTTTTTTTTTTTTTTTTTTTTTTTAATGTGTCCGACTCTGGTCATAGGCTTCACAGCCTGCTTTCAAGGCCCAGTAGTCCTCCTACATACCATACACCTCTACATTTCACCACTTCGGCGCTAACACCCACCGTCCATATTGAATACATGGTAGGGCTGTCTCATACAGGACTGGTGTGTTGGTATTAGCGGGGGTATTTTTATGACATGTCGGCGGGTCTTCTGGTGGATCAGGAAAGTCTGCTTTTACGAAATTCAAATCCTTAAACTGTTCCCTGCCCCAGCCGGGATTCGATCCTGGGTCTACAAGGACTGCAGGCCGCCTCTCTACCGATTCAGCCACCGCCTCCCCCTTAATTGCAGCTAATTATTGATTTTTGTTGTCTACATCTGTTGACTATTGCCTGGGGCAGTTTGAACCAGTTTACAGACAAATGCTTTTGGCACATGTATCTTGTTGGCTTTTTGGCAGAGATGAAAGTGTGAATGCAAAAACTAAGTATTGTTCACTGTATTTAGGATTTTAGAATGTCCAGGTGAGTGTTTCTTTTCTTAGTTTTCCTCCACTAAATACTGTCAAAATTACAGTAACCCCTCGATTATCTGGATGCCTTGTATCCGAATGTTAGGCATTGGCTCTGTTGCAATAGATGCATGGTTTAACAAACTAATTCAACCAACCCCTATTCTATTTTCTCAAATTTTCCTCTAAGTCAAATTCTGTAACCAAGGTTCAGTATAAAAGAAATTTTTCTGGTATTTTGAGAAACTTTCCACTCAATTGCTGAAGTAAACAGTCAGGCCGAGTTCCTGACAATGCACACCCAAACCTAGCAAACTATCCTAACTCTCAGTGCTACACATGCTGTCAGAACTCATAATTAATTTATTCAAATACATTGTTGTATACATGTTGTCAGTGATATATACAGTAATGGCTTAGTAATAAAATATGCATGTAAAGAATAAGGTGAGGATAGTAGTGTACCAAATACAGTACTGTAGTAGAGTAAATAGGGATAATAAAATATAGTAAGGCTTATCTCCTAAAGTAGGGGTTCTTCACTTGTTGCAGAGCTGGTCTACAAAATTTTAAAAGTTGTCTGCTTCGTAGATAAACTTCGCTCATCCTTATGGATGTTAATGTGCTGTAATCACATATGACAATAAAAACAGCTGATTGGCTACTGTTTCTAAGATATTTAAATTTTTATATTTTACATGTACATAATACCGACAATTCAGTGTTAATCATGAATTACAGTCCAACGTATTTCCATCTGTTTGTGATAATTTTACAGGAATATATTTGATATGCTATGTAAACATTATGTGACAGTACATAGTTCAGTCATTACTCTGCTTCTGCACTGTACTTATGGGTATGTCTCATATTCATGTAATGGGGCATCCCTAGTCACTGCCCAGCAATAGCCCGCAAGCCCCTATGGGCTCCATTTGCCCTGATACCTTTTCTCCATTGCTGCAATGTCCTGGTCAAGTTACTTGCCATGCTTGTTGCTCACTGCTTCGAAGGTCAGTGGAAAGAAATCTAAATGATTGCAAAAAAATGTATCGAGTGACATACTGCAACCAAGCTTATTTTATGTCATAAGGTTTTCCACAAACTCCCAGCAATTGTATACCTTGTTTTCAAGAAATCTTGTTGCTTCTAGCCTGAAAGCTTGCCAAGCATCCTTTTCTCTGCCACAC
Source organism: Coenobita brevimanus (assembly GCF_032717465.1). Classification (NCBI taxonomy): domain Eukaryota; kingdom Metazoa; phylum Arthropoda; class Malacostraca; order Decapoda; family Coenobitidae; genus Coenobita; species Coenobita brevimanus. The sequence goes on from NC_137063.1 coordinate 44,356,808, forward strand.
AGTGCATTGTCAAATGCTATCTCAAAATTCACAAATCTCATGACCAACAAAAAAACACCATTTATTTTTGCATCAGTTACCCTTAGGAATTTCAGAGATACTTGAAGGTTTCTTGGGTTCTGTCTATTGCTTTGACAAAATTCATCAAACATAGCCTGAAGGCTTCTTGGGTTTTGTCCATTGCTTTGACAAAGTTCTTCATCAGACATAGCTGGATGTGCAAGGGCAGTAACAAAATCCTGATTCCACAAATGGTGAGTAGCAAACATTTTTCCTCCCTGGCTCCAGTGATTGTCGAAGTGGCCATCTCTCTTGGTGCATTAACCCTTTAACCGCGGGTGTCATTCCAGAATGACATTGCAAAAACTGGAAATACTGCGGGTGTCATTCTCGAATGTTTGTGAATATTTTGAATACCCCGCGTTTTTTCCGTGCGCCAATTGTTTCAAGGGAGAGTAGCTATTAAGTTCTTTCACTCCAGCCAACCTCCACCTCCCTCCTCCCACCCCCCGGGCCCCCACCTCCCACCCCCTGGGCCCCCCACCCCACCCCTGACCAACACGCATCAGTATCTGTCCAGCTGTGTGAGTGACAACATCGCTGATGTGGCAGTGAAGTGCGGGCAATTACAGTGCCATTTACCTGCCTCAGTGAACACAGAGTGGGTGTTTATCGTATGTGCAGTGTTCATATATGTTTATAGAATTATTATCAGAATGAGGTTGGCATTTGGTAATGGTGTGTGAGCGAAAAATAGTGATTACAACACCGCTGATGTGGCAGTGAAGTGCGGGCAATTACAGTGCCTCTTACCTGCCTCAGTGAACACAGAGTGGGTGTTTATCGTATGTGCAGTGTTCATATATGTTTATAGTATTATTATCAGAATGAGGTTGGCATTTGGTAATGGTGTGTGAGCGAAAAATAGTGATTACAACACCGCTGATGTGGCAGTGAAGTGCGGGCAATTACAGTGCCTTTTACCTGCCTCAGTGAACACAGAGTGGGTGTTTATCGTATGTGCAGTGTTCATATATGTTTATAGTATTATTATTAGAATGAGGTTGGCATTTGGTAATGGTGTGTGAGCGAAGGTAATGGTGTGTGAGTGAAAAATAGTGATTTTAGATCGCTCACATCTAAAGGCACTGCCCATCCAGTGATAGTCAACGAAATCATGAAACCTACATCAATGCAAAGCCGAAGGTTAGTACTTTCTAATGGTACCTTATTTTTCGCTCTAGATTTATTCTGTGCAGAGTTATAAAGGTTTAAAATTTGTTTACATTTTGGCTGGAACCCCCGCGGGAGAGGCCAGTCGGGGCAAAACAATGCCCGCGGTTAAAGGGTTAAGACTCTCATGCAAGAATATCTCATTCACAAAGAAAACAGCAGTGCTTTTTATATCCACTCTGCAGACCAGAGCAAAATGGCAATAACCTTCAGGTCACCCCAAAGCTGCCACTGATGTTGGTCGTAGCTTATGTACCTCAAAAGTTGTTTTGTTGCAGGTTTCCTTCATATGGACTGCATGACCAATTGGAATGGATGGCTGAACATTTCCACTGTGCAGCAAGACAGCTGTAAGACTCATCATAGATGAATCAGTGAAAAGTCCCCACACAATTGAATTTTGAATGATGTTGAGTGCTGCCATCAGACCATGATCACCCTCCATGGAGATGAACAGGACAAGAACCTTTTGATGGTCACAGAACATGGAAACCCTAACATTATCCACCAGAAGATTCCATTGCCGTAGTCTGGAGCCCAACAACTAATGGGACAGTTACAAATTCCTCAAAAGATCATTCAGTTCACGTTATGAGGTGTGGTTCAGTGGAAGAGGATGGGGCAAAATCTGGGTCAAGTGACATTGATGGTTCAGAACTAGTTGTCTTGTAGTTCCCCTCTTGGTCGTCTCATTCAGGCGAGATGGATTCTGTTGCTTCAGGAACAGGCAGACCATCTGCGTGGGGTACTGGGTGAATAGCTGATGGAATGTTTGGATACTGTACAGTCCATTCTTTCTTTTCTGACAAACCATTCTCAGCTGAGGGCACCATACAGCAGTAGCGATTGCTGTTTCGATCTACTGCAATTTTATGATGCAAATGTCACCGCCACAGATGTAGCGGAAATTATCTGCTTTGCTCACACAAGTATGAGGCATCACTGCTCACTTTGACTAGACAGAAATACAATAAGTCCTCCTGCAAAATCAAACAGTAATATACAAATGAGAATGACACCATATGATTTGCAGGGTTTGTATCTGGCAGAATGTTCAGTGATGTAACACAGTGACAGAATCACCAGTGATGTCTCGGAATATGATGCAATGCCACACCAGGACTTTCAGGTTGCATCATGCATATTTTGGCAGAACAACTAAAACTGTCCAGACTCAGTAAGATATTTATTTATACATTTAGTGAAATAGCTGCTTAGTCAAATATCTGCCCATTTCGATCATATCTGGTTTGAAAGAACAACAACGTTCGAATATGATCGTACTCTATTCAAATGTCTGGTCGTAGATACTGAGCAAGTAGAATACAGTGTATTAAAAACTGTCACCAGTCAGACATTTTAAGCATGATTTTCATTCTCAGTGACCCCAAATTAGTAAAGTTTGACCATTTTGTCTTGGAAGCATTTTGGCTGCAGACCTGTGCAGCCAAGGTGGTCCAGAAAAAAATGACTTTAAAAACTTGTATTTCCTAGATTTTTTTTTTTTTTTTTTCCAGGTGGAGCATAGAGTGATGCTACATGTTTAATCTGACAGCAAGGTGGGCAGTGAAAAACAGTTTTCAGTTCAGCAGCGGACCAAAATACAGTAGTTGGGCAGTGCTTTGCAACAAAATCAGTTGTTCTCACCCAGAGGCAGTTTTGTTGTGAATTTCCAGGAAGGAAAATCCCACATTGCAACACTTTCAAAAGCCTGATGCAGAAGTTCAGAGACACTGGTAGTGTGACCAACAAGAAGTGGTGCACATTTAACTGCCAGAACACCAGCACATGTTCAGTACATTAGGACTTGACAGAAACGGTCACCATGGAAGTCCACCAGACAGCTGTCACAGGAAGTGGGTTTTCCGGGAGGTCCGTAATGAGAATCATTTATAGTGACCTGAAACTGTTTTCAAACAAAGTGCAGATTCTTCAGGCTCAAAGCCAGGCCAACAAGAACAAAAGCTATGAATTTTGCCAGAGTATCAGCAAATGGACTGAGAACAATCCCTGCCTCTTGGATGTGCATCTCTTCAGTGATGAGGCACATTTCTAAATGAGTGGGCATGTGAATAAGCAAAACATGAGGTTTTGGACTGCAGCACAGCATCATGAGTATGTTCAAGCACCCCTGAGTATACAAAAAACAGCTGTGTGGTGTACAATAGGATGGGCAGGATCTTTGGCCCATACTTTTTTGAAGACGACAAAGGTCATTAGGTGACAATTGACCCTGAATGGCACATTGAGATGCTGAGATGTTTCATAATGGCCTTAAGGAACTTTTGAACTTCTGTATCAGGCCTTTGATAGTGTTGCAATGTGGGATTCTCCTCCCTGGAAATTCACGATGAAATTGTCTATGGGTGAGAACAGCTGATTTTGTTGCAAAGTACACTTCAAACATTTTGGTCTGCTGCTGAACTGAAAACTGTTTCTCAGTGTCCATCTCGCAGTCAGATTAAATTTGAAGCATCACGTTATGCCCCACCATAAAAAGAGGAGAAACTGTTAATTTTTCTGGTAAATACAAGTTTGTGAAAAGTGTCAGTTATTTTCTGGACCACCCAGAATATGTAGGGAGGAAGAGAAAGGTGAAAAGATTAGTAAGAGAGTGGATGAGGAATTTGTAAAGTGGAGGGATGATAAGGAAGTGGAAAATTTGAGTGCATTTAAGTAGTTGGGTAGTGTGTGAGATAAAATGGTAGATTGATACTGGAGAATGGAAAAAAAAATGAACAGATGGAGAGAACACCATAAGAAACTGTTAAACATTGAGAATGAAAGTAATGCGAGTGTAAGTGGCTGGGAGAAGCAAGGAGGTGAGAAGGGAGGAAAAGATTAGTAGGATAGAAGGGGTGGATGTAATGAAGAAAGTCAAAATGGGGAAAGCCTCAGGAATTGATGGTGTGTGATGAAATGCTGAAGAATGGGGGAGAGATAGTAGTACAGTAGAATGGATATGGATGATGTGCAGATTGGCCTGGGAGGAAGGTAGTGTCCCGGAGGATTGGAAGTCAGGTATTATCATTCCCCTGTACAAGGGAAAGGGGGAAAAGGGAGTGTGTGGTTAATTACAGGGGCATTTGTCTTCGTAGTGGAATAGGAAAAGTATATGGTACGATATGTATTGACAGAGTTAGAGAAATAACTGAGAAAATAGTTGGGAATAACTGAGGAATTAGTTTGGGAGGTTTTAGAAAGGGAAGAGGTTGTGTAGATCAGATAATCATCCTTAGGTTTTTAGTGGAAAAGTCTCTAGAGAAGGGAAAGAAGTTGTATGTGGCCCTCATGGAGTTAGGAAAAGCATATGACAGACTGGATGAACAAGGAATGTGGAAAATATTAAGAATATATGGAGTAAATGGGAAGTTGTTGAATGCTGTGAAGAGTGTGTATGAGGGTGCTAAGGCTGCAGTGTGTGTGACTTGTGAACTGCGTGAATTTTTCTATGTGAATGTTGGATTGAAACAAGGATGTATCATGTCTCCATGATTGTTCAATCTGTATACGGATGGGGTTATAAAAGAGGCACAAGGTAGGGCTTCGGATGTTGGAGCAACCTTAGTGAGAGAGGGCAGGGTTTGGAAACTTCCTGTACTGTTGTTTGCACATGATACTGTATTGTTAAGTGAAGACAGAGGGGAACGTCAAGGCTTGGTGAATGAGTTTGGGAGAGTGTAAGAAATGAAATCTAAAGGTGAATTAGGGAACAGTAAAGTTATGGTCTTTGAGAGAAATGAAGTCACTGAATGTACAGTGAGGTTGGATGATGAGGAAGTGGAAAATTTGAGTGCATTGAAGTACTTGGGTAGTGTGATGAATAAGGATGGAAGTTTGGAGGATGAAATGCTTAAAAGGGTGCAACAAGGAAGAAAAATTGCTGGTTCTTTGAAAGCAGTGATAAAAAATAGGGATGCGAGCATGGAAGTAAAAAAATCTCTGCATGATAGTGCAGTGGGCTCGGACAGTACATGAGTTCAGAGTACGCGAATCGCATAGTATGCGAGTGACCAAAAATCTTAACCATAAAACTTTGAATGCGCAAGTTTAACCTACCATACGCGAGGCAGAGGCAAGGAGTGGCCCAAAACCGCTATTTTCCCTGACTACATGATCCCCCTCTCTGCACGACGCGCCAATAGTGACTTAGAGGCTTATGGGGAATGTGCTTAAGAGGAGTCTACAGTAAGATCTCGCCAAGAACGACTGTTTGGCAATAACAGTAAGTTAGAATAGATACCCAGTTTCTGTAATAATGTTTGGTTTCACTTGCATGACGGTTATTTCGCAAATGCCAAATTGTTATACTGCCAGTACGTCCATAACAAGATGAGTAATGAAACAGACAAACAAGAAAAGATGAAGGAAATTGCAGAAAATGAGAGGAGTAGCGAGGAGGAGATGGAGGATCCTCCCCTCACCATCTCCTCTGACTCGCCCGCTGTCGTCCCCTCCACCTCCACTGCCCCACCTGACTCATCAGCCACCTCCCCCTCCACCTCCACAACCCCACCTGACTCACCTGCTTCACCTGGCATACCTGCAAGCCCCACCATAATGACTGTTGCTGCATTCTGGAAGAAATATAACATTCAACAGGCTGTAAATTTCTTTGTCAAAGCCTGGAATAATACAACACTGGCAACCATTAAACAAGCGTGGTGCGGTTGGGGTGGGAGCGGGGGCACTCTTAAGTGTTGCCGCGCCTCGGAACCCGTTATTAAAATCCATCAGGTTTGTTGTCTACTGTTGTTAAGGTGACTGACCATATTTTTGTTATTGTAGCTACAGCTACTGCAAATTGACTTAGGACCTCCCCCCACAAGGTACTAAAAAACACAATCATAGTATATCACAATGTTTGTTCATTAAATGCCATTCATTAATATGAAATAATGTTTGTTTTTCAGGACCAGCTGGATGCATTTTGGCATGGAATCACTTAGGTCTCTAAAGTAATCTAGGACATTTCTTTGCACCAAACATTTGTCGTTTCAGTCTTGAGGTTGTTCAGATTGGGTGTCTTCTTCTCTGCCATGATTTTCTTCATCCTTGCCCAGCAGTTTTCTATCGGATTTAGATCCGGACTGTTGCTAGGCCAGTCGAGGACCTCAATTCGATTATCCTGAAGCCATTTTGTCACCTTTCTTGACTTGTGACATGGAGCTGAATCGTGCATGAAAAAGTCGCACCCATGAAGAGCAGAAAAGTTTAACAAATGAACTTGAATTTACTGGCCACCATTCATCATCAAGTTCTTAGGAAGAAAGTAAAGGCCTCCCCTTCCCATTTCTCCTGAGAAACACCCCCATACCATTACTGATTATGGGTGCTTAACAGTCGGCACCGTGTAAACAGAGTCATATTGACTACGGGAGGCAGGGCGACGAACCTTGGCAGAACGCACCTGGAACACTTGAAATGTGCCTTCATCGGAAAACATAACTTTTCTCCACTCATCCAACGATGTCCAGTGTGCATACTTCTTGGCAAATTGAATGCGCTGCTTCTTCATGCAGTCAGTGAGAAGCATTTTCTTGTCTGTGGTGCGGCTTGCCAAACCCAGCTCCTTCTGCAAGCGGTGTTGGGTAGTTCGAATTGAGATGTCGTGTAACAGCTGGGGATTCACTCTCTTCAATTCTGCTGCTGTCAGTGGAGGATTCTTGATTACTTCCCTCTTCAGAAGCGTATCTTTACCTCTGGAAGTCATCCTCTTCTTTCCATTGCCATGCTTGTGCTCTGGTATGACATCAGGTGACAGGCCGCACCTACAGCAAGAAGCTTCATGATGGTTGACTAGTACTTTCACAAATCGTGTTGATAGGGACATTATCCTGCCTCCATGCAATGATACGGACTCTCTCATCCCTTGAGCAGTGCTTTCCAGGCATGATAACTCGACTCTAGGAAAATAACATGGCAAACACTAATGCATACGAAAAAAAGAGGGAGGAGCAAGCTTAGAGCGACGGGAACATATACTCCCACTCTCGCTTTTGGGCAAGCACTGACGTGCTGAGTGCTTCACCACCTCTCACCAACACCAGGGAGTTGCCAGTTACTTCATGCCCCCAAAATTCACTTGGTAGAGGTGGAAACAAAGCAAAGACAGACAAATCTCCCATAGCAATTCTGTGTAGGTCCTAATTCAATTTGCGATGGGTGTATATCTGTAGTGTATGTCTGAAAAATTTTCCCTTTATTATGTCTCTAAGGGTCAAAAAATGTCAAGGTATGAGGGGGGTACCACCCATATGTAATTCTTCCCATAAGATTATGTGTTCACAGTACGCAGGGACCAGGACCGTTCATCCACTCGCATACTGTGCGAGCTCACTGTATTGTGATACCAGCTCCAACAGATGGAAGTGAAACTTAAACCTTTTTGGAAGGACACAAGTCAAGTTACAGCAGTGGGAATGAGTTCTTTGAAAGGAGCATGTGGAGTTAGATGGAGAGACAGACTGACAAATGAGGAAGTGAAGGGATGTTGTGGTGTGGATGTGATAGCATTAGGAGAAATACACTGAGGTGGTTTGGCCATGCGGAGAAGATGGAGTGTGAGAGACTAATGAGGAGAATGTATGAGTGAGGTGGAGGGGAGGAGAGGGAGGAGGAGACCGAGGATGAGGTGGAGAGGTATATTAGAGAGGAGGATGTGAGCTACGGGGAGGGCAGTGAAATGTTGGGGGGGGGGGGACTGGGCAACATCGAGGTGATTTGTTTGTGGCCACCCCTTACAGGTTTGAGGTGTCTGGCAATAGATAGATAGAATTTATGAATTCATCAATACTGCTTAGTCTCATTTTTAAAAAATCCACTACAGTATGTAACTTTTCTCACATATTCAGTGATAATATTCTCATGATTTTTGGAGGCTCTTAACACCAATCCTTTTGTTAATTATTTTCCATATAGCATTTTATTATTCTCCTTTACTACAAGGTTGTTGGAGAGGGATGCCATCATGTGATGGCACTAGCATCACCAAGCTATGGAGCTGCTGAGTTATACAAATGTTCCTCAGCTTCCTCCCTATCCCCCAGGGAAAGGAAGGTGGACTGTAGGAAAAGGGAATGTTCAGTTCACTGAGTTCACATTCAGACACAAAAATAAAGTACAGTAGTCAGGAAGAGGTGCTGTGAAGCCTCTTAAGTTCACAAAAATACAGCCTTTGAGTATACAGGGTGGTCCATGTATAACGCTCCTCTTCCACTTTGCTGGGCAACTTTTCGTGGGTTGTGAGGACAGCTAAGTCAGTGTTATTAAAGTCTGTCTTGAATCATTTATTCGTTTCCTACTCTTACTACCACACCCACACCCACACCTGTGAATGAGCCATCCTTGCAACACATAACTGCCAGGTTAGTTTCCTTTGGAGTGCTATTTACAGAAAACGGTATAATAAATAACTTGTGCTTGGAAAACTTTCAAACAAAACAATAATAATAATAATATTAATAAAAAATCTATCTATTGCCAAACACCTTCATCCCATAAGGGATGGCCGCAAACAAATCACCTCCATGTCGCCCTGTCCCCCGCCACAAACAAATCACCTCCATGTCGCCCTGTCCCCCGCCATTGCACTGTCATCTCCCCAGTCCACATCCTCTTCACTCCATCCCTCCATCTCATTTTCAGCTTCCCTCTCCCTCTCCCCCCCTCCACCTAACTCACATACACTCTTCTAGTTAGTTTCTCACTCCATCCTTTCCACATGGCCCAACCACCTCATTGTATTTCTCCTAACTCTTTCTAACACATCCACATCCCAACCATAACGCTCCTTCACTTCCTCATTTGTCAGTCTGGCTATCTGTGTAACTCCATATGCTCCTCTCAAGTAACTCCACTGCTCTCACTCTTGACTTGTGTCATTCCAGCAAGGCCCAAGCTTCACTTCCATATGGTACAATCAAAGACACAGCTATCTTCCCAGTTCCGTCCAGAAAAAATTTACACCTGGTGAAATACAATGAAAACCATATCTCTACTAGTGCTTGCTTCAAATGGTTTGATTTTTCCTCTATATATTCGTCAAACTTTGGGAAGATAGTTATGTCTTTCATAGTACATTAGAGCTGGTATCACAGAAGAGTACTATTATGCAGCAACTTTTTTACTTCCATGCTTACTTCCCTATTTATCAGTGCTTTCAAAGAACCAGCAACCTTTCTTCCTAATTGTACTTTTTCAAGCACTTCATCCTCCAAATTTCCATCCTTACTCATCACACTACCCAGGTACTTAAATGGACTCCTATTTTCCATTTCTTCATCATCCAGCCTCAGTGCACAACCAACGACTTCATTTCTCTCGAAGACCATAACTTTACTCTTCCTTACATTCACCTTTAGATTCTGTTTGTTACACACTCTCCCAGACTCATCCACCAAGCCTGGCAGTTCCCCTTCGTCTTTACTTAATACAGTATCATATGCAACCAACAACACTGGAAGTTAGCAAAAATTCACTCATTTCACTATCCACATGCACAGCAATCTTAGCACTGATATATTTACTCTTCACAGCATTCAACAACTTTCCATTTACTCCATATACAGTAAGACCTCACTATAACAGACTAATTGGGGCCCAGACCATTTCGAAAAAAGCGAAATTCCGATAAAAGCGACATCTGGACTTCCCCCTGCTATTCTGGACTTTTTCCGATTTATCAGACAGTCTGGATCACACCAAAGGTTTTTAAACTGTTTTCACAGCCATTGTAGTGCTGGACTGTATTATACCTTCACTACAGTAATAAAATGGTATAATATATAAAATAATACTGTACTGTACAATGATAAACATGTCTTTTATTTACCTAATTGTGGTGAACATAGCTGAAATGGCCTGGCAGTCCGGACTGCCTCTGGCTTTACAGTACACCCTCATTATCAACGGGGGTTAGGTACCTAAGATACCCGTCGATGCCTAAAACCGTCGATACCGATTTTCGTCTGGTCAGGTACCCTTTGTTTATATATTTTAGTATCCCTTCAATCACCCGTATGTAATATGCAGTTTAGTTTTAGTGTTTCTTAGAAATAAATTAGTTAGGCAATTGAAAAACTGGATATCATAATAAAACTACTTATATTAAGTAAAGAATTATGGAAAAAATAGCATAACCTCTTATGTTGATGCATAGTGGTCGTACACTGGACCTCAACTTGTAATGGCTGCTGTATCATCACTTCTCTCTCCACTTACATCTCACTCCATCTAAAAATAAAAGGCGAAACCAGCAGTTGTAGCCATCCATACGTTTACATAACCAAGTGTGTAAAAAAAAAAAAAAAACGAAAGCAGCAGTGGTGGTCATTCATACGTTCTAATAACTGAGTGTAAGGCAAGTGTTACGTTAGATCAGCTGTTCACACCGATCTTCACACCACATGCGTGGTGCTGCTAGCTCATACCAGAGAGACCATGCTCTCCTATTTACTTTCATTCTCAAGAGCTTCCTTTCATTCTTAATATTCCATTTCTCCCAAACCTAAATTTTCACGACTGTATGGCAGTTTATGCTATCAAAGATGAATCTTAGCCTAGCTTTCGCTAGGATCTTCTTTTAGGAAAATTCAACTCTCCTTATGCTCGTATATTTCATATATTTAATCTCTGCTTAACTTTTGCAAGAAATATCCTTTATTGACAAAAAATCCAACTCGTCTTTAACATTATAACAAATGATACAGGAGCATGGGTTTTATCATATGTCCTGCTGCATTACCACACAACAGCACAGACACACGATCTTTTGCTGCTTTAAAGCCTGGCGCACTTTTCTCCTCCTTCGAAATGTACGTTCTTTTAGGCATTTTCTTCCACCACAGGCCTGTTTCGTCCGCATTAAACACTTGTTCAGGCCTGTACCCTTTCTCCCTTATAAGTTCAGAAAAGTCACGTGGGTACGATTCTTCTGCTATCTGATCTGCTGAAGCTGCTTCACCAGTCATCCTAATGTTATGTAGGCCATACCTTTTCTTAAAATTCTCGAACCAGCCCTTGCTGGCTGCAAATTTCTTTTGCCTAGAAGCACCAACATTACTAGGCCTATCACCATCGTCATTACTTTCATCACCAACACCACTGCTTTCACCAGCAAACCGAGCATAGAGTTGTTTTGCTTTGTTTCTGATGAACTGGGAGTCTAGCGGCACATGTCGACGGTTTAAGTCCTCAGTCCAAATATTCAGTGCCTTTTCCATTTTCACCAAGGCATCATCTCTCACATGCATCGTTACTTTAGCCAATCCTGGTGTGCACGAAGCCAGAGCGTCTTTAATGTCTTTTTCTCTCCGTTTTATGCCACGAACACTGGACTCATTCATGCCATACTTGCGACCAACCGCTGCGTAGCTCATTCCACTTCTAAGTTTTTGTAATATTTCGTTCTTTACTTCCAAGGTAAGGACTTTCCTTGCTCTCTTAGCTGCCTTATTTCCAGTTGGAGTGGTACAAGGGCGCTTCGGAGCCATGATGATCGCGAAAGCACGATAGATGTGGCCGAACACGATATGAGAACAACAGACAAACGTGTACTGATGCTGCTGTTTGTTGGGTCGGCGGGAACATGCCGCGAGCAGCCAGAGACACTTGGCGGGATGGCGCGCGAACTTGCTAGGAGGTGCCAATACAATTCTTTATTTTTTTATTTTTTTAATAATAATAATTTAACTCCCAGGAAAAAAAAACCGTCGATAATCAAATCCGTCAATAAAAAAAAACGTCGATAATGAGGGTGTACTGTATTGGAATTTTTCCGATATACTGTATAGGAATTTAGTCCGGTAGCTCCTCAATTCCGATAAAAGCGGATTCCGGTCTATTGAAGTCTGTTATATCGAGGTTTTACTGTATTATTAATATTTTCCACATTCCTTGTCCATCCACTCTGTCATATGCTTTCTCCAAATCCATGAATGTCACATACAACTTCCTTCCCTTCTCTAGAAAGTTTTCTACTAATGACTCAAGGATGAATATCTGATCTACACAACCTATTCCTTTCCTAAAACCTCCCTGTATTTCTCCAATTTCTCTGTTCTTTCCCTAACTCTGTCCATAAGTATCCTGTGATATACTTTTTCTATTACATTCAGAAGGCAAATGCCCCTATGATTACCACACACTTCTTTTTCCCTTTTTCTTTTGTACAGGAAAATAATTATACCTGACTTCCAATGCTCTGGGACTCTACTTTCCTCCCAGGCCAGTTTGCACATTTTCCATACCCATTGTACTATCTCACCCCTATGCTTCAGCATTTCACCACACTGAAATTCCTGGGATTTTCCCCATTTTGGCTTCATTGCTTTCACTACCATCCAACTGTCTTCCTCCCTTCTCACCTCCCTCCTCCTCCCAGCCGCTTCTACTCGCATTACTGTACATTCATTCTTCATATTTAACAGGTTCTTAAAGTGTTCTCTCCATTTGCTCTTTTTTTTTTTTTTTTTTTTTTTTTCCCACTATCAATCTGCCATTTTTATCTTTCACTCCCCTACTAACTTCTTTATCACTGTGTCTGAATCTCTTTACCTCCATCCAGAACATTTTCTTACATTCCTGCCTTTTTACACTCAAATTCCTTTCAAATTCCTCATCCACGCTCTTCTTGCTCTCTTTACCAATCTTCTTGTCTTTCTCTTCCTCTCTACATACAGTATAACTCTCTCTTCCATCTCTCAAGTTCCTCCGTGCCTCTTCCTCCCATCCACTCACTATATGCATTCTTTTTTTGTGCAACAGCTTATCTCACCTCTTCATTTCACAGTGCTGTTCTTGCATCCCCTTTCATCTTCTCTTCACCCCACACACCATCTCACTTGCTGTACAGATTTCTTCTGTGAAAATCTTGCACATACCTTTCACCTCCCCCAACTGCTCCAAATCATATTTACCCAATCACTTCTCCACTTCTCTCTTACAGTCTGCCTTTTTTCCTTGAAAGGATGAATGTTGTGAGAAGAATTACATGGTCAGGGGTTAGGCACCGTTTTTTAACATGACAGCATTTGGACTGACTCTATTGGATGCATTTATGTAAATCTACTATCTATCTATAGCCCGACGCCCTAATCCCGCAAAGGGTGGCCGCAGACAAAACGCCTCCAAGTCACTCTGTCACCCACCATTTGACTCCCCTCCTCCCAACTCACCCCCCCCTCCCTCATATACCTCTCAACTCCATCCCTCCACCTCATCCTCGGTCTACCCCTCCCTCTCCCTCCCTCCACCTCACCTACATACACCCTCTTAGTCAGTCTTTCATTCTCCATTCTCTAAATCTACAAAATGTGAAAGTTTTTGGCATATCAGTTAGAGCCAAGACACCAGGGAGGCTTGAATGATGACTGAATGAATGCATGGGCCATTGGAGTGGGCAAACTTGGGCTGTTTGGACGTTGCTACTCCTCACCCTGCCCTAGGGTTGAAAAGGAGGTCTGGATGATGATAATGACGACGACAACAATGACAGTGATGATGAAACAATTATAATAATGACAATAATAATAGAAACAATCACTGTTCTCATACACTGGGTAATCAGCGGTACAAGTACCATACTACTGTACTAACGTTAAACTCTAACCAAAATAAATAGTAGATATAAAATGTGCAGAACTATATGTCTGAAATGCAAAGAGGGAAATCTGTGACTTGTAGCAGATGTGGGCAACCTTCAGACAGCAGGTCCCATACAACTGGGGGACACCCTTCATGTTACTCCCTCCAAACTATGTGATAATTAACTGAAATTTCGCCTGCAACTCGGATAAAATGTGAGCAGTGGATCATTTTCAGTACCGACTTGGCACTTTGAGTTATAAGTAGCTACATTTGGTACAATATTCACTTAATTTGGCAGTGAATTGGTGCCTATATATTCAGATCTATTGAAAATACCAAAACTATTTAAAGATAAACACTTCCTGAGTGATAAATTCCTAAACCTCACTTCATTTGCAAGGAAGACTGCCTTGTTTGGCTGTGAATAACTCTTCTTACAGATTAAGTTTATGAAGTCCACATTTCATATTTGCAACATGAAATACTCCTTCAAGTTTTGACTGCCTTGCCATAAGCATTAAAACCAAACTGTCTCATATACAGAAAATAAATAAATACAGAAAATAAATAAATACAGAAAATAAATAAATACAGTAAACCCTCGATATACCGAACCCTCTTTTAACTAATTTCGGTTTTATCGACCACTTTGAGCTGGCTGAACGTTATGTACATTTTACAAGTTTAGTTCCCTAAATGAATGGATGCACTGGAAACACCGACCAGTGTGACACACACACACACGAGTTATATAATACCCACAATGCACCCATACCACACACACACACATGGATGGAGGGAAGTAACAAGTGGAGTCCCTCAAGGCTCAGTGTTGGCGCCAGTAATGTTCCTGATTTACGTAAATGATATGGTAGATGGAGTGAACAGTTATGCAAGTCTGTTTGCTGATGATGTAAAGATCTTGAGGAAGATAGAGGTTGAGGAGGATTGTAAAATACTGCAGGAGGATTTGGATAGGATACACAATTGGAGCCGGACGTGGGAAATGAAATTTAATGTAAAGAAATGTAAAATATTGGAAATGGGTAAAAGTACCAGGAGACCATCACTGAATTATTTTTTGGGTAATGAATTAATCACAAAAAGGAGAGAAGAGAAAGATTTGGGAGTGCTGGTCCAAGATAGTTTGTCACCAGAAAAGCACATTAACAAGATAGTTGGAGAGACTTATAAACTCTTGACTAACATAAGAGTAGCATTTCATTATATGGATGAGGAAATGATGAAAAAATTGATAGTGGCCATGATCCGCCCCAGGTTAGAATATGCAGCGGTAGTGTGGTCCCCACACAAAAAGAAAGATATAAACAAGATTGAGAGAATACAAAGAACAGCAACCAAGATGGTCCCCAGTCTGACAGACCTGTCATACAGAGAGAGGCTGGAAAAACTGGATTTGCCTTCGTTAGAGGAAAGGAGAAAGAGGGGAGACATGATTGCGGTGTTCAGGACCATGGTGGGAGTAGATAAAATTGACAAAGAAGATCTGTTTGTATGGGATAAGAGAGCAACAAGAGGACATGGAATGAAATTGAAAAAGTCAAGCTGCTTGAAAGATATCAAGAAATATAGCTTTCCTTACAGAAGTATGGACTTATGGAATAGCCTGGACAAAGAGATCGTCCAGTCTAAAAACTTAAACGAGTTTAAAGTTAAATTCGACTTATTGAGAAACAGCGACGGAAACCCACGAGCTTAGTACATTCCGTGTATATCATTCATTCATTCATTCATTGCCAGACAATTAGGTATATTAGGTAAATACTTAAATATTTGGAACGACTTAGACAAAGAGGTGGTGCATGAGAAAAACATTCATGTGTGTAAAGGTAGACTTGATAAATGTGGATATGGAGACAGGACAACACGAGCATTGCTCAATTCCTGTATGCTACAAATAGGTAAATACAAATAGGTAAATACACACACACACACACCAGTCTCAGATTGACGAGCATCGTGGAAACAGCCATAAATAGAACATTTATTGACAAAAAGAGCCATTTAGACCTAGCTGTATGTTATTGTGTATGACTGTACAGCCGAACAACACTCTATATTTAACTATCTTTGTTCGGTAAAAGCCACAGTGTCTGAGAAATCACCGAACAGCTTAGTGTTCAGTTTTAACGTCGAGGGTTTGGTACCAATTAAGTCGTTATATAGAGGGTGTGCTGCAAATACTAATTGAAGTGAAATATATCTTTGTTTTTACAGATAATGTTTGCAAAACCATAACACCAGCTTCCTAAGAAATAATAATGTGAATCAAATATTTGCACAATACTGTCAACTTTGTGATGTTTCTTCAACAAATAAAAAAATAAGTGAGATATTGTGGGTTCTTCATTGTGTGCATGTGCTGAGGATTTGCTTATGTTTTTTCCATTAATATTTTTGTTTCTTGGTGGTGTATTATGGTCATAGGTGATATGTTTTTGCTCATTCATTATGGTTCTGATTCATTCAGCCAGAGGGGTGGAAGTGGGTCTGTTGCATGATTCCATATTTGAAATGTCAGGATGGACTCCATCAACGACTTAGAGTAAGGTTGGAAATTGGTCTCGGTTAGGCTCGAATGACTCTGATTTAAGTTTGGTAAGTGGTGTTTGGGTAAGTTAATGCCTAAAATGGCTTGAAATTCATTTATATTTACTTTCACCATGAAGAAAAAAGAAACAGCTAAGTTGGGGTTAATGTTTCCAAAGGCTGAACACCATAATAGACCCCACAATATCTTGCTTCGTTGGGTCTGGTTAGTACTTGGATGGGTGACCGCCTGGGAACACCAGATGCTGTTGGCATAACGTTCTCCCTACGTGTCAAGTGGGGTTGGTGGAGGATTAGTGCCCCTCCCTGTAAAACAATTAACTCTAAGCCCTTGGCCACCCCGTTTGGGATATATGGCGTCTGGCAATGAATGAATATCTTGCTTATTTTTCATTTACTTGCAGAGAAATTGTCACGGAAGAAAGTTGATTTCAAACTGTGCAACAAATTGATTCACATTATAATTTCTTAGGAATCTGGTGTTGTGGTTTTTGTAAACATTTACCCAGTTTTATATGGTCGTCTACTCATATATTGATATCAACATTACAGTA
The DNA here is from genome assembly GCF_032717465.1 of Coenobita brevimanus. Taxonomy (NCBI): domain Eukaryota; kingdom Metazoa; phylum Arthropoda; class Malacostraca; order Decapoda; family Coenobitidae; genus Coenobita; species Coenobita brevimanus. The sequence goes on from NC_137063.1 coordinate 44,373,754, forward strand.
TCAAAAGGTTTTAAAATTTGACATTCAAGCTAACAGCAGACAGCAGTTTCAAATTTACAGCTCCTATACAAGGGGCCTTATGTTTACACTTGTTAACGAAATATGAACAAACACTGCTGAAAACTCATTTGCCAGCATTCACATACAGTACATGATATAGACCCCTGTGAGCAGTTTTGTCCCAGGACCTCTGTAATATAAGTAGACTTCAGTATCCCACTGCAGTCACTCACATACCAAAATGGCAAGGGAAAGAAAGGCAGTTGCACATGCTAGAAGCCATGCATGGTCTGTTGAAGGAAAAAATGATCCGATGCTCGTTTGTTCAGGTTCGATTATGCTTGCAAGATTGGCTGCGTATGCCTACTGATTACATTCACCATTATTTCTTCATGTATATTCGCTAAGTAGAACTACATCCCTGCTGAAATTCATGTGTCGGAGTTGATGGAAATGAATATATATCCATCCATCCATCATCCAATCCTATGTTGCCCCATGAGAAGCGTAAGAGCTCGGGGCTAGGCAAATTGGTCCTGACATTTAAGATGAGAGTAACCAACCTCACTCATTCCTGAGTGGCATTATGTGAGCAATAAACCCCAACCACCCCTTGGATATAAACCTACACAGGCTTAAACAGATTGGAGCACCTTAATTGCCCACTAAACCACCAGGAGCCATATATACCAGTGAGATAAATTCAGATTCCCAGCATACCAACTCCAGCTCTGAAGCTGTCTTGTCAGTTGAAATTGTGGGGTAATGACAGTGTGATAGTAGTAGCCAGTTCCTTGTCTGCAGTGTCAAGTAAGGGGTGACCAAAAACAAACCACCTCCATGTGATTCTACAGTACATGACAAATAAAATGGTTTCTTGTATCCAAGGAAACTATTTACTATGCCAGGGTCGTTAACCTAAAACTCAGAGTGTTGATAAGTACATAAGAGCCCATAATTTGTCTTCCGATGCTTGGTGGTGAAGTGATCTACACATTAGCATGTTCAGCCATCTTTAAATGTAAGCTTACACATACAGTAAATGTATATATTATTTCTCATTCTGCCTCACATCCTTGTGCAATACAGGTCTAACATTCCTGTTCTTGTCACAGTAACTTACAGTACAGCATTAAAAATGTATAGCAAATCATGTCAGTGTTGTCTCTTCTGTATAATGTACTGTAAATACAGATATGAAAACTTACACATCAAAAGGGTTACAAAAACAACTGTATGTCAAGTAATGTATTGCTCCAGAGGGATTGCAGTTACAAAAATCATCAAGGATACTGGGAAATAAATGTCACAGCTCTGATTTCAGAAGATACTAAATAAATGGAAACCATTTTTAGTCTTAATTCTGAACTGTAATTCAACCCAATGGATTAAGTATTGGTTCATTATTATATGATTGCAGAATACACTTGCATCTGTCTCCTTACACCAATTTTATATGGTCACGCATATTATTTCTTTTTCTTTAAATATAGTGTAGTGGTAGCCTGAAGCAACTTGCTGAAAACTGATATCTACAGAAAATTATTTACCAGTCACAGAGTATGCACACAATAAAAAGTCTGCTACAAAATACAAATACAGTGGAGCCCCATATTTCACACCTAATTGATTCTGTGAAAAGTACTGTAAACCATGAAACTGCTAAAGTTGAGGCATTGATCCTATGGGAAATAGGCTAATTGGTTCCGGGTCCCATGCCAACTCCTCATAAAGCCAATTTATGCTATGTAAAATTTACTGATAACACCTGAAAAGAAACTAGTATTATTACAAAATACATAGTAGGCAAGGAAACCCACTTGGAAGGCTGGAGTGAGGTGCTTAATGGAAGGGATGGGGACGTAATATCCGAGGCAGGTGGTGAGGCTACTGCGCCCCATCGCCTCTGGCATCTCCGCCCTCCTCTGCCTCTGCTGCCTCCGCCTCTCCATCCTGTGCTGCATCTCTTCTGTCTGCTGCTCCTGCACATACCCGTGGAACTCCTCATCCTCGAGCAGGCTTTACGTTTTTCTTCATGAACTGGGGTTTTCTCGCAAAACCTGGTGTTTGGGAATATTTGCAGGCCACCTTTAACCATGAAACCACGAACGATGATGTCACTAAACTTGGGGCTCCACTGCATACAAATGCATATGTCAGAAATAATGGAATCATTCTTAGTTTGTTACACTGTTAGCTGTTGGGCCCTTGATGACCTGTGTTCAGTCAGATAGCCACAAGTGACCAGACTCACCCATGACTTATGGGGGGGGGGATAAACACTGCAACACAATCCAGTGTCCTTACCTATGGACTACTACTATGGTCACATCCAAAGAGTGAGACTCAATATAAGTGGCACCACACCAAAATGGAGAAACATTTTTTTGCTGCTGCATCTGTGCAATGCTACAAAACATATACACAAAACACCATAAATAAACTATGTTTTATAAAAATATTTCGCTCTGATCGGCAGTTTTGTACATATGATCAGTGAAACTCATAAACTCCAAAATTAGATCTATGGTTCTCAGTTTCTTTCGTTGCAGACTTTGTCCAACAACACACTTGTAACACTGTTCCCTCAAACTTACATCATGGTGTACAGAACTCCCTCCAAGCTTTAGAACAACAATGAATCTCCTAATACAGTGTCAGTTTGTACAGATTACAATCACAAAATTCAAAACAAGGTGATGGATCATTACTAAATTCATCCAGTAAAATTTCAATTTACATTTACCTAGGATTTGCAAAGGAGCATAACTTCTGATGATATAGTGGTCTAAGGTGACAATCAGGGTAAGGTCATGTGTTATGCCCATCTTTCTGAATCCATAAGAGGTGGATGAGAGGTTTCTTGACCATATAATGTCACCAAGGCATAGGCCAGTCACCTACCCTTCAGTGTTCTGGATCACAGCAACTCAGTCTTGGGATACTCCACCTTACAATGATAATTTGTCTAATGCTGAGAGGGTAACCTTCATGTTGTGGCACCACAATAATTGGGCAGTGCCAATACAAATAAGCTGTGAAGCTGCCCAATTATACAAACATCCCTCAACTCCCTACCTGTTACCCAACAGGAGGATGGTAAACTGGAGAGAAGAGATGTTATTTTTTTTTATTTTTTTTTTTTTTTAATAACGTGTATTAATGGAGAGGTTGCTGTATACCAAATAATGCCTACCATTTACATAGTGCTTCAAAAACCACAAAATTACCAAACTTTCTTTTCTGTAGCCAAGAATGAGGCAATATTTGGGACACTACAAGTTAACAATGCTTTCAGGGGTGTTGACTGCTGGCATTGTGACTCAGATAATGTATTCATCTATCAACAAGCCTGTCCTGGGAAGCACCGGAGAGAAGGCGAGAGATTGGAGACAGCCAAACACCGAGGTAAGTCAATGTGAGGAAAATTCCTTATTTACAACTCCAGTGATAGAAAAGGATGTCATACTTCACTCGTATTTCACAAAAGATACTCGTTCACTCTTAACTCTTGTACTGCTATTTACATGGCAAAATTTACATGGCGCAATCCGTGCAGGAAATTCTATTATCTACAATGCAGATGGATACAGGTCTTGTTTGTATAAAATATTGTGCTAGAAATCACACTATATAATACTGTACAGTACTTGATGTGAAACTCACTGTCGCCACAGTACTCCCTTCCATCTAGATGAAGTTTAAAATTATACTCTGAATAAATATTATGTTGTTGACATTACCACCAACAATATAAAGCACTACTGTCTGACTAGCTTAGATATCAGTTTGCATTAAGATACAACACAGTGATTATTACAACACTTTCCTGCAAACGCAGCTGATCTTAAAATGCACGTATTAAACAGTGTAGCATGTAAAACAATATAAATAAGCAGCAAAAACTCAGTACAAGAGGATTCAAGATTCACTTGTAACACTGATGGTATACAGCACAGTGCCTTAAATGTAAATTTTTACTGTAATTCACGAAGAAGATGGTTAGATATCCCACATACAAAATAAACAAAGATAAAAACATCATGGACAAATTTTTGGAATGTTAAAATTCTTCATTCCTGTTACTATATATATATGATAATACTGGTACGGTGAGCACTGAAGAGAAAATAAGCAACTATTCATTCCAGTCAGTCATCACTATCACACACACAGTGTAAGATAAATGCACATTCTGATTTATTAAAATGCAGTACTGTTTTGTCTTATAAGTACTGCCATGTTTCTCCTAGAATTATCACAGAATAAAAGATAACCCTAAATAAAACTTGGCTAATTTAAGAAACTGAATATAGAGCACCTTATCAAAAGTCTTTGAAGAGTTAAAAGAACAATACCATAACTAATTTACTAAAATTCATGAAAAAATATATACAGTAAACCCTCTATAATTCAGATTAATTGGGGGGAACCCTATGTCAAAATATCCAAAAATCCATATTATTGGAGCTCATGCTTGCCCCTATCCCCAAATCACACCCATGCTAACTAAAACATGTTTTTTTTTCACAAAAACCTTCAACAGTACAGTACAGTATATTATTACTTTATACTCAAAAGAGTGCACAATACAATAAATAAAATAGTGTCAAACCATGATAATGAAGTCTTGCAACACAGTAGTAGAGTAGGGCACACTTAACTGTACTGAAGGTACTGTACAGTTCTTAAAAATTGCATTTATTACTACACTTATCACTTCAAAAACTGTTCACATCCACTTATCACTGGAACCCTTTTCGGACGTGTCACTTAATTCAAATTTCTATCTGAATTAAAATTATTTGTCTGGTGGTCAAAATAAAAATCCTAATTAACAGATTTCCGAATTATTCGGTTTTGAATTAGAGAAGATTTACTGTACTGTATAAACAACAAAAGTTTATAAATCAAAGATATTTAGATTTTGAATACGGAATTGTACATGACTGAATAACTGGACTCTGTTAAGTAGACTTGGAAACCTGGTTGAAATGCAGCAGCACCAATTTTGGTTTCTATACCAAACAATCTCTCGACTCAGCTGTGTCCTCAATGAACTTTAATATCTGTGGAAGTTTGGAGAATCAACATAACATACACAAACATGCTGGACTTATAACTATTACTACAAAACTGGCTGACAAGAGGAACCTAACAAGGTTTGGTCACAGTATTACAGACATGTCTGCTGACTGACACCAAATATTTCCATCCATCATTCAATCCTATGTTGCCCCATGAGAAGCGTAGCAGCCCGGAGCTAGGCAAGTTGGTCCTGACATTTAAGACGGCAATATTTCAGTTTACTGCTGAAGCATATGATGTTGGATTCTGTTGCCATTAAAAAAAAAAAAAAAAAAAAAAAAAGTATTTGGCATATAATTTGTGTACTGTAACCAACAAAAATACTGTACTGTAGTTAAGAATGTATGATTCAGCCAGAGTGCTAAAAATCTTCCTGTTGTTTTGGCAAATTCACGCATTTTCAGTTTTACAATAATTATACTCAAAGATATTCTTCAGTTTTCAGATAAGATACTTAAATTTATCTACCCTAGCCTAGCAGGATATATATCAGGCAAGGTTAGAAATTACTACTGGATCAATGATAGTACACTAAAACAGTGCAGTACAGGATTCATCCAACATTCAGCAGTAATACGATTCTTCAGTATCGCCATATTTGTTTTTCAGTTGGAAAATTCTTTGATGCTGTTTGCAATATCCATTTAGATAATTATATATCACTGAAATCAGTTATTTTTTTTATTTTATTTTTTTTAAGTACCAGATCTTTCTTGAAGAAGATTAAAGTATTAATACAACTAAAAACATGTCAGTTATTAATGAGACAGTCTGGGGCAGAAGGAATATTACCAAATATTGTCAATGAGGGTAGAAGGTACAGCTAGATGATATATCATCACTTTGTTGGGTGTCTACTGTCAGCTGCAAAGTAATTCTCTAACAGTACATTTCTCACTTGGAGGCACTTTAACCACAACAATAATCTTACATGAGGGGAAGGCTGGGCTACATAAGCTGTGGTCGTTATTATCATAGACACAAGAAGAAGAAACCATGCCTAATTGGGGGGAGAGGGGGAGGGGAAGTGCTCCTAAGTGCCAACATAGCTTGTCAGATGCACAGCACTTATGACTGAAGCTGTTATCACACACTATTTTATCAAACAGAAGCAGTACCAGTTATAAACTGCAGTGAATTTGAAAAACAATACCTCATGGGTATTGTGTAAAAGAAAAATATTTCAGTTATCATGGACAAAGTAAAAATATTTCATAGACTACTTATATATAATTAGCTTTTCTGCATCTGAGTTCGTAAACATTTTAGTAATTGTATACAATAAATGTGTATTATGTGTTCCCCCCCCCCCACTAATATTAGTAACCATTACCGTGAAATAAGAAACATAATCACCATGTATCTACATACTGTAAAAACATCTTATCATAAAAGTGCCTACCTGATATCAATGCACAACACTACAAATCTTATGACTCTAAAGTCAGAGGTTTTTGCTTTTCTGGAGGAGGCGGTAACTTAACTATATAAAAGTTCAAGCACTCTAATAATGATTAAACCATAAACAAAAAGTAACAATTACACATTAAAAAGCTAGTGGAACAAAGTTAAGTAAAATATAAATTGCAAAGAACAGTAAACTCTCAATATACGGAACCCTCTTAAAGAATTTCAGTTTTAGTAACCACCTTGGGCTGGCTGAATGTTATGTTCATTTAACATTTTTTGCAGTAAAAGAATGGATGTGTGGGAAACCTTGACCAGCATGGCATCCTTAAACACACACACACACACACACACACACACACACACACACACACACACACACACACACACACACACACGAGGACTGAAGGGAAATGTCCTGGAGTGGATGTGTGACTTCTTGAGAGACAGACAAATGAGGACAGTAATAAAGGACAAGATGTCCGGATGGAGGGAAGTAACAAGTGGAGTCCCACAGAGCTCGTTGTTAGTGCCAGTAATGTTCCTGATTTATGTAAATGATATGGTAGATGGAGTGAACAGTTACACAAGTCTGTTTGCTGATGATACAAAGATCTTGAGGAGAGTAGAAGTTGAGGAAGACTGTAAAATGCTGCAGGAAGACCTGAATAGGATCCAAGGTTGGAGCCAGATGTGGGAAAGGAAATTTAATGCAAAAAAAAATAAGATATTGGAAATGGGTAAGAGTATCAAGAGGCCATCACTGAATTATATGATGGGTAATGAACCAATAAAAAAAAAAATGAGAGAAGAGAAAGATTTGGGAGTGCTGGTCCAGGATAGTTTGTCACTGGAAAAACACATTAACAAGATAGTTAGAGAGACGTACAATCTCTTAATTAACATATGAGTGGCATTCCACTACATGGATGAGGAAATTATGAAAAAACTGATAGTGGCCATGATCCGCCCCAGGTTGGAATATGCGGCAGTAGTGTGGTCTCCACACAAGAAGAAAGACATAAATAAGATTGAGAGAATACAAAGAACAGCAACCAAGATGGTCCCCAGCCTGGCAAATCTGTCCTACGGAGAGAGGCTGGAAAAGCTGGACCTGCCTACACTAAATGAATGGAGAGAAAGGGGAGACATGATTGCAGTGTTCAGGGCCATGATGGGAATAGACAGAATTGATAAAAATGATCTGTCTGTATGGGATGGGAGAGTAACAAGAGGACATGGAATGAAACTGAAAAAGCCAAATTGTTTGAAGGATAACAAGAAATATAGCTTTACATATAGATGCACAGACCTGTGGAACAGCCTGGACAAAGAGATCATCCAGTCTAAAAACTTAAAAGTGTTGAAAGCAAAATTTGACTTAACGAGTCAGATAGATTATTTTCTGGTTAGGAGGGCCGATAGGAGGTTAGTGAGGGATGTTAAAGTTATAGGAAGTGAGGAGTGTGTGCAGCAGCACAAACTATTGATTTGTGATATGGTGCTTAAAGAACAAGTGATGAAAAAGAGGACATGTACCTAGGAGGAAAATATGGAAGCTGAAAAACCAAGTAGTAAGGGATGCCTTCTATAGCGAGTTGAGGAGAGTGGTGGCTGAACAGGGAGCTGTAGACAGAGGCGTTAATGAACAGTACAGAGCCCTCAAGAACAATTTCTTGAGAGTTACTGATGTAACATGCGGCTGGACAAGAGGACCACCAAGACATAAAGTAACTTGGTGGTGGGATGAGGGTGTAGAAGCTGCAATTAAGGAGAAAAGAAGGCTTTTCCGGGAATGGAAGAAGGGTGGTAGCAAAGAGGAATATTTGGCTGCCAAGCGTAGGGCTAGGAGAGAGGTATACAGGGCAAAGTCTGAGTCACAGAGACAATTACTTGATAACCTAAATCATGGGGAAAGGAAAAATATATTTAGGGTGGCAGGTCAGGTGAAGAGGGATAATCGGGATATCATAGGTGAGCAGTGTGTGAAGAATGATGAAGGAAGGGTAGTGGTGAACAGTGAGGATATTAAGGATGCATGGAGAGAGCATTATAACCGGTTGTTGAATGAGGAGTTTGACTGGGACAGGGAAGGTTTGGAGCCAGCAGATCCAGTGTCTGGCCCTTGGCCTTTGATTGATACTGCTACTGTGAGTGAGGCAATAGGCAGGATGAGGGTGGGGAAGGCAGCAGGTGTGTCTGGGTTGACTGCCGAAATGTTGAAGGCCTCAGGCGATATAGGGGTGAGTTTAGTCACTGACCTGATAAATAGGATTACTGTATTTATGAGTGTGTTGTCCCAGATGATTGGCTGAAGAGTGTAATTGTAAATGTGTATAAAGGGAAGGGTGATGCCCTGGAAAGAGGAAATTATAGAGGTATAAAGCTTTTAGATCAGATAATGAAGGTAATGGAGAGAGTTTTAGAAGGTATGATTAGAGAAAGAGTGAATATTGATGAGATGCAGTTTGGGTTTATGCCAGGTAGGGGGACCACTGATGCCATATTCATTGTTCGACAGCTTCAGGAAAAATATATTGGTAGGAGAAGGGATCTTTATTTTGTTTTTGTTGATTTGGAAAAGGCCTTTGACAGAGTCCCTAGAGAGGTGGTGAAGTGGGCAATGAGAAAGCTTGGCTTGGAGGAGTGGCTGGTTAGGGTGGTTATGGCCATGTATGTGGGTGCTCACACCCAGGTGAGAGTGAATGGAGATTTGAGTGATGAGTTTTCCGTGAATGTTGGTGTGCATCAGGGGTCAGTCTTGAGTCCCATGTTGTTTATCATGGTACTGGAAGCCCTTTCACGTGACTTTAGAAACGAACTCCCGACTCCCGTGGGAGTTGTTGTATGCTGATGATTTGGTGTTGAGTGCAGAGAATGAAAGGGAGGCGGAGGAAAGATTTAGGAAGTGGAGAGATGGTATGGGGCAAAAGGGTTTAAGGGTAAATGCAGATAAAACAAAAGTGATGATATCTAGGGTTGGTGGCGGTACTGTCAAAGACGAGGGAGAGTGGCCATGTGCAGTTTGCCACAAGGGCGTGGGAAGTAATTCCATCTTGTGCTGTGTGTGTGATAAATGGGTGCATAAGAGATGTAGTGGTATCAGAGGTAGACTGAAAGATAATGCTGATTTTATGTGTACGGCGTGCCGGGGTGAGCAGGTGGAGATCGTCAGACGTGAAAGGATTGAACTTGCTGGTGAATCTCTTGAGTGTGTGGAAGAGTTTTGTTATTTGGGAGACATGTTGTGTGCTGGAGGTGGGGCTGGAGCTGGCTCTGTGGCTAGGGTGAGAAGTGGTTGGAAGAAGTTCAGGGAGCTCTTGCCTCTCCTGACATTGAGAGGGCTCTCCCTACGTGCTAAGGGGTCTTTGTATGCAGCATGTGTTAGGAGTGTAATGCTGTATGGCAGTGAGACCTGGGCAGTGAAGGAGGAAGACATTCGCCGGCTCAGACGTACAGAAATGACAATGATTAGGTGGATGTGCAGTGCGTCCCTGCGTCCAAGGTCTGGAGGGGCTGGGTTTACAATGGAAGAGTTGAGAGGTAGGATGGGACTGGAGTGTATTGGTGTTGTGATGAGGAGAGGTAGATTGAGGTGGTTTGGACATGTGGAGAGGATGGTGGATGATAATTGGGTGAGGAAGGTGAGAAGTGTTAATATTGGGGGTGGGGTTATGCGGGGTAGACCGAGAAAGACATGGGACGAGGTCATTAAGTGTGACCTTAGGGTTAAGGGACTGAACAGGGAGGCTGCAATGGATCGTGCAGCGTGGAGAGCCGCCATTAGGTGACCAAGACTGACACATGCAAGCATGTTGGAGCCTTTAAAAAAACGAAAAAAACGAAAAACGACGAGAGAAAGAGACGGGACCCAATAAGCGTGGCTCATTTCCTGTATATCACAACTAGGTAAATACACACACATACAAAATTGTGCGAGAGAAATGTAAAAGACAGATGGATAAAATATCTGGAGGAGACGAACATTGTGGCCGAAACTCAGTTTGGATTCAGAAGTGGAAGGCTGTGTGTTTCCAACTTGCTGAGCGTTTACTCAAGAGCGATTGATGTGCTACAGGAGAGAGACAGCTGGGTGGATTATGTGTATTTAGATTTGGAGAAAGCCTTTGACAAGGTACCCCACAAGCGACTAACGTGGAAACGGAGCACATAGGAGGATTGAAAGGAATCCTCCTCGAGTGGATGAGAGACTTCTTGAGAGACAGACAAATGAGGACAGTAATAATGGAAAAGATGTCCAGGTGGAGGGAAGTAACAAGTGGAGTCCCACAGGGCTCGATGTTAGTGCCTCTCATGTTCCTGATTTACGTAAACAATATGGTAGATGGAATGAACAGCTATGCAAGTCTGTTTGCTGATGATGCAAAGATCTTGAGGAAAGCAGAAGTCAAGGAAGACTGTAAAATGCTACAAGAAGACCTGGATAGGATTCATTGATTGGAGCTGGATGTGGGAAATGAAATTTAATGCAAAAAAATGTAAAATATTGGAAATGGTTAAAAGTACCGAGAGGCCATCACTGAATTATATGATGGGTAATGAACCAATTACATAAGCGAGAGAAGAGAAAGATTTGGAAGTGCTGGTCCAGGATAGTTTGTCACCGGAAAAACACATTAACAAGACAGTTAGAGAGATGTACAGTCTCTTGACTAACATACGAGTGGCATTCCATTACATGGATGAGGAAATTATGAAAAAACTGATAGCGGCCATGATCCGCCCCAGGTTGGAATATGCAGAAGTAGTGTGGTCCCCACACAAAAAGAAAGATATAAACAAGGTCGAGAGAATCGAAGAACAGCAACCAAGATGGCCCCAAGCCTGGCAGATCTGTCATGTGGAGAGAGGCTGGATAAGGTGGATCTGCCTTTCCTAGAAGAAAGGAGAGAGAGAGGGGCGACATGATTGCCATGATGGGAGTAGATAAAGTTGACAGAACAGATTTGTTTGTATGGGATGGGAGAGTAACAAGAGGACACGGAATGAAACTGAAAAAACCAAGTTGCTTGAAGGATATCAAGAAATATAGCTTTCCATATACATGCATAGACCTGTGGAATAGCATGGAAAAAGAGATCATCCAGTCTAAAAACTTAAACGAGTTCAAAGCTAAATTTGACTTATTGAGAAAAAGAGATGGGATCCCATGAGCATAGCTCATTTCTTGTATATCACAACTAGGTAAACACACACACACACAAAGGGAAAATCATGTGTTACTAATCTATTAAGCTACTCTGACAGAATTACAAAAACATTACAGAAACGAGAGGGATGGGTGAACAGTATTTATTTAGATTTCAAGAAAGCATTTGACAGAGTACTGCATTAAAGATTTTTATGGAAACTGTACCATCAAGGAGGTATCCAAGGAAATGAGACAGACAGTAACACTGGAAATGGAAGCTATCTCGGTATATTTTTGGATGATGCAAAAATACAAAGGAAAAATACTAACATTCTTGAAGCGAGCAACAAGAAGAATTAAATAAACTTAAAGAATGGAGCAATAAATGGCAAATGGAATTTCATGCGGACAAGTGTCTTGTAATTAAGTTGGTAAAACTGAAAAAAGACTAGACTGGAATTATAAGTTAGGAAGATCAACTCTACACATACCAGAAAGGGAGAAGGACCTAGGAGTGATTATCAATAACAGACTATCTCTGGCTGACCACATCAGTGAGATGGTATGTTACATGTATACACTGTTTGGTAACAGGAGAATAGCATTCACATATATAAATGAAGACATGCTTAGAAAGATAACATCATCATTCATCAGACCAACCCTGGAGTATGCATCAGTGGTCTGGAATCCTCATCTCAAAAAACACATGGATAAGCCTGAAAACGTACAAAAGGCAGCTACAAGATGGGTACTAGGCTTAAGAGATCTAAGCTACAAAGAAACACTAGAAAAACTGAATCTACCAATACTACAGGAGAGAAGGAAATTAGGAGACATGATTATGCTATATAAATGCATCTCGGGAAAAGAGAAAATTGACAAATGAATATATAACCTATGGGGAAGCATCAGCAAGAGGACAATGCAAAGAAATTCATAAAAAGAGCGGCGATAAAGATGTAAAGAAATTCAGTTTCCCAAATAGGGGAATTGATCAGTGGAATGCACTACCAAATTAAACAGCGTGTGCCAAAACTATTAATAAATTTAAGGACATGTATGATAAAAATGGTTTAATACATGGGACAGTATGAACCTGACTAATGCTTGTAAAGATACAATTAGGTAAGAACACACAGACACCACAGAATGCAACATCAGTCTCTGGGTGACCAGCATCGTGAGAGGACCTCTCTCTCTCTCTCTCTCTCACACACACACACACACACACACACACACACCACAGAATTCCACATCAGTCTCTGGGTGACCAGGATCGTGAGAGGACCTCGTTCCATCACTCCGCAAAAGCACCAAATACTGTACTACTGTACCTCTACTGCCTGAAGTCTTGGCATCACGACCTTTAAGTGGTTCTCCCCCAACAACCAAGGCCAAGAGGAAAATATTATCTGTAATGAAGAGGCTTACCATCATCAAGGGTAACGAGAAAGACCTGGCCTCTCTCGCTCCCAACTGGCGATGAAATACGAGCTTGAGAAAACAACTGTCCACAACATCCTCAAAAGTATACAAGATTTTTGCTGCTTTTGCCAAACTGGAGCATTGGCAGAGGGGTGAGAAGATATAGTATTTAGAACTAGGAAACTACCTCATGAGGGCCTGCATGAAGCTGTATACATTCCACAATGCCTGAGAAATTACCAAACAACATCGTGGTCAGCTTTAACGTCAAGGGTCTGGTACCAATTAGTTCATTACATTGAGGGTTTACTGTACTAAGTATCGTAATCATGCACACTGTATCCTTGTGCTGCTGGCTCGCTTGGTGCTGCAAGATACAATTATAGATCTTTTATGTTATTTGCACTTCATCTTTCTCACCAAATTTGATGCTTGTTCAGATGGTGTATTGTTGCAGCTTTATTCAGTGCTGCAACTTTTTTATTTATTTATTTTTCCATGACTACTAACATTTCTGTCACTTGTTGTTCACTTTAAAAATATGGTGTGCAGGATTATTTAAGTTTGTGCAAAGCAGTTTGTATACCTCGCTTGCTACAAGTTGACCGACGTATTGTATATACATTTATAAGTCATGAATATATATATGGTATACTGTATACAGTATATTAACTTTGTAGATCACACAATTATGATGCCAACTTTCAATGGGCTGAGCATCTTTCTTGTAGAAATTCTCCACAAAACACACACCTAAGTTTGTTTATATGCATTTTCAAACAGCAGAGTTTATATATACATGCATAGTTTTCACAGTGGTTTGTTTGCTTTCACTCATAGTTTCACTGCAGTACGATCAAAATCCGTAATTCTTATACGTAGCTTAGTTCATTTTCTTACAAAGGTGGCTCAGACCTGCTGTGTGGGTGTTTCAGGAGGGGCACAGGAACAGGGCCGTGGAGTGGCTGGGGCAGACGGTATAGAGGACATGGCTGAGGAGGGGGGATGGGGGTGTGATGATGTTGAAGGCGGATCAGGAGGCACAAGTACTGTTCTTCCCCCTGCCAAGTCAGTCAGTGCTTGGTGTAATGATATGAATGAAGGGCGGTCATGTGGTCGTCGGCGCCAGCACCATGTCATGAGTGCATAGGCCTCTTGTGGGCAGTGATCTGGACAGGCTAGAGTTCCACCCTCTTTTAAGAAGCACACAACCTGCTCATGTGTCATTCCATAGTATGGCTGCAATGCAAACGAAAAAACTTCCCACAGGCAAACCCCAAAGGCCCAAACGTCACTCTCCACAGTGTACTTGTTGTACAGGATGCTCTCTAGAGGCATCCAGCGTATTGGAATGGCATCACTGTCATCACCTCGGTAGTAGTCAGCAATGTAGATCTTTTGTGACAATCCAAAATCTGCAATCTTCACTGTCATATCATCTCCAATAAGGCAATTTCTGGTGGCCAGGTCTCGGTGAACAAACTTGCGATTAGATAAATACACCATCCCGGCAGCAATCTGTGTGGCTATCCAAATCATGTCTTTGTAACTCAGCTTGGTGTCACTGAATGTATCCCCATTTGATGAACGAATAATGTAATTAGTAGGAGAACAGGATCTCAAAAACTCATTCAGGTCCCCACGACCCATATATTCAAACAGCAGGCACATAGGTCGACCAACAGCACACACTCCAAGTAGTCGAACAATGTTAGGGTGATCAAACTCAGCCAGGATGCAGGCCTCTCGTTCAAAGTCTCCCAGCATGTCCTCTGAGGCCTCCTCCTTGAGCACCTTCACTGCTACCATTGTCAGTTCCTCACCAGCCACTAGACCAGGTGCCTTCCCCTGCAAGACACACATTACCTTTACCTCACTTACCAAGTTACAGAGAGAAGATAAAACCAAGGTAAAGAAAAGGAAGATAGAGGAAGTAGATCTGAACTATGAGAAAAGGAGTCAGTTGAAATAAGAAGTGAATATATTGAGAGCAAGAAGCATGTAAAGAGACTTGTGAAGAGGAAAAAGATTGAGGTAAATGATGACCTAGGAAGAAAAATGAATTCAAATTACTCTGAAAATAGGAAATTATTCTGGCAAGAGGTGCAAAAATGTGGAAGTGACAGTGGAAAGAAATGTGAAAGTGTGAAGGACGTAAATGGTAGATTATTAACCCATCGGGATGAAGTAAGGACCAGATGGAAAGAATATTTTGATAGTCTGATGAATAGGAATGGAGAGAGCAAAGTGACTGTTAACTTGATTGGTTTTGGAAATGTACAGAGAAGGAATGCAATGCCAGGAAACACAACACTCGCAGATGTGATGAATGCTGTGAAGTGGCTGAAAAATGTGAAAGCAGCTGGGGTTGGTACCGTGTATGCGGAGATGATTAACCCCTTAACAGTGGGCTTGTTTTGCTTTGACTTGCAGCCCCAGCGGGCATATTCGCGCTCCGACAGACTCTCTAAAAATATTTGCCAAAAATTTGTTATTAGTCCTAGAATAATAAAATCACATATGCTTATGGCACATACCTTCAGCTTTCTCCTGGGGTGTTTGTTGAGCCTTCGTCAAGTACTGTAGGACTTGTGGAAACCTCTGAAGTTGGGTAACGAAGTCTCAACTTTACACTTCCTGACAACCCGTAATATGCTTACCACAGCCTGATATTATCACTAGAAACACTATTCTATGATTCTCAAATAGTTTGGAATCCATACTGGAAAAAAAAAAAAACTGTGAAAGCAATGAAAATTATGAGCGCGTATATGACCTTCCCACTTGCGATCATTCGCCACTGGTGTTCTGTCATTTATTATTCATATAACACTCACAGTTTATATTTCTATTACTATATAACACTTATATATATATATATATCTACAGTCTTTATCCATAAGTTTCCTTCAGTAATAGTAGTTTATTGTCACTGTAAGCATTCAATTTCTCTTTCAGTAAAATATGTACCATTCACTTTCTCATCCTGTATACTAGCGTTGAGAGTGAATGTCACTTTCACCTTCACTCTCATAACTCATAGTATTCATACATGCTAGAGTGAAACTTTCACTTTCATTACTCCTAGTATATATACTCGTATTCTTATAATACAACTCATTTACATTTCTGTTTACGTCCTCTATTTTATTTACATTATTTACATTTCTATTTTATTTACACTGTGTTAGGCACTGTCACTTGCAGTAACTTATAAAACTATTTTCCACTGTTCACTTATTTTTACATTCATTGCTTTCACTTGCTGTTTACACATTATTTACACATACATTTCCATTTGCACTGTTTTACTCACCAGAAAGATCATAGTCACTCTCTCTCATTTGTCAACCCTTTACCTCTTTCCACACGAGGTTTAGTAGGGTAGAGGTCACAGGGCCCTTTGCATGGGGCTAAAAAGTGGCGGAATTTAGCAGGTGCGAATCCGATGTACTTTCACCTTGAATGACAACAGTAAACTGATACTGGTGGGCCGGGGTGGCCTGCCTAGGGAGAGTGCATTACTGCCAACTTCAGCCTTGTGAGAGCTGCTAATATTTAGCTATGAAATGATTGGCAGGAAATCTAGACAATACATAATAAATTTCATAGTTCCAGGTGAATGTAAATATCACTTAGGCTTCTCCCTTCCCTCCTTATATATATATATTTATTACGAGAACAGATTATACGGCATATTTCAAGAGGAAATAAACAGCAATAATTAGCGAACGAGTGCACGTGAAGTGTTGTCAGGTGATAATTAGCCAATTCCAGGTGTATGGCACTATTACTTACCTTATTTCTTTTTTGTATATATTATTTGGTATAAGAATACGGCATAGGGCGTATTTCAATGGATGAAATCAGTGGAAAATTCCAGGGAAGATTTACTTAGCATAGAATACAGTGTGGTGGCCTGCAATAATTAGGTAGTTCTAGGTGAATGTAAAATCACTTAGGCTTCTCCCTTCCTTTCTTATATATATTTTTATTACGAGAATAGATTATACGGCATATTTCAAGGGGAAATAAACAGTGAAAATTAACGAACGAGTGCACGTGAGGTGTTGTCAGGTGATAATTAGCCAATTCCAGGTGTATGGCACTCTCAACTACCTTATTACTTTTTTGTATATATTATTTGGTATAAGAATAGGGCATAGGGCTTATTTCAATGGATGAAATCAGTGGAAAATTTCAGGAAAGATTTACTTAGCGTAGCACAGCCAGGCAGGCGAGAGGAGAGGGTAATGGAGGGGATGTAAGGAGGGGAGTCAAGAACGGGGAGAAATGGCTAAACTGTCAACAATGGATGGGAGTACAGATGAGATTAGGAGTGCTGACTAGTGTTGGACATTGGCAGTATTGATAGATGATACAAGCCACCACTTGAAAGCCCAGGCAAATTCAAAATAACACAGAATCACAAAAGTGTCGCCCCGTTGTATGATCCCTTGCTCCCAAGCATCACGAAAGTGACGCCCCGCGGTTAAGGGGTTAAGTGTAGTGGACAGAACGGAATGAAGTGCTTGTTGGAGATATGTAAGAAGGCATGGAATGAAGTG
Organism: Coenobita brevimanus; assembly: GCF_032717465.1. Classification (NCBI taxonomy): domain Eukaryota; kingdom Metazoa; phylum Arthropoda; class Malacostraca; order Decapoda; family Coenobitidae; genus Coenobita; species Coenobita brevimanus. The sequence goes on from NC_137063.1 coordinate 44,391,397, forward strand.
CTTGTTGGAGATATGTAAGAATGCATGGATGAGTGAAACTGTGCCAGTAGAGTGGAAAAAGGCAGTGATTGTACCCACATACAAAAATAGAGGTGAGCGAAGTGAGTGCAAGAATTATCGTGGCATAAGTCTATTGAGTGTTGTAGGGAAGGTATATGGAAGAATTATTATAGAGAACGTAAGAGAGATATCTTAAGTCCTAGCGAGTGACAAACAGGGTGGCTTTAGGAGTGGCAGAGGATGTGTGGATCAAATATTTGCTGTGAGACTGATAGTGGTGAAGGCTTATGAGGACTATAAGGTGTTTATGGCATTTATGGATCTGGAAAAAGTAATTGACAAAGTAGACAGAGAAGGATTATGGAAGGTTTTGTGCATGCATGGTGTAAATGGTAAGCTGCTTGGTACTGTCAAGAGTTTTTATGATGGTAGTGAGGCATCAGGAGGCCGTGCATGCAGCTGTGTGTTGTCTTAGTGACTGAATGGAGCGGCAAGTGATTTGAGTATGGATATGCTTCTGGAAGCTGGTCTGAGGCAAGCGAGGGGGGAAAGATGACAGCATTTGTGAATGATATTGTGTGCTGGGTGTTTTGATGTTCCTTGGTGTGTGTGGATGTGCTGCAATGTGGTGTTGTGGATGGTGTGGGTTTGTGGAGGCTGCAGTGAGAATTTGGGTGCCTCTCATGTCTAGATGATCCTTGACTTTGAGGCCTTTGGTTTCTTGGTATAGGTGGTCTGTGGGTGTAGTAGCTGTGCAGCCTGTGATTATTTTTAGGGCCTTGTTCTGTATGGTCTGCAGAGTGTTGTAGTGTGTTTTAGTGAGGTTAGAAACCCATGTAGGGCTGCATAATTCATCACTGAACGTATATATTGTTTGTATACTGTGGTGGTGGTGGTTTCTTTGTGTCCACATGTTGTATGGGCAAGTAACCTCAAGGCGAGTCTTGGTATTAATTTATCTTTAATGTTTGTGATGTGTTGTTTAAATGACACTGATGTATGTTACACCATGGATTTTGTGTGTGTGTGTGTGGAGGGGGGGGGGGAGTGTTGTTTATGGTGAGGTGTGGAATGTGACTGTGTTCTGCTGTCCAGTTTGTGAGAAGTGTCACTGTAGATTTGGCTGGGGCTATTTTGAGCCTGTTTGTGGTGAACCATTCTGCTGTCCAGTTTGTGAGAAGGGCCACTGTAGATTTGGCTGGGGCTATTTTGAGCCCGTTTGTGGTGAACCATTCGTGTAGTGTGTTGAGGTAAGATTGGAGGATGTGTGTGGCTGTGTTTGCATTTTGGTGTTGACATGTGTTATGTCGTCCACATAGGAAGTTATGTGTATCTGTGGTGTGTGGGGTGTGGAGCAGGGGACAAAACAGACCCTTGGGGGATGCCATTTGCGAAGTTTCTGATGTTCAAAGACTGACCGGCAAATGTTACATGTGCACATCTGCCTGCTAAATAGTTTGCAAACTATCTTTTTGTGTTATTGTGCATGTTTTTGTTGAATATTATGTTTGTGAGGTTGTGGCAGGGGATGGCATCAAAAGCTTTGTTAATGTCTAGTGTGACTAGGATTGTTCTGTGTGGTGGCCTAGCTGAATTCATGCTATCAAAAACTCTCTGTGTAAGGTCTGTAAGAAGAGTGGTTGTGGAGTGTAGTGCCCTAAAACTATGTTGAGATGGGGCTAAGGGGGTGTGAGGTGTAACTAGTTGTAGTACCAGTCGTTCAGTAACTTTGGAGGGGGTGCAGAGGAGTGTGATGGGGGTGTGTGAGGAAGGTAACATGGGGTATTTGTTGGGTTTGGGGATAGTGATGATACCGCCATGCTTCCAGATGTTGGGTATTATGTTGAGTGAGTAGCTGTAGTTTGGTATGTTTGTGTTTTTATGTCTTGTGGTCCAAGGTGTTTAACCCCTCAAGTACTAACAGGATCGATCAATCCTTTTTCAGGATTACGCTAGATGCCGAATGTGATCGATAGAGGAGCCATTGTAAAAAACTGCAGACACTAGCTTTGGCCCGATTGAGACGTATATTGATGCAAACCAATAAGAACCAAGTCCTGAGTAGGGAGAGGAGAGGATCCGGGCCCCTACTCTTGGTGGAGGAGGTGATTCCCTCACCATCCTCTCACCACCTTCCTCTACCCCAATACCTTTGTTCCCTCTCCCTCGCCTCTGACCGCCTTCTGCTCCCTCCCTCCCCCCCACCATCCTCCATCATGCCACCATAGTTCCCCCCCTTCTCCCCATCCCTGTCTCCCTGGGGAGGGTTATATCCCCCCTACCCACCCTCCACACCCCTGCCTGTCCCCTTTGTCTTGTGGTGTCTATCTCCCACCTCTATACCCCTGTACCACCCCTCCAGACCTCTCCCCACCCCACCCACACCCTCCACCCCTTGATACGCTTACCTCCCCACCCCCCCCAGAGTATTATACATCATTGTTACTATTCTTGTGGCATGTTTTCATTTAATACCAGATTATTGTTTGTGTACCTGCATACACCGATGCACGAAACACAGAATGTATGTTTTTTCAAGTATGTTTTTATTTTGATAGCTACACAGCTATGAGGGAAGGTGGGGAAGGAAGAAGTGTTGGGGGAGAAGGGTGTTGGAAGTGAGTGAGGAACACCAACATAATTATTTTGCATGCTATTGTTTGGAAAAAAAAAAAAAAAGAAAAAAAAATGAGCTGGAAAATTCTGAAGGGGGGGCTGGGGAGGAGAGGGGTAGCTCTAGCTTTTTTTTCCCCTTGAAATTATTACAACTACTTAATTTGACAGCTCTGAGGGGAGGGGATGGGGGAAGGAGTGAGAGGAGAGGGTGCTGTGTGTGAGTAACACCAAGAAAAAGATTTTGCATGCTTTTGGTCATTTTTTATTTTTTTTTATTTTTTTTTTATTTTTAGGACAGCTACACAGTTATGAGGGAAGGGGACAGGGGGAGGGAAGAAGTCTTGGGGGAAAGGTGTCGTGAGTGAGTGAGAAACATTGACATAATGACAGTGCATGCTATTGTTGGAAAAAAAAAAAAAAATTGAGCTGGAAAATTCTGAAGGGTGGGGGAAGGGGAAGGAAGAGAGGGGGGGTGATGGGAGTGAGTGAGGAAAGTCATGGGAGGGAAGGAATGAGAGAGGGATGGGGTGGGAGCGGACAGAAAACTGGCATTGCCCAGCCTGGAAGGGTAACTTTTTTCAACTTTGATGGGCTATTACTCAGGAACCAGTTGGTTGAGAATGCTCTGGTTTGTGGCATTAGATGTGTAAATTCAAGCTCTAAACCTTGGGCATAAAATTTTTTACTTCTGTAAGAGTCGAAAAATCGGATCCATATACAGGTTTTCAGGGATGTTCAGTCGATCGAACTGCGTATCCTAGGGGTTAAGGTGGTATGTTGCTGATGTTGTGAGGTGCACAGGCAGATGAGTGCTTACAGTTGCTAATGATGTGCTTCATCTGGTTGTAAGCGAAGTCTGGGTCTGTGGGGAACTGTCTCTTGAGTCGGATGACACGTCGGTCATCACGGTAGGGGTTTAGATGGCTGACATGTGAAAAGTGACTGATGAGACTGTTTGCTTGTTGTTTGTCTGAAGGTATGGTGTCTGTTGTTGTGATGGCAATGTGTGATTGTGTAGTGTTGTTGTTGGAGAGAGTGATGCTGTTTAGTGTTTTGTAGAGTATGTTGGTGTTTGTTCTGTAATCAAGTGTTTGGAGATAATTATTCCAGTTTAGTGTTTGCTGTTCTGATATTGTTTATTTGAGTGTTGAGTTCTTGTATTTGTTGTACTGGGGAGTGTCGTAGTTTGTCCCGTTGACTGATGAGGCAAAATGAGTAAACAGTGCTGGTGTTAATTGTTCTAGCATCATCTGGCAACTCAACCCAGATCTTTATATGCTTCAATATTTGCCCACCTGATACAACAAGGAAAATCTCATTTCTTACAGCGTTACTTAACAAGACACCACCATTTGTGCAAACATTGCATAACAGATGTTCAAAAACGCATCAAAAAGCCTTCACTTTTAAAGATGCAATCGCAAATTACTTGTAATTTCTGTGAATTACTGATATTGCAAACTGTTGCATGATGTTGCTGCATATTATGAATTCACTGTTTAGAAATGCGTGATTTAGATTCCGCTGTACTATATACAGTTTACATATACATATATATATGTGTATATATATATATATATACAGTAAGACCTCACAATAATGGACTAATTGGGGCCCGAGCCATTCCAAAAAATGTGAAATTCCGATAAAAGTGACATCCGGACTTCCCCCTGCTAACCTGGACTTTTTCCGATATAGCAGACATTAGTCTGGATCGCACGAACGTTTTTTAAACTGTTTTGACTACCACTGCGGTACTGTACTTTGTTATAACTTCACGACATTCATCAGATGGTATAATACAGTACAAGTCCCATTATTCGGCATCTATGGGACCAGGATGATGCCGAGAAATTAGATTTGCCGAATAATCAAAAACCTACCCACTAAATACCTTAAATATATTGGTGAACACTCATCACCACTTATGGTACGGTATTACAACTGTGTCTGGAGAGAGTACTGTATACTGTACAATACTGCAATCAATACAGTACTATACCTGAATCTGAAATACAGTATATATATATATATATATATATATATATATATATAATATATAAATTAGTGAACATATACAAGGGTAATGACACAGTAGGCCTACAAGTCAGATAACACTTCCTGGATGGCCGAAATGATACGGAATATTACCTACCAGCTCAGTACATCACTTGTATTGGTGAAATCACTACTTATATTATTACAAATATGTTTGGAGTGAGGACTGTATACAGTACTTTTTCCAAACAAAATAAAATAGTTGGAAAATTGCATAAAATAAAGGGATCTGAATTGGTAACGTCTTTCTGATGAAAGTTATAACTTACATTTAGCACTCACTCTTTTGTTCGTTTTTTTTGTTTGCATGTGAAAGGAGAGTACTGATGGAAACAGTAATGTATTCCATGAACCCCTTAATATCCTCCGACATTGAACAACCCTTTGCAGTACCGATGTCGAGTTAGTGAGCTATGGAAAAACTGTGAACAATTATAGGAATGGAACGAAGGTCAGTGGTATGTTTACACGACTCTAAGCTACGATTCCAAGCAGTCAGGGGGTCAGTTAATCTCAGATGTTTTCGCCCATTTGGTAAATGCACCGTAACTTTATCAGTTCTCCAGTCAATCATAACGAATCATAGCATGGGTTTAGGAAGCTAAATAACACATTTCTAGGTGCGCCAGACGATTATCTTCACATCTTATAAGAAAATGGAAGAAATCAAATCCCTCTCTGAGTACGTAAAGTTCTTCCATTCTTTTGAAATCAATATTTTTCTTAACGATGGTAAGATAATCGTCTGGCACACCTAGCAATGTGTTATTTAGCTTCCTAAACCCATGCTATGATTCGCTATGAGTCACGGAAAGATTGATAAAGTTACGGTGTATTTACCAAATGGGAGAAAACATCTGAGATTAACCGACCGCCTAACTGCTTGGAATCGTAGCGTAGTCATGTAAACATACCAATGACCTTCGTTCCCTCCCCATAATTGTTCAGTTTTCTTTATAGCTCACACTAACTTAACATCACTGACATTGGTACTGTAAAAGGTTGTTCAGTGCCGGAGGTTATTAAGGGGTTAATAGGATATATTACTGTTTGCATCAATGCTCTCTCTTTCATGTTAAGCACAAAAACAAACAAAAGAATGAGCACTAAATGTACGTTTAACTTTCATCAGAGAGACCTTAGCAATTCATATTCCTCCAGTTTATTTTTAAGTATTTTTCTGACTTTAGGTTAGGTTAGGTTTGGTTAAATTATTAGGTACAGTTAAACTCGGTTAGGTTAGGTTCAGTTAAACAGGACAGTTCCTTCCACCATTATGCTGAGGAATAAAAATACTAGAGCTGTCACAATGGTACAGCTAAAAACAATGGGAAAACTGATTTAACAAGCAACCTTTATTTATGGGTAATGCATTACAGTGTCAGTGGTTCATGGGCTACTCAATTACCGGTGTCATTTTCAGGAAGGCATCAAGAAAAAGAATTTCAAGAATTAGCGTGGGGGCTTGGAATGTAACCCTTGCTAATTTGGTGGGGGTGGTTACTGTAGTGTATAATACTGTGCAATATTGTAATCAATACAGTACTATATCTGAATCTGAATAAAAATACTGTATAGAAATTAGTGAACATACAGAAGTGTAATGAAACATTAGGCCTACAAGCCACAGATAACACTTCCTAGACTGCCGAGATGATTCCGGACATCTGCCGAACAATCAGTGATTTTCATAAATGGGACTATTTTTCAAAACTGCCGAAATGTCGGATCTACCGAACAATCAGGTGCCGAATAATAGGACTTTTACTGTATATATAATAATACTGTACTGTACACTGATAAACATGTCTTCTATTTACCTTATTGTGGTGAACATAGCTGAAGTGGTCAGGCAGTCCGGACTGCTTCTGGCTTTATCGGACTTTTTCCGATATACAGGAATTTAGTCCAGTAACTCCTCAATTCCGATAAAAGCGAATTCCGGTTTATTGAAGTCCGTTATATTGAGGTTTTACATATCTCATCTTCATCATCAGCCATTACAAATCCACTACTGAACAAAGGCCTCCCTCAACCTTCTCCACAACTTCCTTTACTGAGCCAGTCTGTGCCAAGTTTTCCCTGCAAACTTCTCTATCTCATCTCTCCACCTCCTGTGTGGTCTTTTTCTGCTACACTTACTATCTCTTGGAATCCAGTCAGTCAGCCTCTTGCTCCATCGATTAATCCTTATTCTTCTACATGACCTGCCCACCTCCATTTCTGTTCTTTTATAACTTCTGTGATGTCTCTGACTTTAGTCTGCACTCTCACCCAAATTGATCTTTTCCTGCCTCTTAACCTATCCCATCCAGGTGACATGTTTACATGTCCTCCTGAGGCCGTTCAAGGTGCATGTATACATGATCTAGTGTTTCGTGGCATTGTCTAAATATTCTGTGGGTTAATTCCACCGCAAGCAGCCACTGGCAACCCTCCTGCACACATCTGAGTCATGCTCCAGTCACCTGCGTACCTCCATAATGGATAGACCTATGCAAAAAGTTTTCTCTGTGTCCAGATCCTTGGCTGAGTGTCCGCAACCACCGACTTCAACACCAATTAAGTCCAAAGGCCAGAAAAGAAAAGGCCTTAGTGATAGTGCGATAGGGAGAGAACTTGAGGTGACATTATCACCAACTGCGAGTGAAGAAAGTGACTTCCTGTCAGGAAAGCAAGCGCCATAATGAGTGTCAATATTTATGCATCGTGTGTGGAGGGTGGAGGACGTGACTCCATTGTGCGCCCATCATTTCCCCCGTGTACGTTCATCTCCTATTTCCGATAATGGGAATGGTTCAGAGGGTATTGACAATCCTGAAGCGAGGGATTTTGGCAAGGATAAGGAGATGGAAGAGAAGGTAGGGAGGGAGAAGGGAGAAGGAAATGAGTTGCGTCAATCCTCATGCCACCCCTCTCTATTTACGTGAATAATGGAAGCAGAAAGTTTGTTTCATGATGAAATCAGTGCCTTATTTTTTATTGAAAGTTTCAGTGTGTGTACGTTTGTTATGACGAAAAAGTACAAATCACAGGAAAAAAAAAATTTATAGTGGAAAATGTAGTGGAGAAAGGGAGGAAGGAGGAAACATCACTGTCTATTTATGTGAATAATGGAAGCAGAAAGGAAATAAAATCACAGGAAAAAAAATTGTTCTAGTGGAAAATACATTATTTTTTATTATGGACTACTGTATGTGTATAACTATTTTGTTCACAATATTATTTTTTTAGGTTTTATGTAGTAGTAGTGGTATTATTTGTAGTGGTAGTGGTAGTTGTAGTTGTAGTAGTGGTACGTATAGTAGTGGTAATAATAATAATAGTACAGGTATTAGTTGTAGTAGATGTAACACCCAGACTTCTAGTCGCACAGCGGTGCCAGAATCAAGTGACAGTACATGCCAAACATACATTTCCGTGTGTGTGTGTGTGTGTGTGTGTGTGTGTGAAAGAGAAAGAGTCTGTCTGTAAGGCATCAGGGTATTATGCATAAGTTAGTGTTAGTTTAAACATACTGGTACACTGTGTCTTGTGTAATTAGAAAAAATGATTTTACTGCTCTATGTATATTTATGTGAATAATGGAAGCAAAAAGTTTGTTTCATGATAAAGTCGTTGCCTTATTTTATATTGAAAGTATTTGTTTATATATATTTCTTATGATGAAAAGTACAAATCAAAGGAAAGAGAAAGTCATAGTGGTACAGTAAAACCTCGATATAACGGACTTCAATAGACCAGAATTCTCTTTTATCGGACTCGAGGAGCTACTGGACTAAATTCCTGTATATTGGAAAAAGTCCGATAAAGCCAGAAGCAGACCGGACTGCCTGACCACTTCAGGTATGCTCACCACAATAAGGTAAATAAAAGACATGTTTATCAGTGTACAGTACAGTATTATTATATATATTGTACCATTTGATTAATGTAGTGAAGTTATAATGCAGTACAGTACTGCAATGGTACTCAAAACAGTTTAAAAATTTTCATACAATCCGGACTACTGCCTGATATATCGGAAAAAGTCCGGATTAGCAGGGGGAAGTCCAGATGTCGCTTGTATCGGAATTTCACATTTTTCGGACTGGCTTGGGCCCCAATTAGTCCGTTACAGTGAGGTCTTACTGTATTTCCAATTCTGGGCAGTACATAAATAACTACAGTACCGGTACTTTGTTCACAATATATATATATATATATATATATATATATATATATACTGCATATATATTTTTTTAATAGATTCTTGTAGTAGTACTTGTAGTGGTAGTAGTAGTGGAAGTATGTGTAGTAGGTGTGGTGGTAATAGTTGTAGTAATACTAGTAGTTGTAGTAGTAGCAGTAGTAATAACAGTATCATTTGCAGTAATTGTAATACCCAGCCTTCTATTCACTCAGCAGTGCCAGAATTGAGTGACAATGCAAACCAAACATACATCTCCGTCTGTGTGTGTGTGTGTGTGTGTGTGTGTGTGTGTGAGAGAGTCTGTCTGTCTGTAAGGTGAGGTGGTGGTTGTGGAGGTGAGTATGCAGCCTGCCTTCAAGGTAGTTGCTATGGTTACTGGCCTACCAGCACCAAGTACGAACGATTATGGAAAATTATTCACATAAATAGTGTTTGTAGTGGATTTTGGTCTTCTGGAAGTGGTACTGAAGTGTTATTATTGTGGAGGGCTAGTGTAAGCCTTAGTTGTCACCGAACCTCTGCCACGCATACAGACATCGGCAAAAAAGCAACAAAAATTGCCCACATTCCCCACTCTCTCACTCTCCCTACACGCACTTCATGGGCCATCTGATGCAATCAGCTTGAAGTCAAAGGATAGATGAGCAATATGACACCTTGTTTGTTTTCTTTGGTACAGTATTAACTGACATATGAAGTTTTAAAAACAGACGATTTTCCCGATTTTTCTCAGGATTCCCCGGCTAAGGGAAGCACTCGTGACAGCATCTGCCAGACAGAAGGGTTAAAGATATTCCCAACATTGACCTTTCCATTGCCCTATGAAAATGGATTAATTGATTTTCCATTGATTATGTCAGTTTTCACCTCTCACAACCGTATGTCATGGCTGGAATTATACATTCATTATATACTTTTCGTTTCATACATATTGGCAAGCTACTTTTCATGATGTCTCTAAGTTTACAGAAAGCTTTCCATCCAAGTGTAATGCATCTTTTTGTTTTTATTAATTTTAGTATTTGCCCCAAGTAATTGTACTCCTCGACGTCTTCAAGAATTCTTCGCTTATTCTGATGATGCTCTTTGGTGTATTTGGATTAAACATTACCTTTACTCACGTTCATTATATATATCATCATCATCCGGACCTCCTTTCCCACCCAAGGGCGGGGTGAGGAGTAGTAATGTCCAGACAGCACAAACTTGCCCAGTCCAAATAGGCCACACTTCCATTCACTCATCATTCAAGCCCCCGGAATCCTGGCTCTACTGGATATGCCAAAAACATTCACCACATTCTGCAGCTTCACACAAACGTATCCGATTGAGTCAATCCGGACGCTGCCATGCTCACAAGGGGTGCCAAAGTCCCGATCATGTACTTCTCCTCACAACATTCATCCAGCCAGCTTGATCTCTTGTCAGTTCCCTAGCCTCACCGACTTCCAAACCTCTCTTCCTCAAACACTTATCCACCATAATCCTCCACCTTCTCCTTGGCCTACCTCGCCTCCTCCTTCCTCCAAAATCGCTCAGGTATACCTTTTTCATCACCCTATTCTTTCCACATGACCATACCATCTCAGGACACTCTCTTCAATTCTGGTGTCCACCAACTTCCTCACTCCACACCTTTCACGAATCACATTATTTCGTATCCTATCCACCCTCTGTACTCCACATACATTCCTCAGCAGTCCCATCTCCACTGCTCTTACTCTTGACTTTTCATTTTCATGCCACACCATAGTCCCACACCCATATGTTCAAGTTGGCACTAACACTCCCTCATGTAAACCTCGTGCAGCTGCAACGCTCAAGCCTCTGTGTCTTATCAAGGCCTTCATTGCACCAGCTACTTTTCTACCTTTTGTCACTCAACTTTCAACTTCTTTTGCACATTTTCCTCTCTTTTCTATCACTGTACCTAAGTATTTGAACTCTCTCACCAATTCCAGTCTCTCTCCATTCACTGTTACATCACACTGGGAGTCACCTTCTCTCTCAATAGCCATCACTTTACTCTTCTCTACATTTACTCTCAAGGCACGACATTCACAGACATCAGCAAAACTCTGCACTAGCCTACCAAGTTCTTGTCCGGTACTTGCAAGTAGTCTTGCATCATCAGCATAAAACAAATTTGAGATATTCCATCCATCACCATCCACTACCAACGCCATCCCTCTCTCCATTACTCATGTTATTACTTCTCTCATCACCCCATCCATATATATATTGAACAATCATGGGGACATCACACAACTTTGTCGCATGCCCACACCAATCGTGAACCATTCATTTAGATGCCCATTAACCTTTACACATGCTTCGCTACCATCATAAAAACTCTTGACAGCACCTAGCAGCTTACCATCAACACCATACATGCGCAAAACTTTCCACAATCCTTCTCTGTCTACTTTGTCATATGCTTTTTCCAGATCCATGAATGCCATAATCACCATATGGTCCTTCTCACAAGCCTTCTCTGCTATCTGTCTCACTGCAAATACTTGATCCACACATCCTCTGCCACTCCTAAAGCCACCCTGTTCATCACTCATTAGGACTTCTGATATCTCTCTTACTTTCTCTATAATAATTCTTCCATATACCTTCCCTAAATCAGCACGAGCTTGACATATTGTGCTTGACTGAAACCTGGTTGTATGAGTCTGATATCGATATTATTCGTAATGCTTTGCCTAAGACACATTCTATTATTAGTATTCCCAGGCCTGCTGCTGACTATCCAGGAGGAGGCGTAGCACTCATCTACTCAGCTGCACTTGCAAACGTTTCTCTCATTGACTCAGACCTGACCCTATCTTCATTTGAATTTATGGAAGTATTAATAAATTTCCATCAGAATACCATTAGAATTGCAATTGTCTATCGACCAGGTCATCCGGGCAGAGATCGAGGTTTTATGGAGGAGTTTGGGCAGTTTCTTGAAGGTTTTTCTCTTAAACCTGGAGGACTTCTTGTTTGTGGTGATTTCAATTATTGGGTTGACAGTCCAGAGTCAAAACCATTTTCTTCAGAATTCCTTGAGTTGATCACCCAGAACAATTTTTTCAATCATGTGAGTAATCCAACTCATGTCTCAGGACATGTCCTTGACTTGATCTTGTCCCCTGTTGGTTGCAGGCGCGTATCAGATGCGGAGGTTGACTCATTTGACCCCCTCATCTCTGATCATGCTCTGATCACTCTTAGTTTTGATGTCCCGAAATCCCCTTCATATAAAAAGGTCATCAGGTTCAGAAATTACAACAATGTTGACCGCCAGTTGATGTGTTTTGAAATTGATCAACGTTTAAACTCCATCGATTCTTCAAGTCTTTCTTCTGGTGAATTGGTTGATATTTACAACAACGAGCTCAGGTCAATTTTCGACCATTATTGTCCTGAGGTAGTAAAAACAATCACTGTATGTGATAATTCTCCGTGGTATGGTCCATCCATTAATTCTTTGCATAGACAACGTAGAAGGGCAGAACGTGAGTGGCGCTTGCAGCGGACCGAAGTAACTCATTTGCGTTATGTTTTTGCGAGAAGAGCAGTCGTTCACACTGTAAAAGCCCAAATGGCTAGGTATTATCAAAATAAAGTTGATTCATGTGGTGGTGATAAAAAAAAAACTGTCTGCAGTTGTGAACAATTTGGTTGGTCGGAGGAATGTAATTGTTAAACCAACTTCTTTATATGATGCCCAATTGGCTTCTGATTTTGCTTCATTTTTTACAAGTAAGATATCTCGCATAAGAAGTGATCTAGACAGCAGTTCTCCTAGTGAAGCGTACTCAGTTGACTTCCAACCACGGTGCACCGGGGATCATTATTTTGCTTTCAACATTTCATCCACTGGATGTAAACAAAGTCAAATGTTACATCAGAGAACTTAATAAAACATTTTGCTCACTCGATCCATGTAACATGTCACAACTGCCTGATGTGTATGAGCATGCTGCAAACTTTATCTGCAACATAATAAATAGATGCTTCTTAGAAAGTAATTTTGGGCAGTCTGAGAAACGTGCTTTGCTTAGGACCCTAATTAAGAAACCTGGCCTTGATGTCGAGAGCATGACAAATTATCGTCCTGTCTCTAACCTGTCTTTTTTATCCAAGATTATTGAGCGGGCCATACTCGATCAACTCTTACCACTACTGGAACACAACAGAGTTGTTCCTGTTGTTCAATCAGCATACAGAAAATACCATTCAACTGAAACTGCACTAACAAGGATTCAGAGTGACTTGGTGGCAAACACTTGTAGTGGGATGTCCTCTCTCCTAGTTCTTTTGGATCTGTCTGCAGCTTTTGATACAGTAGATCATAAACTATTGTTGGATGATCTGTATTTTTATGGCGTTCCTGATAGTGCCCTTTTGCTCCTTAAGTCGTATCTGTCGGACAGATCTCAGAGAGTGGTTGTTGATTATGCTAGCTCTGATTCTGCTCCTCTTCTATTTGGAGTCCCTCATGGATCAGTTTTGAGTCCAATTCTATTTACTATCTACACAAGCAGATTATCATCTCTACTTGATGCTCATGATGTGTCCTATCATTTTTATGCTGATGACATCCAGCTCTATGTTAAGATGTCAGATATCAACGATACTAAGACAAAGTTTGAATCTCTAATGTCTGATAATAAGATTTGGATGGCTAGGAGGAAACTTAAGCTGAATGATGGTAAAACTGAGATCATCATCATCAGAGGAAACAGAAGGGGTGATGAGACTGACAATGCCCTGGCTTTGAACATTGGCGTGTCACAGCTGCATCCAGTCAGTTCTGTTCGAAATCTGGGTGTTTATTTTAATTCTAAGTTAAATTACAAAGAACATATTAATCAGGTTGTAAGAGGGTGTAACTTGCAAATCAGAAATCTGTACTCTGTGAGAAGATTCCTGAATAGACGGTGCCTCTTAACACTGGTCCATGCAGTGGTCTCGTCTCGTGTTGATTATTGTAATTCGCTGTGGGTTGGTCTTCCAAATAATATACTAACAAAAGTTAAGTCTGTGTTGAACAGGGCGGCACGGCTTATCTTTGGTCTCCCCCCGAGAACCTCAACTACCCTGTTTCTGATTGAGTTGCATTGGTTACCAGTAAAGGCTAGAATTGAATTTAAACTGTCTTATTACATTCAAGGTTCTTAAGTTTGGTGAACCGAAGTATCTTGTTGAACTGTTAAAACCCCCATCGCCACGCCCAGGTGTGATGTTACGCAGTGAAGATGATTCCTTGCGTCTTGATGAGCCAGGAGCCATTCACCAGTCATCTTTCTCTGATCGTTCTTTTGCATATAGAGCCCCTAGATTATATAACAGATTGCCATTGTCCATAAGACAACTCTCTACTGCTGAATCCTTTAAGAGACAGCTGAAAGCCTTTCTTTTTTCAAAATGCTATGACCTGGAGAGAGGTACTGTGACAGATGATTATAGGGTTAAATTACTGCCACTTTCATGTATATATGATGTAGCTTGTATTATATACAAGAAATGTCACAATTCTTGTAATTGTAAAAATAATGTATGTGTGTCGAGCGCTAGTGAATTCCCAAAAGGAAGAACTGGCACTTTTGAGAAACAAAAGGCCAGATTATTATTATTATTATTACTACCACACTCAATAAACTTATGCCACGATAATTCTTGCACTCACTCCACTCACCTTTATTCTTGTACAGGGGTACAATCACAGCCTTTTTCCACTCTGCAGGCACAGTTTCACTTATCCATGCCTTCTTGCATATCTCCTACAAGCACTTCATTCCACTCTCTCCACTACACTTAAGCATCTCTGCATACACCTCATCAACCCCAGCTGCTTTCCCATTTTTCAGCCGTTTCACAGCGCTCTTCACCTGTGCGAGTGTCACGTCTCCTGGCACTACATTCCTTCTCTGCACACCCCCAAAACCAATCATGTTTACAGCTGCTCTGCTCACTCTATTCCCATTCATCAGGCTTTCAAAATATTCTTTCCATCTGGTCCTTACTTCATCTCCATGGGTTAGTAACCTACCACCTGCATCCATCACACCATCACATTTCTTTCCGCTTTCACTTCCACATTTCCACACCTATTTTCAGAGTAGTTTGCATTCATTTTTCTTCCCAGATCATCATTTACTTCCTCCTTTTTCCTCTTCATTAGTCTCTTTACGTGCTTCTTGCTCTCGATATACTCAGTTCTTATTTTAACTGAACCCCTATCCTGTAACCACTTTAGCCACTTCTTCCTCTTTTCCTCCACCATTCTCTTAACCTCCTCATTCCACCATGCTGTACCCTTCTTTTTTGTTGATACTCTTGCCACACCACACACCACTTTAGCATTCCTAACTAGGCAATCCTTATATGCATTCCACAGGCTGTCAAGATCCATTTCATTCAGTTCACTGATTCTAACTCGTCCTCTACTTTGGTCCTGTAATCATCTGCCATTTCTTTGATCCTCAGCTTCTCAACTTTCAGTCTTTCTCCCTGACTGCTCCTCTCTCTTTTGATCCACCTCACTCCTCTCAGCTTGATCTTGCATACCACAATCATGTGATCTGACAGATCTCCACATCATCCTCTCACAGCCCTCGTATCAGCAACCATTCCCATCATCGACCTCTCTACGAGCACGTAATCAATCAGGCTTCTTTCAACACGACCCCTGTTTCCTCTATACCATGTATGTTTATGTGCATCTTTGTGTTTGAAATAAGAATTACAAATGCACAACCTCCTCTCCTGACACATATCCTTTAGTCGATTCCCATTATCATTTTCTCCTGGTACTCCATAACAACCCATTATGTCATCCTCAGGACCAGTGCCTACTCTTCTGTTCATATCCCCCATTATGATCACTTTATAGCTCCTGGGCATTTCTCCCACTACTTCACCCAGCTCATCCCAAAACTTGTCTTTCTCTCTCACTCCTGTCCTTACACGGTGCATAGGCTACAATCACTGCCACTTTCACCTTCTTAAACTTGAACTCAACATACATACACCTCGAGCTGACACATTTGTAGTCTCTCATTCCACTCTGCCACACCTCATTCATCAACAAAACAACTCCTTCCTTACATCTTCCTCTCCCATTTATTCCCGATCTTACACATTTCACACCCTTCCACTCCTCCACTTCACACCCTTTCATCTTCGTTTCACACAATGCCATTACAGCATATCTCGGACTCTTGAACACATTCACCACTTCCACCCTCTTGCTCTCCTCATTCACACCTCTCACATTGCACATGGCCACACGAGTCTGCCCACTTGGTTGGGGCCCTGGGCAGGTATTGGGCTCCTCCGAGGCTCTCTGAAATGACTGCCATGTTTAAGTGATTTTGGATAGGGGAATCTGGGGGACAATTAACCCTGCCAGAAACCCCAGTTATATGGTTACCACCCAGCATAGTAAATGGCTTCCTGGATACAGGAATCCATTTGGCTTGTCACTGAGTGTAGAGCTCATATTAAGTGAGTGGATGATGGGCACCCCCACCTACCACTGAACATCCCATGTTAAAATATGATCTTAACAAACATGCCAAGTATGCATTATTAATGGAAACCCTGACAGCCTGTCTACAGATCTTCCCAATGATGAATGAGCCACAAGGATGTTCTACCCTAATACAACTCATGATCTCATCATTATATACATATATATACAGTGGATTCTCAAATTTCGACAGTTTAGAATTTGATTATTCGAATTTCGATGCGGTCTTTTTAGTGGTCCGCATACCTCACTTTTTGATGCAAAATCACGTATTTCCATGCTCTCGGGGGCATCATAAGCAGAAACAGTCAAAGACCATCATCTTCTTCAAGCCAGTTACTAGGGTGTTGCAAGGTATAACCATCCAAGAGGGCGAGGAGGAAGATGTTGACACTGCAGATGTCCAGATACTCGAGGATGATTTTCATTTTGAGGGATTCAGGTTGGATACCTCCACAGAGGAGGCTACTTCAACTAAGTAGTCCACCCCTGCCACACACCACCAACACCAACCAGCCAAGTGATAATATTCCATAACTGATGGTTAGTACTGTACAGTGTGCTGTAACTATTGAAATAAAAACTGTGAGAGGATACTGACAAACTGTATTTTGCTGTATTCTAAACTACAGTACAGTATGGCAATACAGTGCAGAACTACAGTTATGTAACCACATTATTTTATAGTTCATGAAGTTTACGGGGAGTGTGGGCTAAAAATCAAGATTTTGTGTAGTGAAGTTGGGAGGCCCCGGACCCGGTAATTTTTCCCATAAGAAGTTCAGTTTAAATTTCGACATTTTGAATTTCGCTGCGGTTTTTTGGTACATATCCCCATTGAAATTTGAAAATCCACTGTGTGTGTATATATATATATATATATATATATATATATACACCTCTCATCTCATCAGCCATTTGAGCGTCCACTGCAGGACCAGCCTATCCCAACTGAAGTATGGACGATACAGCCAATGTATCTCTACCAATGGCTTAGGGTGTCTGGTATAGATTGTATGTAGGGTAAGAAGTGCTTGAAAGTGTAATTCTAGTGTTGGAGTGGCTTTGGATGTGTGTGTAGTCTGTGAACCATGTGTAATCGGCCTGCGCAAGCCGACTGGGTGCAAGCATACTTTACAGTATGCGACACTGGTTCAACCACAGCACCCCTTGCGTCCGCCAATGCAGTACGTGGTAAGAAGAACGCTCCCTTGGCAGGGCACGAACCCTCGTTCTTCAGTGTATGAAAACACTCTGCCACTGTACCACAGAGGCTCCATATATATATATATATATATCCATATCCAATATCCGGATCAATAGAGCCATCAGTAGGTTCGGATATTGGTTTCGTCCGGATATTGGGCCCCAGCTTATGGACTTGGACTTACGGACCCTAACACAGAGAAACACCTATACAACTCCCTCCGGACATGCATAGCACCTATTTAACACCCAAATCACACCAATAAGGCACATAAATGACTGAAATAAATGCAATAGAAACATAAAATGTGGGTTTAGAAGTATGTTCATACATTAATAAACATTCTGGTACTTATGGACTCTAACCGAACCTAACCGAACTCTGAAAAACACATTCCTACTGCACATGCATGAGGTAAGTTTAGTATGGAAAGAAGTACAGTATGACACTTTCTGGTAAGTATAGTATGGGAAAAAATACAATATGAAACATTCTGGTAAATATAGTATGGAAAATAGTACAACATGAAACATTCTGGCTACTTACAGCAAGTCCCTGGCCACCTCGATGAATAACCGCCTCCTCTCGGACTCTGACAGTAAGAACGATTTCCTGAAGTACTTGCACTACACTCTTCCTGAAGTCTTGCACTGAACTTAGTCACTAACACACAGAAGTCCGTTCTTTTCACAGTGTTCACTTTAGTCCAAATAATGTTCCATTAAATTTAAGTGTTGCACGTTAACTTTTCCCAAGTTTTTTTAAGTTTCCAAAGCCAAAACAAATAAGGTTAGTTACGTTAAATTTCTTTTCTACTTAGTCTTTTCTCCCAACTTGAAAACCTTAACACAACACACCGTTTTTTTCACTGCACAACACTCAAAATTCCCGTGTGGTCTAGTGGAGAAGTTCTTGCTGTTTATTCACTGTCAGAGCCCGAGAGTATCACTGGCAGGCGTCCAAGGGGTGCATCGGTGGGTAGTGGTGATGGCGTACCGACTACAGAAGACTCTGAAGACAGCCGCAAACTCACGTCGAGCGGTGACTCCACTGTAGCTGATGTGCTGGGCTGTGGCTCGGAGCATGAGGGCCTGTCTTGGGGAGGCAACGGAGTGGAACCAGGGCTTGGCACAGCAGGGGTCACGGGCCTGAAAAAACTGTCAATCGCTGACTGACGCAAGGACCGACGATTCTGGTGATTGATGATGCGCTGCCGGAAAGCACGCACTTCCTCCACGAGTCCCAAGGGCCCCATCTCCCTGTCGCAGTCCGGGTGTTCCAGGTAGTCTAGGACGAACTCTAGATGTTCCCGGAGTGCGCTCAGCTTGGGGATGGCTGGAGTAGTGTCCTGCTGGGCGGAGTCTGCATCATCATCGCCTTCGTCGTCGGAATCTTCAAGTTCGGGACTGACACCAGCAACCGAAGACGCGATCTCGATATCAGACAACGTCTGATACCCAGGATCGCCCTCGTCGTCGTCCAACCACTCACGAACATCGTCCACATCAACATCGTCGCCGTGCGTACGTAGCCGTGCATGGAAGTCATCCACGTCAAACCCTAGGAAATCGTACTCCACATCTGTTCCGAGAAGCAGACGAGACCAACCATTTTCAAGAGTTTTCACAGGGACTTCCTTCCATGCACTAGCCCAGTTGTACAGCGCAGACTTGATGTTGTAGCGGCGAAGGTTTTCCAAAGTCCGCTTGCCTCGAGTGTCACGTCCTTCCCTGCGCTCGTCCTCGTCCTCGAGAACCACCATCACCTCGTCCAGGAACTTCCGACGGTACAGGCGCTTTGTTGCCACGATCACTCCTTGGTCCATTGGTTGAATGAGAGCAGTCGTATTAGGTGGCAGAAACATGCACCTAATACGGCCATTCTCAGCAACCAAGTCCTTGTCGCACGGGTGGGCAGGTGCATTGTCGAGGAGAAGGAGAGCCTTTACCTGGTCGCGAGGAATTCCCAGTGTCTTCGTCTGGTAATGTATGACCTCCTTGACGAAGTGATGGTGAAAACAGTCTTTGAAAATCACAGCTGTGAACCATGCTTTCAAAGAATGGTACCATACGACAGGAAGGACATCCATCACCCCACGAAGGCACCGAGGCTGCTTTGCACGGCCAACAATAACGGGCTTAAGCCGGTGCATGCCGTTAGCATTGGCACAACACAAAGCAGATATCCGTTCCTTAGAAAGCTTGCGGCCAGGTACAAGCTTCTCCGTCTCATCGGCCAGAGTGTTCGTTGGCACCGAGCGATAGAATAGGCCAGTTTCGTCAGCGTTATAGACTTAACCGAGAGTGAGGCCCTCCCTGTCGATCAAGCCTTTCACCTTGTGCCGAAACTCGTCCACTCCATCCTCGTTAGCGTCCAATGCTTCGCCATGTGCTTTACGGTTAGTAAGGCCATGTCGTAACTTGAACACGAAGAGCCAACCCTCGGATGCCTTGAAGTCAAGGGCGTCGTGAAGCCTTGCAAACTTCTCAGCAGCAGCCTTCAGCTCCGTTCCACGTACCATCACACCAGCTGCACGTTGCTGTCGATACCAAATCAACGTGGAGCGGTCGATCTCTGCATACTTGGGGATAAACATAACCTTCCTCTCCACGTTGCGTTTGCTTCTCGACGAGAAGTCAGCCGTGTACTGCATGAGCTTGTCTCGGGAACGCTTGATATCGAACAAAGTCGACCGGGCCAGGTTGAACTCGCAGAGAATGCGAGAGGAAGACCAACCCGCATCAACCTTCTCCAATATCTCCCGTTTCTTCTCCAGAGTCAACACCACTCTCTTCCTTTTCTCAGGAGGCGGGGCCATCATCACACACACTAAGAGTAGGGCAGAGAGCAGCAGGAGGCCTTGCAGCAAGTACGGCACCACCACAAAAGCGAGCACGTGGGCAGCCATGGCGAACAGCGCAGGTCTTGTCGCGGTGAGAGACAGGCGGGAAGTGGGGAGGATGCAGCGGCGCTCTATCGGACGTCGGAGGAATGACGAACCAAAACAATGCTCTCACGCGGCGCGCGCGGCAAGTTCAAATTACGGACGGCAAAAAATCGATTTTTCTCCCAATTTTTTTGGATTTTCGGACCATTTTGGGAATGTTTGATCCCAGGACGATAAGGTTCGGTTAGTGGGGATGTTCGGTTATAGGGCGTCCGGATATTAGAGTGATTACTGTATATATATATATACAGGTAATCCCTTAATTCACGCAAACTTTTTTCACGCGATTTCGGTTATCCACGAAGTTTTTGTACAATAATTAAGACATAAAATTATAGTATTCAAATAAATAATTTTAATATAAGAAAAATAAATAAAATATAAACATGCCTACCTGCTGCCCGTGTGCATTCATGTGTGTGTGTGTGTGTGTGTGGGAGGTCGGTCTACCATGCACCACACAGTCAGTTTGAATCCGACAGTCAAACCGTGCGTGACTCACCAATCGTTATTTGTGGCTTATTTTTCTGTCTTCCAGTGATTGCTTCCCTTGTTTGCCAACATGGGGCCTAAGCGTAGTGCTAGTGATGCATGTGGTAACACACCAAAATGGACTCGTAAAGTGACGTTGCTGACAGATAAAGTTAAAGTGTTGGACAAACTTAGGGAAGGAATGTCGGCGACAATTCGCTGTCAGGACGATTCCTCGTCATTTATTTACATACCAGTTTATTTAGCAAGTACAGTACACTAGTTTTTTACTTATCTGAGTTATAAAATCCCCCTGAAAATTAGCTATTAAAGTATTAATTAATCAATAATAAGTATATTTATAGAATAACGGGGAATCGTCCAGGGTGCGGATTGTCCTGATGGGGAATCGTCCATGTTTTGAGGGTGAATTGTCTCGGAACCGTATGTTTGGGATGGATGAGTCAACTATTCGTACAATAAAGAAGGCAGAACGTACCATACGGGAGACAGTGAGGGCTAGTGCACCAGACTGTGCTAAAGTGTCTCCACCTACGCCTGTGAATTGTCTTGGAACCGTATGTTTGGGGTGAATGAGTCAACCATTCATACAATAAAGAAGGCAAAGAATGTGGCATACGGCAGGCAGTGAGGACTAGTGCACCAGACTGATAGTGTCTCCACCTACACCTGTGCTTGTCAGCTTTCAGTGGTAAATTTCTTACATTTTTGTTGTTTTTCATACTTTATGCTAGTTTATTAGGTGTATGTAGTGCATAAACAGTATTATTCAGGTGTAATACACTTAATACACATGCGTAATTACGTGCACACATGGGCAGAACGTATACCCGAATTTACCACATACGTGAAGGGTCTGGGAACGTTAACCCTCGCATCAATTAAGGGATTACCTGTATTTATAAAACATCATCCCTGCACTGGTTAACAAAACAAAATTTTACTATATCTGCGACACACAAGAGAGTGTGATGTTATTCTATTATAAGGATAGTATTGAAAATCAGATATAAAATAAGTTACTCCAAGTCTTAACTACAAATAATATTGATACAGGTCATCATCAGGAAATTAACTCACCTGGAAGACACGACCAAATGCTCCCTGCCCAAGATCCCTGATGTAAATTATACTGTTACGGTCATACTGAAGCTTCTCTAGCTTGGGGTTTAGCTGTGCACAAGTCTGATGGTATGCAGAGTTTCGTGGAAGTTTTGTAATATCTATGCCATCCTCCTGAAAGTTTATAATTGAAAATTTGCAGTAAGGCACATAGTTCAAAGAGTATGTCAAAAGGAGTAAGGCATTTATGGCATTATAGATCTGGTATTTGCATATGGTTAGTTGAATAAGGAGGGATTAAGAAAGGTTTTACATACAAACTGTGAGAAAGGAAAACGGATGAATGCAGTAAAGCTTTTATTATTGTAGTGAAGCACGTTAAGGAGCAGATGGATGTCTGAGTGAGTGATTCACTATCAGTGTTGCAGTGAGACATGGATGTGTGGTGTCCCCATGATCGTTCGATACACAATATAAACTAATCATGATAATGAGGGCCTCAATACACATAACACACTCTGAAAACTAAGGATTTACTGCAGCATTCTGCTATCAAAGAATGCACTACGGTGGTGGTGTAGCTACTGCCTTGGCCAATATAAACTTGTTCACCAAGGCCTGCAAAAATGATCATCTGTGTTGAAGTCTGAATGATAAGTGACTGTGTGCTTTGCTACTTTCTTGTTTCTCATTCTGCAGCCCTCTCATCCCATGTATTAGCAGGAAAATGGGGTAAGATGGATGGATGGATGAACTATGTCTAATCTGTATAAATTTCCTTGATTTAGCTAAAGGAAATTAGCTTTTTTTTACACTCATGATGGTGGTGGGTTAGTCCCCCACACCATAAAAAGAACTAACTAAACAAGTGCATAAAGCGCCTCAGACCAGGGACCATACGTTGATGACTAAGGAACAGACAGAGGACATTCTGAGGGTGGGGACATGGAATATGAGAGGAGTGAATGATGAAGTGAAAGAGAGAGATTTTGTTCAGGTGCTTGAGGATTCAAGAGTGGATGTATGTGGATTGACTGAAACTTGATGGAAAGGTGAAAGGGTGAGAGAATGGGAATACGGTTTAGGAATAAGTGCGGGAGTTAATGAGAATGAGAAGGCAAGAGAGGGAGTATGTCTGATGATAAGCAAGAAGTGGAAGGAGAATATAAGAGAGTAGGGAACAATGGGTGCAAGGATTGTACGGGTGAGGTTGAAAGTATGTATACAAGTTTGGACGATTGTATGTGCATATGCGCCAACAGAGGACCAAGTGGCAAGAGTAAAAGATGAGTTTTGGGCAAATGTAGAAGCAAGTATGGACAAGTTTGAGAGGAGCGAGAGAGTGTTTTTGATTGGAGACACAAATGGCAAAGTTGGGAATGTACAAGTGGATGAAGTGGTTGGTCAGTGGGGTGTGCCAGCTGAAGTAGATGGGAATGGTAGTGCTTTGGTGGACATCTGTGCTGGTAAGGGGTTGGCAATAGCCAACACCTTCTTTCAGCATAAGATGGTCTACAGGTATACATGGAGAGTCATGAGGATGATGGATGGTGAACTTGTTGAACGAAAGGTAATGATAGATTACATGTGTGTGGATGAGCGAATGAAAAGACAAGTGTTGGATGCACGAGTGTGGAGAGGGTGGGGGAATGGAATCTCAGCCCATCACTTAGTGATGGCCAAGGTAGGGCTGCAAAGAAAATGGGTGAAGAGACGAAGGGGAAGACAGGAGGAAACAGGTCCTGTGAGAAGAGTGGAGAAGTTGCAAGATAATGATAAAATGGCAGAGTATAAGAGCATAGTGGAAGAAAGATTGGGAAGGTATGAGTTAGAGAAGATGGAAGAGGTGGAAGATGAATGTAATATATTCACAGAAGAGACAGGCGCAGCGTGTGAGGTGGTTTGTGGAGTGAGGAGGAGATGCAAGGGTGTGCAAGGGACAGCATGGTGGAATGATGAGATGAAAAGGGCTGTGGAACAAAAAAAAAAAAAGAAGGCATATAGTGAATGGCTTGCGAGTAGAGGTAGGGGAGAAGATGAGAGAGAGAGGAGAGAGGTATATGTGAGCAGGAGAAGGGAGGTGAAGAGATTGGTGAAGGAGAGTAAGAGAAGAGTGGATGAAGAGTTTGGGAGGAATCTGGATGTAAAATGGAGGGAGAGTAAGAAATTTTTTGGAAGGAGGTAAAGGAAGCAAGACAGTGTGAAAGGGGAAACAGTAGAGGAGTGAAAGATGGGAATAATAGATTGTTGGTGGAGAAGAGAGAGAAATTGAGAAGATGGAAGGAGCATTCCGAGGATTTGTTGAATGTAGAGAGTGAAAGCAGTGCAAGTATAAGTGGTTGGGGAATGGCTGGGAGAAGAAAAGATGAGAGGAGGGGGAGGAGATCGGTAGGGCAGAAATAGTGGAAGCAATGATGATCAAGATGGGAACAGCCCCAGGAATTGATGGAGTGTGTGGTGAAATGCTGAAGTATGGGGGTGAGATTGTTGTGGAGTGGATATGGAAGTTGTGTAGATTGGCTTGGGAAAAGGAAAGGGTTCCAGAGGACTGGAAATCAGGTGTAACTGTTCCATTATACAAAGGAAAAGGGGAGAGAGAAGTATGTGGTAACCATAGAGGTATTTGCCTTCTTAGTGTGACTGGAAAAATATATGGTAGAATACTCACTGACATGGTTTGGCATATAACAGTGGAGCTAGTTAGAAAAGAACAAGGGGGATTTAGAAAGGGAAAAGGGTGTGTAGATCAGATAGTTGTTCTAAGATGTTTAGTGGAGAAGTATCTAGAGAAGGGAATGAAAGTGTAGGCTGCCTTCATGGACTTGGAGAAAGCTTATGACAGAATAGATAGGCAAGGTATGTGGAAGGTATTAAGAGTATATGAAGTGGAGGGGAAATTGTTGAGTGCTGTGAAGAGTTTGTACGAAGGAGTTAGGGCTACGGTGTGAGTGGATGGTGAGCTGAGTGAGTTCTTTGATCTAAATGTGGGACTGAAACAGGAATGTGTGATGTCTCCATGGCTGCTTAATATATACATGGATGGGGATGTAAAAGAGGTGCAAGGTAGGGCAGTGGACGTGGGGGTGGCTCTAATGAATGAGGGTGAGATGTGGAAGATTCCGAAGTTGCTGTTTGCTTATGATACAGTATTGTTGCGTGAAGATGAATGGGAGTTGCAAGGTTTAGTGAATGAATTTGGGACAATGTGTAGGAAGAGGAATCTGAAAGTTAATGTAAACAAGAATAAAGTTATGGTGTTTGAGAGGAATGAAGTCACAGAATGCACAGTGAGGTTGGATGGTGAGGATACGGAGAATGTAAGTGCATTCAAGTACTTGGGCAGTGTGATGAGTAAGGATGGAACTTTTGGGGATGAAGTGCTTGACAGGGTACAGCAGAGAAGGAAGGTTGCTGGTTCATAGAAAGCAGTGATGAGAAATAGGAAGGGGAGTGTGGAAGTTAAGAGTCATTGCATGATAGAACTGTGATCCCTATCCTGACGTATGGAAGCGAGGCATGGACCTTGCTAAAGGGGAACAAGTCAAGAGTGAGAGCAGTGGAAATGAGTTACTTGAGAGGAGCATGTGGAGTGACATGGAGGGGCAGGTTGACGAATGAAGAAGTGAAGGAATGTTGTGGGGTTGATGTGGTTGAGAAAATTAGGAGAAATACAATGAAGTGGTTTGGACATATGGAGAGAATGGAGAATGAAAGACTGACTAAGAGGGTGTATGTAGGTGAAGTGGAGGGAGGGGAAGACCGAGGATGAGGTGAAGGGATGGAGTTGAGAGATATATGAGGGAGGGGGGAGTGAGTTGGGGGAAGGGCAGTCAAAAGGTGGGTGACAGAGTGACCTGGAGGCGTTTTGTCTGCGGCCACCCTTTGCGGGATTAGGGTGTCAGGTTATAGACAGATAGATAGATGCACTACTACATAATGCTTTACTTCAGATTACAGTGATATCAAGTTAAGTCATCTGATCAACGAGTAATTGCATGACTACCAATCAAAATACAGTAAAAGTCCTATTATTTGGCATCTACAGGGCCGGGCTGATGCTGAGAAATTGGATTTGCCGAATAATTGAAAAACCTATCCACTCATTACCTTATATGTATTGGTGAACACTGTCATCACCACTTATGATATTACAAATGTGTTTGTGGAGAATACTGTATGCTGTATGATGCTTTACAGTACTGTAATAAATACAGTACACTCAATCCTCGTAAACCGCATGTTTATAAACCAAAGATTCGTAAACCGCGGCAAAGTGGCTGTCAGACTGCTGGCACCCTTAAACCGCTGTTAAGACACGAAAATCGCAGATCTAGGCACCGAAGTGGGCCTTTTCCGAGGAGAATCATAAACCGCGGCATTCAATTTGATTACTGCGACCCAATAACCATCATCATCACGCATCAGTCATCTCTGAGGCAGACTTTGAGGGCTTCCTGAGGGAGGCAGAGGAGCTGGAGAAGGGAGAACAGCATGAGGAAGCACCCCCACCTCATGCTGAGAGGTTCTAAGTTTTCTTCCCAACACCACCCCACTTCATTCACTTAAGCAATATCGTCATAGGATTAAGGTGAGATCCCTTAACATTGCTTATTTCTATTTAATATATGCACTGAATATTCCTAAATTTGTATGTTTGTGTTTGATGATGCCTAGATAGGTGTAGGAATGGTGCTTTGGGAGGTGGTTGGCCAAAGTCCAGACCCTAATTCATTTTTCACATAAGAGTTATTATTTATAAACCGTGGATTTTGTAAACCGTGGCAGTGGTCCAGACCCCCCTTTTTTTTTTTTTTTTTTTTTTATGCAAGGAAGAAGGAACCAAAGGCATGAGCCCGCAGTAACAGTTCCCTCCAAGAGAAAAACAAAATACAATAGAGAGCCAAATTCAAGATCCGATCATTTTGAGATGCCTGGACACACTACGTTTGAAAGACTGGAGATCATAGGCAGAAGGAAATACAGACAGAGGGAGACAGTTCCAGAGCTGACCTGTTGCATAAATGAAAGACTGGGAGTAACGGTTAACTCTTGCATTAGAGAGTTGGACAGAAAAGGGATGAGAGTTTGCTACCAGACGGGTGCTACGCGCCTGTCGTAGAGGTGGAGGAATGCAAGCAGACAGTTCAGAGGAGCAGTGACCATTAAAGTAGCGATAGAAAAGAGATAAAGATGCAACAGTGCGGCGAAGAGACAGAGGTTGAAGGGAGTCAGTAAGAGGAGGAGAGTTAATGAGACAAAAAGCCTTTGACTCCACCCTATTGAGAAGAGCTGTATGTGGGGAGCCTCCCCACACATGAGAGTTGTACTCCACACAGGGGCGGATAAAACCCCTGTATAGAGTCAACAATTGTGCAGGGGTAAAGAAAGAGCGGAGTCGGCTTAGCACACCCAATCTCTTGGGAGCAGATTTTACAAGAGATGTAATATGATCTTTCCAAGATAAGTCCCGAGTAAATGAAACCCCAAGCATGTTCAAGGATGATGCAGGATTAATCTGAATATTATTAAACATTAGAGGGTATACCTGTGGAAGATTTTGTCGGGCTGATAGGTGTAAGAACTGAGTCTTAGATGCATTAAAGACAACCATATTATTTTTACCCCAGTCAGAGATATGAGCCAAGTCAGACATTAGGTGTGCCATAGCCTCATCCCTTGTTTCTTGAAGTAACTGTTGAGATGGGCGTTGCGGGAACCGAATGGAAAGGTAAAGGGTGGAGTCATCAGCGTATGAGTGGATAGGGTTAGATGTACAGCTTAGAAGATCATTGATGAATAAAAGGAAGAGAGTTGGTGATAGGACAGAGCCCTGAGGAACACCACTGCCGCGGTTTACGAGGATTGAGTGTACTACTGTATACCTGAATCTGAAATATATATAAATTAGTGAACATATACAAGTGTAATGAGACAG
This sequence comes from Coenobita brevimanus, assembly GCF_032717465.1. Taxonomy (NCBI): domain Eukaryota; kingdom Metazoa; phylum Arthropoda; class Malacostraca; order Decapoda; family Coenobitidae; genus Coenobita; species Coenobita brevimanus. Next base: position 44,419,437 of record NC_137063.1, read on the forward strand.
TAGGCCTACAAGTCACAGATAACACTTACTGGATGGCCGAAATGATATGGAATATTACCTACCCGCTCAGTACATCATTTGTATTGGTAAGTACTGTCATCACTACTTATATTATTACAAATGTGTCTGGAGTGAGTACAGTATACAGTACTCTCTCCAAACACAAAATAAAATATATAAAATAAACTGGAGGAATATGAATTGGTAAGGTCTTTTGGGAGCCTCTGTGGTACCGTGGTAGAGTGTGCGTCTCACACGCTGGTGGGCGGGGGTTCGCCTCCCCGCCAGAGTTGTAAAAGCTTTGGGAAGTGTTCACCACGCCACTGACCACTTTGGCAGACACAAGGGGTGCTGTGGTTGAACCAGTGTCGCATACTAGTATGCTTGCACCCAGTCGGCTTAAGGCAGGCCGATTACACTTGGTTCACAGACTACACACACATCCAAAGCCACTCCAACACTACAATTACACTCACAAGCACTTCTCACCCTACATACAGTCTCTACCAGACAGCTTAAGCCACTTGGTAGAATTACATTGGCTGTATCGTCCCTGCTTCGGTAGGGATAGGCCGGTCCTGCAGTGGACCTCAACGGCTGATGATGATGATGATGATGAAGGTCTTTTGAACGAAAGTTTAACGTACATTTAGCGCCCATTCTTTTGTTTGTTTTTGTGTTTATATGTGAAAGTGAGAGTATTGATGCAAACAGTAATGTATTCCATTAACCCCTTAATAACCCCCAGCATTGAACAACCCTTTATAGTACCGGTGTCAGTGACGTTGAGTTAGTGTGAGCTATAAAAAACTGTAAACAGTTATGGGAAGGGAACGAAGATCACTGGTATGTTTACACGACTCTACGCTACCATTCTGAGCAGTCTTAGGTGGTCGCTTAATCTCAGATGTTTTTGCCAATGTGGTAATGCACCATAACTTTATCAATTTGTCCGTGAATCATAGCATGGGTTTAGGAAGCTAAAAAACACATTGCTAGGTGCACCAGACGATTCTCTTCACATCTTTAAGAAAATTAAATGGAAGAAATTTAATCCATCACTAAGTACGTAGAGTAAGTTTCTTCCATTCTTCTGAAATCAATTTATTTTTCTTAAAAGATGTGAAGAGAATCATCTGGTGCATCTAGCCATGTGTTTTTTAGTTTCCTAAACCCATGCTATGATTCGCTATGATTCACGGAAGAATTGATAGTGTTACGGTAAATTTACCATACGGGCGAAAACATCTGAGATTAAGCTACCGCCTGACTGCATGGAATGGTAGCACAGGGTTGTGTAAACATACCAGTGACCTTCGTTCCCTTCCCATGATTGTTCACAGTTTTTTAAAGCTCACACTAATACAACGTCACTGACACCAGTACTGTAAAGGATTACTCAATGCCAGGAGTTATTAAGGGTTAATGGAATACATTACTGTTGGCATCAATACTTTCTCTTTCACATATAAACACAAAAAACAAACTAAAGAATGAGTGCTAAATGTATGTTTAACTTTCATCAGAAAGAACTTACCAATTCATATTCCTCCAGTTTATGTATTTTTCTGACTTAAGGTTAGGTTAGGTTAGGTTTGGTTAAATTATTAGGTACAGATAAACTCAGTTAGGTTTTGTTAAACACTTAGTACAGTTCCTTCCACCATTATGCTGAGGAATCAAACAAGAGCTGTCACAGCCGTACAGCTATAAACAACGGGGAAACAGATTTAACAAGCAACGTGTATTTATGGGTAATGGATTACAGTATCCGTGGTTCATGGGCTACGCAATTATGGCAGTAAACATCATTTTCAGGAAGATGTCAAGAATTGGTGAACTTGAAGAATTAACGAGGGGGCTTGGAACGTAACCCTCGCTAATTTGGGAGGGCGGTTACTGTACTATATGATACTGTGCAAATATTGTAATCAATACAGTACTATATCTGAATCTGAAAAACTAGTGAACATATACAAGTGTAATGAAACAGTAGACCTACATGTCACAGATAACACTTCTTGGACTGCTGAGATGATTCTGAACATCTGCGGAACAATCAAAGACTTTCGTAAATGGAACTATTTCTCAAAACTGCCAAAGTATCAGATATACCAAATAATCAGCTGCCGAATAATAGGACTTTTACTGTATAGGGTAATACCTATACTATACTTTCATATACAGTACACATGATTACGGAATAACAAGAAGAATATTTGAGAGTCATATACGCTTACCAATGATGTCACAAGATGAACACTTTAAAGTTACATGCGAGAACAGAGAATACTGATATGTGAATGAGTTGGGAATGGAATAAAATTGACTAAATAAGCAACAAAGATGTGTAAGGATGGCAGCCTGGAGACCTCATGTGGGAGGGGAAATGGCACAAGTAAGATAGATTACCAATCTGACTAATCTAATGCTACTAACAAAAAATATTTTGATCATACTTAAAAGAAAAAATAAGTGTGACTAACCCCTTCAGTTTGCTTATGCATTCTATATTTTATTACTGCTGCTTCAAATGATTACATTCTGCTTAGCTAGAGACATTAGGTTGTGAAGGGGTTAATGGAGGCTGTACCTAACCTTTCAAGCTTGAAAAACATATCCTAATATTAACATCATTATCTGGAGACAGGAAGAGAACAAGATTATAAAGCTATCATGGGACTGATGGGTAAACAAAACAGGGGTTGAAAATTATTTATCTACCTTTTGCCAGTCTCCTTAATCCCGTAATGGGTGGCCAAAAACAAATGACTCTCATATCACCCTGTTGTCTGCCATTTGGCTGCCCCGCCTCCAACTCACAATCCTCTCTCTCATATATCTCTCCATTCTATCCCTTCAACTCATCCTTGGTCTCTCCCTCATCCTCTCCCCATCTATCTCACTCACATACATTCATTTAGTCAGTCTCTCATTCTCCATTCTCTCCACAGGGCCAAAAAATCTCAAATTCTCTTAACACTTTCAATCACATCAACATCAACACCACACCACTCTATTACCTTCTCATTGACTGTCTGTCTCGCCATGTAATGTCACATGCCCCTCTTAAATAACTCATTTCCACTGTTCTCACTGTGTCCTGCAAAGAGAGTCCAAGCTTCACTTCTGTATGTTAGAGTGGGGCTCATGTACTGTCATGCAGTGACTTTTTTACTTCCATGCTCACTTCCCTATTCCTTATCATTGTACTCAATGAACCAGCAATCTTTCTACTGTGCTGTACCCTTTTCAATCACTTCATCCTCTAAATTTCTATCCTTACTCATCACATTACCTAAATACTTGAATATATTCACATTCTCCATTTCCTCACTAACAGGCCTCACTGTGCATCCTGTGACTTCATTTCTCTTTAAAACAATAACTTTATTCTCATCTACATTCACTTTTAGAGTCTGTTTCCTACATACACTCCCAAACTCATTCACCAAGCCTTGCAGCTCACATTCATTTTCACATAATAATACAGTATTGTCACCAACCAATAGTACAGAAAGTCTCCCCACCCTACCTTCTCTCACTAACAACACTCAGACATCCACTGCCTGACTTAGCACTACATCTTTTTATAACTCCATAAATATACAAACTGAACAACCAGTGAGACATGACACACCCCTGCTTCAGTCTAACACTCATATACATTATACTATTCACAGCATTCAAAAACTTCCCATCTATTCCATATATTTTTCATAAACAGTATATGAAATGTTTTGTATTTAAAGGCTTCAACATGCTTGCATGCATCGGCCTTGGTCACATAATGGCAGCTCTCCATGCTGCTTGACCTCTGGGAGCTTTCCTATTCAGTCCCTTATCCCCGAGGTCACGCTCAATGACTTCATCCCAGGTCTTTTTCGGTCTACCTCTCGCAACCTTACCCCAAACATTAACATCTGTCACTTTCTGCACCCAGTTATCATCCCCCATCCTCTCCACATGCCCAAACCATCTCAGTCTACCTCTCCTCATCCAGTCCCATCCTTCTTCTCAACTCTTCCACCGTAAACCTAGCCCCCCCCAAGCCTTGCCCTCAGGGACGCACTACACATCCACCTAATCATTGTCATTTCTGTACCTTTGAGCCTGCAAATATCTTCTTCCTTTACTTCCCAGGTCTCACTACCATACAGCATTACACTCATGCCACATGCAAAGAACCCTTAGGACGAAGGAAGAGCCCTCACAGTGTCAGGAGAGGCAACAGCTCCCTGAACTTCCAACCACTCCTCACTTTAGCCACAGAGCTAGCTCCAGCCTAACCACCAGCAATTAGCATGTCTTCCAAATAACAAAATTCTTCCACACACTGAAGAGACTCACGGGCAACATCAATCCTTTCATGCCTGACAATCTCTACGTACTCTCCCCGACACACTGCACATGAAATCAGCATTACTTTGCAGTCTACCTCTAATACACTACATCTCTTACGCACCCACTTATCACAAACACTGTACAAGATGGAATTACAGTACTTCCCACACCTTTGTGGCAAATTGCTCATGGCCACTCTCCCTCTTCTTTGACAATACCTCCACCAACCCTAGATACCATCACTTTTATTTTATCTGCATTTACTCTGAAGCCCTCATGCCCCATACCATCTCACCACTTCCTAAGTCTTTCCTCTGCCTCTTTTTCATTCTCTGCAATCAACACAGGGAGTCCATTTCTGACGCCATGTGAGAGGACTTAAAGTACCATGATAAACAACAAGGGGCTCAGAACTGACCCCTGGTGCACACCAACATTCATGGAAAACTCATCACTCAAATGTGGGTGCTTGCACCCTTACCTGGGTGCGAGCACCCACATACATGGCTGTAACCACCCTAACCAGTCACTCCTCGATCCCAAGCTTTCTCATTGCCCACTTCACCACCTCTCTAGGGACTCTGTCAAAAGCCTTCTCAAAATCGACAAAAACAAAGTACAGATTCTTCTTTCCTATACATTTTTCCTGAAAGTGTCAAACAATGAATATGGCATCAGTGGTCCCTTTGCCATGTATAAACCCAAACTGCATCTCATCAATACATGTATTCACTCTCTAATCATACCTTCTAGCCATGTCCTTCATTATCTGGTCCAAAAGTTTTATGCCTCTATAATTTCCTCACCAGGGCATCTCCCTTCCCCTTTGTACACATTTACAATTACACTCTTCAGCCAATCATCTTGGACATCACACTCATTCATAATCATACTTACCACATAAGTGACTAATCCCACTACCAAACCTCCTGAGCCTTTGAACATTTCAGCAGTCAACCCACACACTCCTACTGCCTTCCCCACCTGCATCCTTCCTATTGCTCTGCTAACAGTAGCAGCATCAATCAAAGGCCAAGAGCCAAACAATGGATCTGCTGGCTCCAAACCTTCCCTGTCCCAGTCAAACTCCTCATTCAACAACCAGTTGTACTGCTCTCTCCAGGCATCTTTAATATCCTCAATGTTCACCACTACCTTTCCTTCATCATTCTTTACACACTGCTCACCTATGATATCCTTATTCTCCCTCTTCATCTGATTTGCCACCTTAAATATCTAATTCTTCCTTTCAACACTATTTAGGTTATCAAGTAAAAGTCTCTCAGACTCAAACTTTGCCCTGTAAACCTCTTTTCTAGCCCTACATTTGGCAGCCAGTCCTCTTTGTTATCACCCTTTTTTCCATTCCTGGAAAAGCCTTCTTTTCTCCTAAATTGGAGCATCTACACTCTCATCCCACTACCAGGTTACTTTTTGTCCTGGGGAACCCCTTGTCCATCCACACGGAATTAGCAACTCTCATGAGATTGTTCTTGAGAGTTCTGTACTGTTCATAAACACCTCTGTCAATGGCTCCCTGTTCAGCCACCACTCTACTCATCTCCCTGTAGAAGGTATTCCTTACTGCTTAGTTTTCAACTTCCATACTTTCCTCCTAACTGCATAGGTTCTCTTTTTCATTACCTGCTCCTTAAGCACCATGTCACTTATTAATAACTTGTGTTGCTGCACACACTCCTTGCTCCCATATAACTTTAACATCCCTCGGTAACCTCCTATCAGCCCTCCTGACCAGGAAATAGTCTATCTGGCTGCTGTTTCCCCCAGAGTCGTATGTAATCAACCTAGTCTCTCTCTTTCCAAAATGTGTGTTACCCACAATCATGTTCTGACTCCTCAATCTCAAGTATCCTTTCCCTTTCCTCATTTCTCTACCATATGCACATCCCCCATGTACTCCTTCATAACCTTGAGCTGCTTCACCTACATGACCATTCAAGTCCCCATCCAAAACTACAATCTCATCATCCCCCATACCACTTACTACACTTATTAAGTCATCCCAGAATCTATCCATCCCTACCTCATCCATGCCTGCCTGTGGAGCATATGCCGATATAAATTAAAACATTATCGCACTGAACAAACTTTTCACTACTATTATCCTTCTCTGACTCTCATTATATTCATGACATACTCCACCCATTTTTCCTCAACTAACAAACCCACACCACCATATCAATATGCCCTACCCTGCCAAAATAACATGTAATGACAATCCCTCCTGGCAATCATTCTGGTTGGTCCTCCCCTATATCTGACTTCTTACACACATCCAACATTCACCCACCTCCTACTCAACACCTCAACTACTTCCCCTACTCTAACACTCAAATTTCCCACATTCCACAATGCCACTCTGATCACCTTGGGTGATTTAGTTGCCTCAGGCTTGCTTTGCTTCCCTTTCGTTTTTGTCATAATTGGTAAAAATAATGGGGAGAGACAGACCACAGGCCCCACCCACCCGCACAGTCCAAAGTCCAGGCATGGGATATGGGACCCATAGCCCACCAAGCATGACCAGTTGCTTGGCTGTGGTAGTGGCCTTGGGGCACCCTGCCAGGTCAGCTACAAGGACACCCTCCAAGCGCACCTTGGCACTGTGACTGCCCCGTCATTATACACTCACTGATGGGGCAGCTTCCTGGGGCGCTAATCCCTGGTTCAGGCCCCTCTCTATTAGGTGGAAGTGGCAGCCTGGGAACTGCAATGCCCTGTACCCTCTAGCACAGATCCGAGCCCAATTCCATCCCAGCCCCAAAACCTATGCTGGTGGAGCCCTCATCATGCCTTCCCTCAATAGGTTTGCCATTAGGTGGTGGGTGGCAAAGTTATCTGGCCATATGCCTTTACTGGTGTCAATCCCTATGACACAGTGGGGTAAGTTGTGTGATATGTAAAGCACACGGAGGGCAGTGCATGAGATAGTTAAAGGAAAGTGTTTGGGAGAGTACTGTATATCGGTCTATTCTCTATGTTGGTCTCACATTGAAAAGGTCAGCAATGGGGGATGGTCAGATATTCTTGTAGCTAGTGAAACAAGAGCTCCAGCTCTCCCTATCACCAGCATTCCCATTTCCCTTGGGAGTACCAGCTTGATCGGCCGGTGCTACAGCCTACTCCCTAAAAGCTGAGGAATAACCCCTTTCCCCTTCAGAGTGGCATTCTAGTGGTCACCAAAATTTAAACCCATATGGTTTGAAAGTACAATATACTTTTCAACCCCCCCCCCCCATGCTTTTAGCCATTATGGGTTGTGCCAGCATCATCAATGTGTACAGTATAGCATCATCTCGCTAACATCTACGAAGAGACATAAGTGGTTATCATTCCTGAAATTAGGCTGGTACCTGTACTGAATGTCAGGATATACGAGTATGCATGACCAAATACAATTAACACATTTCAAAACTGGGTAGATGAAAGCCTTAAAAATTCAAGGCCACCTTGCTTGTATGTACAGGCAAACCCCGATTTATGATACCCCTAGATGTGATACCCCAGAATAGTGATGCAGGTAGAAATACCACCCTACCCTGCCTATTTTAGGCCTAACTCTGGTTTTGCAATAGGTTTTGATTTTGTTTAAAACCAATTTTAATGATATTTTAGACTTAAATTTTGTGTTTCGGTTGATTTATAAACTGTTTTTACACTTTGATTAATGTGTTTTAGTCAAAGGTGAACTGAACACTGTCATTTGGGGTATGGATTCTTGCCCATCAGATGAGGTACAAAACAGTGTGGACAACTAGGCAACTCAACAAAGAATATTTCGTGTCTGATCACTGAACTGTCATCTAATCTATCATGGAATACATAATAATAATTTTAAATGGGGCCCTCACCATCCACTCACTTAATGTAGTAATGCTTTGGGTGTCTACCTCTTCCTCTCTTCCTTCCTTCCAATTCTGTCTTTCTTTCCTTCACTCTTTCCTCTTCCTTCTGCCTATGGGTGACCTACACTAAGTGACATGCCAAATGGTTTCCTGTACACCAGGAAACCATTTACTATGCTGGGTGGTAATCATATAACCAAATAATGGAGCCTGGTGGTTTAGTGGGTAATTAAGGTGCTCCAATTGGATTAAGCCTCTGTAAGTTCATATCCATGGGGTGGTTGGGGTTTATTGCTCATGTAATGCCACTCAGGGATGAGTGAGGCTGGTCACTCTCATCTTAAGTGTCAGGACCAACTTGCCTCGCCAGGGGCTCCTATGCTCCTCATGGGGCAGCATAGGATTGGATGATGGATGGATGGATGAAATAACTGTGAAAGCCTTAGACTGTAATTATTTCATGCACTGATGAAAACTATGACATCGATAAATCATATTTACATTCAGGCTGTTCAAGGAAAACCACTATGAAAATACAAAGGAATTTCTAAATAAATGTTGGAAAATTAGAGAGAAGAAAATAAAGGAGCTCAGCAACCTGAACAGTAACTTAAACGACATAAAGAGGGGCCATTGAAAAGGCTATCCCAATCGCACTGTCAATCAATAAATCATGTGTTTACATTCGGGTTGTTCAAAGGAAAACGCTTTGAAACTAAAAAGGAAATTCTGAGTAATGTTCGAAAACAAGAGAGAAGAAAATAAACGAGCTCAGCAACCAGAACAGTAATTTAAATGACATAAACAGGGGCCGTTGAAAAGGATTTCACGATCGCATCATCGATCGCGTTCCCTGTCAAGAGAATTCCCCGTCAAAACATCAACGATTCTCCATTGCAGCAATTCACCCTTGGACGATTGTGTGTCATACATTTTTTTTTTTTTCTTTTTTTTTTTTTTTAAAGTGTCTGACTCTGGGCAAAGGCTCAGGGCCTATTTCTTGGGGGCAGTCACCTATCCCAAGGCCCAGTAGTCCTCATACACCTCCACATGTCACCACTTCGGCACTAACACCCACTGTCCATATTGAATACATGCTAAGGCTGTCTCATACAGGACTGGTGTATGTTAGGATTATGCATAACAGATGTTTATTTATTTGTCTAGCAACCGTCTGATGGTGGGATTATAGACAATGATGCTGCTTCTTCTCTACTGAGTTTGAATACGAGTTGGATATTGCATTCTCCATTGACCATGACTGGGTACAAGTGAGACGGGCACTGGTTTTAGGTTTAGGTTAGCTTCTTTTACAGCTGTTAGGCCATTTAGATTGGCTTTAAATTTGTTTTGGACTTATCTGGGTGAGTTTAGGACTTAATTGGTGGGGAAACCCAAGGCTCAAAAATGCACCCCTATACTTTGCATGTTAAATTTACCCCAATATATGATAGCTGCCTAGTGATGGGTTTCTACTTAACCAATTGCATTGTTAAACCGGGGTATGCCTGTAGTTTAAAGTTTATGTTTGCGTCTACTTTTCTAAGTGGTTGGTGGTGTTGACCATCATCCACACACTTGATGTAGTACTGCCTACTTCTTCCTTCACCTTTATCATTCTATTTGTCTGCTGTTCTCTGTTTGTGCTTTGCCCTTTCCTTCTTGTCACTTTATATTACTCATCTTTACACTTCCAGTGGCTCTACACTGAGTAACAAGTCTAATGGTTTCCTGTAACTTAGGAAACCATTTACAACAGTGGATGGTAACCAACCAGCCAGATCACAGGGTAGCTTACTATGGTGCCTGTTAATGGGTGGAGATGCAAATGTGACATCCACCCAGGAACCAAACCTCCACACTTTTCCCTGCGCGTTGCTGTGATGAGGTGCCATCACCCGCAAGGGCACATCAGTTCACTGAATGGGACGACCCTGCAGGGGAAGTTGCTTGCCTGTGGTTGATGGGTTTGCTTGGTCCAACAGACTGGAGTTGATTAACATCAACAATCTATCTTTCACATGAGAAAGCTACTCATATTTCAAACCAACTTCAACTTAGGATTGATTATAATGTCATATCTGTAACTACCAATATAAAAAACTGGTAACAAACCATATCCATTCACCAACTTATATGATCATTAATATGCAACTCTGCACTGTATGAGTGGTGCATTATCCTCTGCAATTACGTTGCACATATACCTTCTATCAATATAACCGTCCTTCCTCTCCATTTGCACCCATTACCATCCCTTTTGCTATTTTTTTTTTTCTCTTCATCATCCCATGCACACCTTCCTCTATCCTATTTTAACCAGCACTAGGGTCTAGGTTAGATAAATTTGGATTATGGAGCTACCTGTTGAGATCTGATGATAACTGAAAGAGCAAATGTTATCCCTGTAGGCTGAGGGGTTTTCCTTAAACATGTATTTCTTAAAACTACTGGTGATCTAGTTAGATAGGGTATTCCAAAAGGGTTTAAATCTGAAGGGCAGCTGGAGTTCAGTGCTTGCTTAATGCCACTCAGAAGCAAACAACTGGCCATTCTTGCCTTAACTGTCTGGACTGATTAGCCTAGCCTTGAGCCTTTATGGTTCTGATTGGCCAATAAAGGATCATCTATCTATTGCCAGACGCCTTACTCCCATAAGGTATGGCCACAAACAAATCACCTCCATGTTGCCCTGTCCCATGCCATTTCACCGCCCTGCTCTGAGCTCACACCCCCTTCTCTCATATACAGTAAAACCTCTACAATTCGGCATCCTTCAAGTCGGAAACTTCTACAACTCGGGAAGGCTCCAAAATATTCATTTAAAAAATCAAAATTCAAAAATTCTCAAAAATGCACACGTGAGAGGAAGAGAGTCGGCAAAAATCTCCCCAACTCGGTACGATGCCGAGTTGTACCGACATTCAGCAAGAGTAACCCGGCATCACGTGTGCATGGGGATGTAAATAAAGCCTGTTGTGTGCCACGTGTGCCAGTTTGCCTTCGTCCGCCGCCCGTGTTGCTTTCTTTCTTCACTCTCTCTGCTTGTGACTAAGTGTTACACACTCTTAAGTGGATTGTACCTGCAGAAGCTAACCATGGCATCTCCCAGTGCTACCCCAGTGTTTAGTGAATAAGTTCTGTACAGTAATGTTTAGGTGTTTAGTTCCCCAGTATAGTACAAGTCATAAATACATTACAGTAAAGATGTGCCCAAAAGTGATCTTGAGCCCCCCTAACACCTCCAAAAACTACCAAAAGTCCTCCTCCATGCCTGCAATAAACCCTACAACTGCGTGGAATCATGGTAAGGCAGCATTTACTGTTTATTGTAAAAATGTCTAATTTTTTCCATTTTTTTCCTTTTGTGTGTGTGTGTGTGCTGGGGGGGAACTTAATGTTCATCCCTACAACTCGGCAAATAGGCTAACTCGGCAAGGCTTGCACATGTATTATGCCGAATTGTAGAGGTTTTACTGTACCTCTCCACTCCATCCCACCATCTAATCTTTGGCCTCCCCCTCCCTCTCCCCCCCCTCCACCTCACTCACATACACTCTCCTCCTCAGTGTCTCATTCTCCATCCTCTCCATATGGCCAAACCACCTCAATGTGCTTCTCCTAATGCTTCCTATCACATCCACATCCACACCACAATGCTCCTTTACTTCCTCATTTGTCAGTCTGTTTCTCCATGTGACTCCACATGCTACTCTCAAGTAACTCATTTCCACTGCTCTCACTCCTGACTTCTGTCCCTCCAACAAAGTTCAAGCTTCACGTCCATAGTATCACAATACTGTCATGTGGTCACTTTTTCACTTCCATGTTCACTTTCCTGCTTCTTACCACTGCTTTCAAGGAACCAGCAGCCTTTCTTCCTTGTTGTACCCTTTCAAGCACTTCACCCTCTGAACTTCCATCCTTACTCATCACACTACCAAAGTACTTAAATGCACTCACATTTTCCACTTCCTCCTCATCGACCTCACTGTACATTAACTGACCTCATTTCTCTCAAAGACCATAACTTTACTCTTCCCTATATTCCCCTTTAGATAAAGGATGAAGCAACAAAACAGAAAGAATTATTTTTCCTAACAACAAATTCCTTTTCTACCTGTGCATTTGGTGAGGAGTAACCCTGACGCGTGTGGACTAGTTTGTAGACGAGTAAAGCTGACAGGGAGAGTAACAGCAGGCCACCCAGTCCTGCCCCACCTGCTATTAAGATCAACCATGGACTTGGCAGCATCTGAGTGGGGGCACTTTCAGGTGGGAAGAGCCCTTCATCTAACCTTCCATCCTCTCCTGTGAAGGATCATCATTATCATTATCATCATCATCATCATCATCATCATCATTATCATTCTGACCACATTTCCCAATCACTAATAAGTTATGTAAGCAACATGAACATAAACAAGGTATGTAAAGAACATGAAAGCATAAAAGAAGAAGAACTATCAACAGAGTGCCTAGTAAAATGAGCCACACATCCATTCACTAATTATTCAAGCCTCCTAAAATCTTAACTTGATCTCACAAGCAAACCAATCATACACAAAAAATTGTGCCTCATAATGCCTTGGGGACAAATATAATTCCACTGACTATAAAGTTACAATACAACAGGAGTGCCGTCTTATCATGTGCATTTCCATATACGGTACACAGCACATCATCCATCCACTTAATTTGGCATTACATTATCTATCTTACAAAATCAGTTTCTTGGAGGCTGGGTGTGCCAAACTAACCCTATCTGTGTCTTCTTCAACCATGTATATTTGCTGACTCTGTATAAGGGCCTTAATCAACCCATGTGGAATACAGCTTTCATGACTTTGTACTTTTGGGTGAAGTATTTACCACTTACAGCTCTTTTAAACAAGTGATGGGTAATGGTGGTAAAGGAGAGGGACGCCTTCACACAAAGGCACTGACAAAACAAGCAGCTCTGATGCCTCATTACACAAATGTCCCTTAGATCCTTCTCTCTCCTCTAAAATGAGGATGGTCATTTATATGAGAATGGCAACTTCAGCTTGCAGTTCACTAAGCTCAGGTTCAGATGAGCCTCGTCTCATTTCTTACGTGACAATTTTAACATTTTCAGCAGACCTCAGTATTTTAGCCTCATGGATTGATGTCAACAGTGGCTTCTTGGCAGCACTCCACACTTCACAGTACAGTATGTATTTATATTTTATCCATAAAACCAGGTTCATTTTCTTACTTTTGGTATGCTACAAGGGTATACAGAGCACTAAACTTTAGGTGGACCTTTTTTTCTTTGTTGCATATGTGGAGAGGATGGAGGGTGAAAGACTGATGAAGAGAGTGTATGTGAGTGAGGTGGAGGAGGGAAGAGGGAGGGGGAGGCCGAGGATGAGATGGAGGGATGGGGTGGAGAGGTATATGAGAGAGGGGGGTGTGAGTTGGGAGCAGGGCAGTGAAATGGCGGGGGACAGGGCGACTTGGAGGCGATTTGTTTGTGGCCACCCCAAACGGGATTGAGGCGTCTGGCAATAGATAGATAGATAGACAGAATATTTATAAAATGTGTTGTCCAAAACCTGAAAATTTCCGATTACTTTAAAATATCCCCCGTCTCCCTGAAACGTGAATTGTTGTTCACAGCACCAGTCCCACTGTACAGTACAGTACTCTGTCATTACTTATAGGATTTTTTTCCCAAAGTTTTGATTATAGATTTATTTATTTATTTATTTATTTATTTTTAGCTGGGAATTATTTATTATTTACACGGCACTGGCAGCATCTTCTTGCTAACCCACTAGTTTCCTGCATTTGCCTCTAACCATTTCCATCTGTGCATCTGAATCTCTTTTAACACATAACAAATATTCTCAGCACCTGTAGCTCCTCCTGTGGAAAATAATGAAATGTTTACATAAGTATGCACACTTGTGGTGCAAGCTTGTCTCCTTTGGGTGATGTTGTTACATAGCTTGTCATCTGCTTTTGGCTCTGCTCATTTCCATCTATGCATTTCACTCTCACTTTTTTTTGATAAATGGCAAAATAATATCAGTGCCTGTAGCACCTTCAGTGGAAAATAATACAGTCATCTCACCGAAAGTGTGCCTTCGCAAAGTGCATCTCGCCTAATGTGTGACGGGAGTCTGACAATATTTAATTATTTATAAAGTGCGTTTCCTACTTGCAATGTGCAACGGGCATGAAAAATTGAGGCAAATAAGGTATTCTCTCGCAACTCACGAGCATAATTTGTAGCGTGTGATGGGTAAGGGTGGGGCTGGTGAGAATGTGTGGTGAGGTGTGGCTGGTGAGTGAGTGAGTGGTGGCCACAGCAGCAGGATGATGATGTGATGTCTGTAGTGTCTGACCTGGACTTTGAGGGTTTGCTGGGGCAGCAACAGGCAGCACCTATCCTAGTGCAAACTAAGATGTGCATTCCATGAAAATGATCACACAATATTGTGCTTTAAGAGCATTCGTTAATCACTGGCGCAATCGTCACCAGGGTTGCAATTTGGTATTTTTTATTACCAAATGTGAGGCAATTTGGTAATGAAAAATTCAGTCAGTAATGATTCAGAATGATTAACTCCTTAACCCTTTAACCGCAGGGCGTCACTTTCGTGACGCTTGGGAGCAAGGGATCATACCGCGGGGCGTCACTTTTGTGATTCTGTGTTATTTTGAATTCACCCGGGCTTTCAAGTGGTGGCTTGTATCATCTATCAGTACTGCCTATGTCCAACACTAGTCAGCACTCCTAATCTCATCTGTACTCCCATCCATTGTTGACAATTTAGCCATTTCTCCCCGTTCTTGACTCCCCTCTCTACCTCCCCTCCATTACCCTATCCTCTCGCCTGCCCGGCCATGCTACGCTAAGTAAATCTTCTCTGGAATTTTTCACTGATTTCATCCATTGAAATAAGCCTTATGCCCTATTCTTATACCAAATAATATATACAAGAAAGAAATAAGGTAAGTGAGAGTGCCATACACCTAGAATTGGCTAATTATCACCTGACAACACCTCACGTGCACTCGTTCGCTAATTTTCGCTGTTTATTTCCCCTTGAAATATGCTGTATATTCTATTTTTGTTATAAAATTATACATAAGAAAGGAAGGGAGAAGCCTAAGTGATATTTACATTCACCTGGAACTACCTAATTATTGCAGGCCACCACACTGTATTCTACGCTAAGTAAATCTTCCCTGAAATTTTCCACTGATTTCATCCATTGAAATAAGCCCTATGCTCTATTCTTATACCAAATAATATATACAAAAAAGAAATAAGGTAAGTGATAGTGCCATACACCTGGAATTGGCTAATTATCACCTGACAACACCTCATGTGCACTCGTTCGCTAATTTTCGCTGTTTATTTCCCCTTGAAATATGCCGTATAATCTATTTTTGTAATATACATACATATAAGGAGGGAAGGGAGAAGCCTAAGTGATATTTACATTCACCTGGAACTACCTAATTTATTATGTATTGTCTTGGTTTCCTGCCAATCATTTCATTGCTACATAATAGTAGGTCTCACAAGGCTAAAGTTGGTAGTATTGCACTCACCCAAGCCAGGCGGCAGGAGGCCACCAGTATCAGTTCACTGTCGTCTTTCAAAGTGAAGGTATGTCTGTTTGCTCCTTCAAAGTGAAGGTACGTCTGTTTGCTCCTTCAAAGTGAAGGTACGTCTGTTTGCTCTTGCTAACTACCGCCGTTTTTCAGCCCTATGCAAAGGGCCCTGTGACCTTTACCCCCTACTAAACCTCGTGTGGAAAGAGGTAAAGGGCTGACAGTTGATAAATGAGTGACTACGATCTTTCTATTGAGTAAAACAGTCCAAGTGGAATTGTAAATAATGTGTAAATAATGTGTAAACAGCAAGTGAAAGCAATGAATGTACATATACGTGAACAGTGGAAAATAGTTTTATAAGTTACTTCAAGTGACATTGCATAACACAGTGTAAATAAAATAGAAATGTAAATAATGTAAATGAAATAGAGAACGTAAATAGAAATGTAAATGAGTAGTATTATAAGAATACAAGTATATACCTTAGGAGTAATGAAAGTGAAAGTTTCACTCTAGCATGTATGAATACTATGAGTTATGATAGTGAAGGTGAAAGTGACATTCACTCTCAATGCTAGTATACAGGACGAGAAAGTGAATGCTACGTATTTTACTGAAAGAAATTGAATGCCTACAGTGACAATAAACTATTATTACTGAAGGAAACTTATGGATAAAGACTGTAGATATATATAAGTGTTATATAGTAATAGAAATATAAACTGTGAGTGTTTTTATGAATAATAAATGACAGAATACCAGCGGCGAACTAGCGCAAGTGGGAAGGTCACACGCCCTCGTAATTTTCATTGCTTACACAGTGTTTTTTTTTTGAGTATGGATTCCAAACTATTTGAGAATCATAGAATAGTGTTTCTAGTGATAATATCAGACTGTGGTAATCATATTACAGGTTGTCGGGAAGTGTAAAGTGGAGACTTTGTTACCCAACTTCAGAGGTCTCCGCAAGTCCTATGGTACTCGACGAAGGCTCAACAAACACCCCAGGAGAAAGCTGAAGGTATGTGCCATAAGCATATATGATTTTAATATTCTAGGACTAATAACTGATTTTTGGCAAATATTTTTAGAGAGTCTATCGAAGCACAAGTATGCCCGCCGGAGCCGCAAGAAAAAGCAAAACAAGCCCGCGGTGTAAGGGTTAAGAACGCAATTGTTTCAGGCAGGGTACCTCCCATAACCGCAATTCGGGGGTGTTTTGGTGACTTTCACCAAGGGCAAATTGACTGTGTTCTGACTAAAAAGGAAGAATTTACACACCTGACAACGCAATCCGTACCTACGTAGGCCTAATGGTTACCGCACAATCGCGCATCAAAGTTAAAAAAAAAGTTTAAGATGGTTACCCTTCGAAAACAATCGAAACCATGAAATTTTTTTTTAACTAACTATTTTTCTTATTGAAACAGGTCATTTCAAATTGTTTTGTCACACCAACCATGAAAACAGGTGTATGTAAGTGTGGGGAGATTACTAGACTGGGGAGATATAGTAGGCTGTGTAGAGTAGGCCAGTAGGTATGGGGGTTGGAAATAACCAGCTTTTCGCATGAAACGAAAGCACTTCAGTGCGTTCTGTAACATTTACCATGAAAACAGGTGTGTATGAAGGTGTGGGGAGATAAATAGTGTGGGGAGTAGGCCTACAAGGCCTTGGTGGTAGTTGGGGAGAAAAATTTTGGAAAACAACCAATTCGCTTGTGGAAACCCTCCATTTCAATGGGATTTGTCATACCAACCATAAAAACAGGTGTGTATGTAGGTGCAGGGAGATAAAAACAGGTGTGAGGAGTAGCCCTACAAGGCCTCAGAGTCATTCCAAAACTAACACAGATGCATATAAATAAATATAACCATCAAGGACATCAAAATAAAGTTGAATAATGCTATAAATGCATGCATAAGAAAGGAAAAAAAAAGAGCAATAATTTGTTTCCGATTTCTCTTTTTACTCTCCCAATTTCTCGTTACACATTTATCACACCATTACAATTATCACATTATCATTACACTTCATCACACTTATCAATACAGTTTTGGCAACAACCAAATTCTCTTGTGGAAACTCTCCATTTCACTGGAATTTATCACACCAGCCATAAAAACAGGTGTGTTTGTATAAAAATAGGTGTGTTTGTATGTGTGGGGAGATGAAACAGGTGCAGGGAGCGGCCCTACAAGGCCTCATAGTCTTTCGAAAACTAACAGACGGACACTACTCAGAGATGCTAATCTGGGCAGGTAGGGAGAATGAAAAAAATAAAATAAATGGGATGCGTCGTATGTAGTATAACATACAGCATTCTCCAACTATGTACGTACAGAAACTGGTAGGTACGAAGTGAGAAATGAACAGAGTAAGGTGTTAAAATTTGGGAAGAAGTAAAAATAACATGAAACAGGTATGTACATCAGGCCTGACATTTGGGGGCCTGTTAGAGGTTGGAAGGGTAGTGAGGGACAAGGAGGGAGAGATGGGGTGGGGTTTGGGGGGGGGGGATGAGGCTAGCAGGGAAGGAGGAGGGGCAAGAGAGGGTGGGAAGGGATGCAGGTTGCTGTGGGAGGAGAGATGCAGTTGTGTGGAGGGGTGGGAGAGTGATGGGGGACAAGGAGGGCGTGAGGGAGTGGAGTAGAGGGTGGCATGGAGGCGGCCGAGAGGGGGGTGCCCCCCCCACCGCCCAGGTTGGTCCAATCCCCCCTCACGCAACACCAGGGGCAAGTTCTCGTTGGCCTGAAGCCATGTACGTCATAATCGGAGTGGAGCAAGCGCTCCGCAGTTTTTCACAGGCCGCGTTCAATTGATGCGATTAGGACTTAAGGGGTTAATTACCAAAAATTCAATCAATAATGATTCAGAATGATTAATTACCAAAAATTCATTACCAAAAGGATTTTACGCATGTATGAGCGTACCGAGGGTGGAGATGGTGGATTTTTTTTTTTTTTTCTTTTAATGCAAGAAAGAAGGAACCAAATGCTAAGGGCCCACAAACCGTTCCTTCCAAGAAGAAAAAAAATACAAAAGAGAGCCTAAACCCCTCCAGTAGTGATAGTGAAAGTGAGGCATGGGATGAGGCCAGTGCAGAACAGCTGCTGAGTGTTTTGATTCAGCTTCCGTTGTACGGCCTGGGGTACACAACAATTTGCATTATCTACTCTCTGTACAATGCTAGTAAGGTCATGAATTTTCATAATAAATATGCATTATTACTCTTGCATGTTTCTACTGTAAGTTTTCCTTTTGCATTTTAGTTAGGGATAGGTCTTGGTGACTCAATACTGTATATGAAAATTCAGGATGTGTTGCCCATAAAGCCATTTTATCATAGGATTCTATGCTTTGCAAGTGCGAATTTATAAAGTGCGACAGGCTGTGTCGCCCATATTCACACACTTTACACGAGATGACCGTACAATGTTTACATAAATATGCATGGTGCAAGACTGTCTCCTATGTTACATAACTTGCGTAATAGTCACATGCTTTCATCTCTTCTCACTTCCATCTATATATCCCATTCTCACCTTTCATAAATAACATTATTCTTTGTGCCTGTAGCTGAACAAGTATTTAGTGTGGATGAGACAGGCCTCTAGTGGAATGGTATGTATAAAGGAAATTAATTTTTAACCAACAAAAATCATATTACCATAACCTACAGTCAGGTCTTGCAATATGTCTGTTCGCAAGGTGATAAACTGCTATAACAGTGAACAATAAGTAAGACCAGTATCTGGAATAATGAAGACAAAATTATTGGGAATTCACTAGAACAATATCCCAAGTCAGCTGATTAAGCCAAGATGGCCGCCCAGTGTTTATATTCATTGCGATTGCCTTTCATTCCATTTTGTGTGTGAAAGGCCACTGAAATGCCACTGCTATTGCCAAATAACAGAGCAAGTGAGTAACAAACCAGTGCAGTGTGCAATATTTAGTAAAATGATAACTTTTTGTGTGTGAAATACTGAAACTTCTGACTTGGAAATCATGTGTCCCACCTGTACATGACCTCTAAGTCAGCTAATAGCGGTGCTTCCCAGTCAGCTGACTGAGCCAAGATGGTCACCCAGTGTTTATATTTGCTGTGATTGTCTGCCTTTCATTCCATTTTGTGCGTGAAAGGTCCCTCAAACACCATCGTTAACACCAGATACTATAACAGTCCAAATGCATAACAAATAGCGCAGTGTGCAATATTATGTGAAAAGATCATTTTTTGTGTGACATACTTGTGACTTGGAAATCACATCTGGCAAGGATGCTACTCCTAATGGAAAGTGTGGTGCTACTGAGGAATGCCGAAAGCATGCCTAAAAGGGTAACCTTTTTCTTAGACTTAAGGTTATGTGGTCATTGAACCACTCCCTATCTCCATGAACCCATGTTATACTGACCACAGGATACAAATATTCGTTATTTGACGGGTTTTCATTTGACAAAACCCTATCATATGGTAAGTCATGACTACATGAGTGGTTGCATAATACTTATATAATGATTACATAAAAGCGTCTACTGGAAAATCAGTAGCAACGGAATTTGCATATCAATGGCATCTCGGGAACATAACCCTTGTTGATACAGCGGGAGACCTGTATGTGAAAAGTGCTTTTGCTTAAAGTTTCTGGAGAATGTTTGTGTGGGTTAGTCTATGTTCTCTTGGAATACCTGTAGCCTATGGTACATGCCAATGCTGGGCTTGTCACCATAATATATACAGTAAATTTAGAAAGAAACTGAATATAACTACAGTATTTACAAAGATGCCAGACACCTCAGGAAACTGCCACTGTAAAATATATTTAAATTTAGCCATTCAGGCACTGCCATACTCAATCAGTACTTGCTGCATTTGATCATTACAAAATGCATACATAAAATATAGCATATAAGCTATTTCATAACAGTGCTCTTTCAATAATAATAATCATCATCATCATCAGCAGCAGCAGCATGTACAAATTTCATGTTCAAATGGGGTGGGAAACCTAGTGTAAAGATTTATAATTTCATAAGTGCCAAGAATCAGGGGAAAGGGATGCTCCAAGTAGCATCCACCCTTCTTTTGTGCCACAGAATGTACAAGGACTCAGTGATAATAAAAGGGATATCCAGAGTCTGACAGTTCTCTCTCCCTTCCTTATCCTCCCCCCCCCATCCTGGGATCCTGCTCTTAACAATCACTTTTGACACACTGAGAATACATGGTTAATACAGCAGTAGTCTTTCTTTTCCCAAAGGACACAGAAGTTAGTACAATCAGATACAACCAGACACAATCACAAAGTGCTGTTCAACTTACCACAGAGAGGAATATTACAATGTTGCCAACGAATCCGCGGATCCATAGTGTAGCACCAAGGATATGGTTCTTCCCCCCCAGCATTCCTGCAGAAGTTCTCAGCATCCTGCACTTCAGGGAAGACATCAGGAGGACGCTGATGGCTGTGGGGTGTCTGGGAGTCCCATCGCTGACATGCAATCCCCTCCTTTGTCACGTTCACTGTTCCAAAGTACCAACGTCCTCGCCCTTTGCGACAATCATCTGGATGAAGTTAAGGAAGCTTTGTGATATATGCAAAACTAGGTAGTTTCTAAGTGTTTTTTTTTTTTTTCTTTTTTTTTTAAAGCTACATTGTACATTCTATGGCATCTCTGAGAGGACAAAGTATAGGGAAGAGTAAAGTCATGGTCTTCGAGAGAAGTGAAGTCAGTGAATGTACAGTGAGGTTGGATGAGGAGGAAATGGAGAATGTGAGCATGTTTAAGTGCTTGGGTAGTGTGATGAGTAAGGATGGAAGTTTAGAGGGTGAAGTGCTTGAAAGGGTACAACAAGGAAGAAAGGTTGCTGGTTCCTTGAAAGCAGTGATAGGAAACAGGGAAGTGAGCATGGAAGTGAAAAAGTTACTACATGACTGTATTGTGATATCAACTCTAACATATGGAAGTGAAGCTTGGACCTTGTTGGAGGGACAGATGTCAAGAGTGAGAGCAGTGGAAATGAGTTATTTGAAAGGGGTATGTGGAGTCACATGGAGAGACAGACTGACAAATGAGGAAGTGAAAGAGCATTGTGGTGTGGCTGTGGATGTGATAGGAAGCATTAGGAGAAGCACATTGAGGTGGTTTGGCCATGTAGAGAGGATGGAGAGTGAGAGACTGACAAAGAGAGTGTATGTGAGTGAGGTGGAGGAAGGGAGAGGGAGGGGGAGGCCAAAGATTAGATGGAGGGATAGAGTGGAGAGGTATACGAGAGAGGAGGTTGTATTCTGGAAGCAGGGCAATGAAATGGTGGGGGACAGGGCGACTTGGAGGCGATTTGTTTGTGGCCACCCCCCTAGGGGATTAAGGCATCTGGCAATAGATAGACAGATATACCATGTAAATGAAAGAGAAGGTAGAGGGGAAAGGGTAACTGAGAGAATTAGAGAAACCTGTGACATTAAATAACCTAAATCCAGTCTTGCTACAGGAATCTGACTGAGGGGATCCCAGTATGGGGGGGGGGGGGCAAAAGAGTTTATAAATTTATTACAAAAGGTTTATACATACTGTATCAAGAGCTGGGCACTTCCACAAACCGCAAATTCCACAACTGCTGAAGTGTGATATCGTTTGCAGATTTGTGTTTGTGACAAATTTTACGCAAATTTGTGGTTTTGCGCTTGCAGAAGCACTTCCGCAAACGCAAATCTGCCCACGAATAACAACGTCGCCTAGCCCAGCAAGCAGCATCTGGGTGACTCACCGGTGCCGCCTGCCACTCCCACATTGTTGCCATATGTACGAGAAACATTGTATATACAGTCACTGATCCCACAGTAAGCAATTCTAGTGCGCAAACCTCAGATAACACGAAAGGCAAAATCTGAGACCAAAAAATGATCACAACACGAAAATGATAGACATAACACAGGTGGGGGAAGCTGGCCTTTTTTTTTTTTTTTTTTTTCCAAACTGTACTACACTGCAACAATAGAGATAACATGGCCAAAGGCCCCAAATTATGGTTCAGTCATATCGCAAAAAAAATAGGGTCATAATGCAGTGGGAACAGACATAACGTGGCCAGTGATGGTCACAGAGCAGGTTGCATCAGCCAATGACGTATGGCTGTCACGTGTCTGTATGGGGTGTTATCGTGGTCCACTGAGCATTCCTGCCCCAGCTGAATCTACCCTCTCCCCAGGCTCTAGTTGCACATGTGCTGTGTGTAATCTTTGCCTTTTTTTTTTTCTTTTTTTTCCCCCCCCACCCCCCTTACCCAGCCCATCCTTGCCGCTGCACCATGACCCAGCGAGACGTTGAAAGAGTCTGACCCAGGACCAGAAGCTTGATGTCATTATGCAGAAGGTGTATCAGGTCAATGAGTCAACTATTAATATGATCCTGGGGAAGAAGGATACCATTCTGATGACTGTGCTGGCCTAAGGGGTATCTCCCATGGACCAGATGATTCGAGTGTCTGACCCTGCGTTTTTATAATGGAGAGGTTCCTGGTCATGTACTTGAACCGAAAGGAGAGGGAGGGAGTTCCAATTGGCTCCATTAACCCCTTCCCGGGCGGGTAAGTTAATAAGTTTTCCGTGCCATGACATGCCGGCTTTTCTCCCCCCCCCCCTGCTGCCGCGCACTACAAAAATATATATTCTCAGCTTATTATCACCACCCAAACATATTTATTTTGCCACAAAACCCACATATTCCTATTTGTTGATATTTGTTCTATACGGGAAAAAAAAAAAAAAAAAAAAAAAAAAAAAAAAAACACTATGCGTACGTTAGGGCCCTCTGAATAAACATTCGGGATCATAGATTTCACTTCCTAACATCATGTCAAATGTTTAATCAATCTCTACATGTTATACCATCATTCGAAAGATAAATCACTTCCTAACATCATGTCAAATGTTTAATCAATCTCTACATGTTATACCATCATTCGAAAGATAATTTTATTAGCTTTCGAATGCCGGAGGTCCCAGTTTGATATGAGTTATGGTGTTCAAGTAATAAACGAAAAAGTAAAACCCATTTCCGACAGACAACAGATTTTTTATTTGGGGAGCTCTAGCGAAAAACTTTTCTTGCCACTGTTATGTTTTTATCATCCTATGCAGAATTTCACTGGCTTTCATTTGAGCCAACAATGGTGATTCTAGGCCTCATAGTTTTTGAGAAAAATGCAAAAAACTATGGTGTACCCATGCTGTGTTGTGACTGTAGGGCAGTTTCCTGCCTTCCTCTAAGCTACTGCATGTATTTCACCAATTCTTTGTATACTAGATATGCACACTATATTCACATGATTCACTGTCACTATTTTTTATAGTTGAATACTCACATTTGGTGCTGGATAGAGGCAGTGTAGTTGATTAGAAACAGTAGCACAATTTTCGTTGGGCCAATGGCTGATAACGACCAGGAATGCTAGAAATGCTTCACAAACACCAAATTTCCTATTGCAAACACCAAATCTAATCACAACAGTGCCTAAAAACTATACACAAGCACTACTGGTACAATGAAATATGTTGCACGGTGGGGATGGGGGTAAGAGTGGAAATTTAAAGGGACAGAAACGCACAGTACCTTCCCCACTCGCAGCTCATTTGGTACTGAATAACCTGTCCGCTCTTTTGCTGGTATCGGGACCCACAGTTGCAAACTCATTACTTTTGACGAGGAGCAGGGAAGCTATGACGCCTCCAAAAATGATGCCGATCGGCTGAAAAGTTTTTCTCTGACGAAAGTTTTTATGCTTTAATGACGACAAGCGTCAATAAGTATGAGTGCAGCCACACCCTAATGATGATAAACGCATCATCATGTGCGGAGGGGTTAACGTAAGGAGGATGGGCTGCCACCTGTATGCTGTAGCCTGCCGTAAGCT
Organism: Coenobita brevimanus; assembly: GCF_032717465.1. NCBI lineage: Eukaryota > Metazoa > Arthropoda > Malacostraca > Decapoda > Coenobitidae > Coenobita > Coenobita brevimanus. Next base: position 44,444,160 of record NC_137063.1, read on the forward strand.
GTCCCAACCCCCTGGCAGATTTAACCCTTTCGTGCACCGAAAGTTTTCTGTAAGTGTGTGTGACATGATCAGAGAAAATACCGTGAGGGCAGGCTGGATTCGTGCATAATGCAAAACATTCCAATGTATTTTATTTGCCCCAGAAATTGGTTATAATAGTATAAATTGTATACCATCATCTTCCCTGATGTTTATACTATATAATAAGTTAATAGAAACACACAAAATTGATGAGTAAAAGTACTGTGAAAGCACCGAAATGTGGTGAGTATACTGTTGGTCAACAGTGAAAATAATTGCCCTACAACCTAGCGCAAAGTTTTGCCCACACAGTGCAAGTGCCAAGCATATGTCTAGATGCAGAATTTCACAAGCTCTAAGCAGTTGAAACACATGAATGAGTCCAGGGTTTACTGGGAGAAATCAAAGACAGGGTAGATGACAAGGGATATTTTAAACAGGTGGTACAAGAAACATTTTATTCCTGATGCAAAGAGAAGGTGTGAATATTTGGGCATATCATTTAAAATCCTGTTGATGCTTGATGATGCCCCAGGGTGCCCAGCCTACTTGGAGGGTTTACATTAAAGTGTTAAGGCAATGCACCCTACTCGGAGGGTTTACATTAAAGTGTTAAGGCAATGTTTTTGCCAGGTAATACGACTTCCTCCTGCAACCCCCAGACCAGGAAGTGATAGCTTGTTTTAAGTACCACTATGAGACAGTCTTGTTTGAGCATCTGAGGGAGGCCACAGACAATTGTGAGGAGGAACATCTCCTCCAAGACAAAGTGCTTGATGGTGACAAGGAGGTGGTGGCGTCGTCGTCTGATGATGAGTTTTTTTCTTAAGGCGTGGGATTTGGTGTCTTTTGCAAAAATAAATCATGCCTGGCAAAAGCTGGCACCTGAGTTGTGTGTCTTTAGAGTTGGTGAGGTGCAGTCTCTACAGGCTGTGCAGCTGGAAGCGGTAAGAATGTGCAGAGCTGTGCCAGGCTGTGAGGTGGTGCAAGAGGTCTTGGTAGAGGCTGTTGACAACACGATGCTCAAGGATGCCATGCAACACATCGACAAGCTGGACTGGGAACATCGTCAGGCAGTAGGGCAGGGGGATCAGACTGAGGCATGAACCACGGCACCAGTTATGACCATGGCTTGCATAAATAGCATCTTGGCTGGTGCAGAGGCGCTCAAGGAAGCTATCGTGGTTTATGAAGTGGATGAGGTTCAGAGGGCTGATACGATGGAGACTGAGTTGAACGCAATGTGACTGTATGAAGAGCTATGGCGAGAGAAAATACAACAACGCACCAGACTCTAATCACCTGGTACTTTTGTCTCAACAGATGCCAGATCAGCAGGAGCCAGTGGAAAATGCCATGTCTGCAGGTTCTCTTGACTTTGGGGGGTTTGTGTGGGAGGCAGAAGAGTTGCAACAGAGGATTGTGGATGTATGGGATTCACCTTCTTCCTCAGATGAGGACTCTATGGAGCTGGCTTGGCAAGAAGACCGTGCTGGAGACCAGTAGGAGTCCTGCCCTGCCTCGGAACCCCATTCCCCCTTCCCCCAGCAAGCCCACAACCTCTTCCATTCGAGGTCAGGATCATCCAGTGTTTGTACGTAATGAAGTCATCACTAGGTAGGTAAATGTCCTGGGAAAGATCCCTGAAAATTGCCCCAAAAGGTGAACTTAGGGCTGGCGTGGGTACCATGAAACCCTTTAACATTTAAACATATGGCCCTGTAATGCAGAATTCTCATAAAGGGGGACCTTCCGGGTACAATATTTGTGCCTTATGTGAGTGGTACCTATATATGTACAATAGCATTTTTCATTATCATACATATTGTACGATAATTTTATAATTCCTTCAAAAAGGAATATAAAGAGAGAGAGAGAGAGAGAGAATGGCTGTGTATCAGATTCATATCTTTCTGATATTCACTGGCAGCATACCATGCTCTCAGGAAAGGAATGAAAATAGGTATAAGCCAAGAGGGAGCAATGTTCGTACTCGTGATTAAATAATAAAACATAACATCGTCATAGCAAGTTGTATTCTGCTTTACAGTGGCGGGTTCCTCACTACATTATCTTAATGATATACTGTATCTGTTTTCTGGGGGGAGGGTTAGAAATAAGAATCTATGGATAAAAGCCAGCAAAGATATTCTTCCCCAAATAAAAAAAAATATAAAGCCTAATTCAAGATCACATTTTCCAGGTTCCTAGACGTTGTATGGTAATGTATGCTACTGATGTAAACAACATCGATACTAGAAAGATTTGTTTAGCATACAAGCCAATAACAAACGAAAAGTGCAAAGATGAGCTAAGAAGCCTCCCAGTCCACCTAGAATATGACAGTCTAAAAATTAAATCTGCCAGACTTACAGCACTGCCACTGCCAGTATTTCCATCTCAACAAAAATCATTAGGTTGATAAATAACAGATTAACCCTTAAACCGCGGGCTTGTTTTGCTTTGACTTGCAGCTCCCAGGGGCATATTCACGCTCCGACAGACTCTTTAAAAATATTTGCCAAAAATCAGTTATTAGTCCCAGAATATTAAAATCACATATACAGTACTTATGGCACATACCTTCAGCTTTCTCCCTGGGTGTTTGTTGAGCCTTCGTCGAGTACCGTAGGACTTGTGGAGACCTCTGAAGTTGGGTAACGAAGTCTCCACTTTACACTTCTTGACAACTCGTAATATGATTACCACAGCCTGATATTATCACTAGAAACACTATTCTATGATTCTCAAATAGTTTGGAATCCATACTCCCCAAAATAAACACTGTGAAAGCAATGAAACTTACGAGGGCGTATGGCCATCCCACTTCCAATCGTTCGCCGCTAGTGTTGTCCATTATTCATAAAAACACTCACAGTTTATATTTCTGTTACTATATAACACTTATATATATCTACAGTCTTTATCCATAAGTTTCCTTCAGTAATAGTAGTTTACTGTCACTGTAGGGATTCAATTTCTTTCAGTAAAATACGTAGCATTCACTTTCTCGTTCTGTATACTAGCATTGAGAGTGAATGTCACTTTCACCTTCACTCTCATAACTCATAGTATTCATACATGCTAGAGTGAAACTTTCACTTTCATTACTCCTAGTATATATACTCGTATTCTTATAATACCACTCATTTACATTTCTATTTACGTTCTCTACTTTATTTACATTTCTATTTTATTTACACTGTTATGCACCGTCACTTGAAGTAACAAAACTATTTTCCACTGTTCACTTATATTTACATTCATTGCTTTCTTGCTGTTTACACATTATTTACACTTTATTTACAATTCCACTTGCACTGTTTTACTCAATAAAAAGATCATAGTCACTCTCTATCAACTGTCAGCCCTTTACCTCTTTCCACATGAGGTTTAGTAGGGGGTAAAGGTCACAGGGCCCTTTGCATGGGGCTATAAAGTGGCAGAAGTTGGCAGGAGCAAATCAGACATACTCCCACTTTCAAAGACGACAGTGAACTGATAGTGGTGGCCTCCTGCCGCCTGGCTAGGGTAGGTGCAATACTACCAACTTCAGCCCTATGAGACCTGCTAATATATAGCAATGAAATGATTGGCAGGAAACCAAGACAATACATAATAAATTAGGTAGTTCCAGGTGAATGTAAATATCACTTAGGCTTCTCCCTTCCCTCCTTATATGTATATTTATTACGAAAATAGATTATACGGCATATTTCAAGGGGAAATAAACAGCGAAAATTAGCGAACGAGTGCACGTGAGGTGTTGTCAGGTGATAATTAGCCAATTCCAGGTGTATGGCACTATCACTTACCTTACTTCTTTTTTGTATATATTATTTGGTATAAGAATAGGGCATAGGGCTTATTTCAATGGATGAAATCAGTGGAAAATTCCAGGGAAGATTTACTTAGCATAGAATGCAGTGTGGTGGCCTGCAATAATTAGGTAGTTTCAGGTGAATGTAAATATCACTTAGGCTTCTCCCTTCCTTTCTTATATATATTTTTATTACGAAAATAGATTATAAGGCATATTTCAAGGGGAAATAAACAGCGAAAATTAGCGAACGAGTGCACATGAGGTATTGTCAGGTGATAATTAGCCAATTCTAGGTGTATGGCACTCTCACTTACCTTATTTCTTTCTTGTATATATTATTTGGTATAAGAATAGGGCATAAGGCTTATTTCAATGGATGAAATCAGTGAAAAATTCCAGGGAAGATTTACTTAGCGTAGCACAGCCAGGCAGGCGAGAGGATAGGGTAATAGAGGGGAGGTAGAGAGGGGAGTCAAGAACGGGGAGAAATGGCTAAATTGTCAACAATGGATGGGAGTACAGATGAGATTAGGAGTGCTGACTAGTGCTGGACATTGGCAGTACTGATAGATGATACAAGCCACCACTTGAAAGCCCGGGCGAATTCAAAATAACACAGAATCACAAAAGTGTCGCCCCGTTGTATGATCCCTTGCTCCCAAGCATCATGAAAGTGACGCCCCGTGGTTAAGGGGTTAAACAAGAAACGTACAGAATGAAATTTAACACAATTTTACCATTTTTCTTACCAGACAACCACATATCCCCATGCGGTATCATCAATATATAAATATATATATCCCCATGTGGTATCATCAATATATATATATATATATATATCCCCATGTGGTATCATCAATATATATATATATATATATATATCCCCATGTGCGTATCATCAATATATATATATACAGTAATCACTCCAATATCCGGATCAATAGAGCCATCGGTAGGTTCGGATATTGGTTTTGTCCGGATATTGGGCCCCAGCTTATGGACTTGTACTTACGGACCCTAACACAGAGAAACACCTATACAACTCCCTCCGGACATGCATAGCACCTATTTAACACCCAAATCACACCAATAAGGCACATAAATGACTGAAATAAATGCAATAGACACATAAAATGTGGGTTTAGAAGTATGTTCATACATTAATAAACATTCTGGTACTTATGGACTCTAACCGAACCTAACCTAACCGAACCTAACCGAACTCTGAAAAACACATTCCTACTGCACATGCATGAGGTAAGTTTAGTATGGAAAGAAGTACAGTATGACACTTTCTGGTAAGTATAGTATGGGAAAAAATACAATATGAAACATTCTGGTAAATATAGTATGGAAAATAGTACAACATGAAACATTTTGGCTACTTACAGCAAGTCCCTGGCCACCTCGATGAATAACCGCCTCCTCTCGGACTCTGACAGTAAGAACGATTTCCTGAAGCACTTGCACTACACTCTTCCTGAAGTCTTGCACTGAACTTAGTCACTAACACACAGAAGTCCGTTCTTTTCACAGTGTTCACTTTAGTCCAAATAATGTTCCATTAAATTTAAGTGTTGCACATTAACTTTTCCCAAGTTTTTTAAGTTTCCAAAGCCAAAACAAAGAAGGTTAGTTACGTTAAATTTCTTTTCTACTTAGTCTTTTCTCCCAACTTGAAAACCTTAACACAACACACCGTTTTTTTCACTGCACAACACTCAAAATTCCCGTGTGGTCTAGTGGAGAAGTTCTTGCTGTTTATTCACTGTCAGAGCCCGAGAGTATCACTGGCAGGCGTCCAAGGGGTGCATCGGTGGGTAGTGGTGATGGCGTACCGACTACAGAAGACTCTGAAGACAGCCGCAAACTCACGTCGAGCGGTGACTCCACTGTAGCTGATGTGCTGGGCTGTGGCTCGGAGCATGAGGGCCTGTCTTGGGGAGGCAACGGAGTGGAACCAGGGCTTGGCACAGCGGGGGTCACGGGCCTGAAAAAACTGTCAATCGTTGACTGACGCAAGGACCGACGATTCTGGCGATTGATGATGCGCTGCCGGAAAGCACGCACTTCCTCCACGAGTCCCAAGGGCCCCATCTCCCTGTCGCAGTCCGGGTGTTCCAGGTAGTCTAGGACGAACTCTAGATGTTCCCGGAGTGCGCTCAGCTTGGGGATGGCTGGAGTAGTGTCCTGCTGGGCGGAGTCTGCATCATCATCGCCTTCGTCGGAATCTTCAAGTTCGGGACTGACACCAGCAACCGAAGACGCGATCTCGATATCAGACAACGTCTGATACCCAGGATCGCCCTCGTCGTCGTCCAACCACTCACGAACATCGTCCACATCAACATCGTCGCCGTGCGTACGTAGCCGTGCATGGAAGTCATCCACGTCAAACCCTAGGAAATCGTACTCCACATCTGTTCCGAGAAGCAGACGAGACCAACCATTTTCAAGAGTTTTCACAGGGACTTCCTTCCATGCACTAGCCCAGTTGTACAGCGCAGACTTGATGTTGTAGCGGCGAAGGTTTTCCAAAGTCCGCTTGCCTCGAGTGTCACGTCCTTCCCTGCGCTCGTCCTCGTCCTCGAGAACCACCATCACCTCGTCCAGGAACTTCCGACGGTACAGGCGCTTTGTTGCCACGATCACTCCTTGGTCCATTGGTTGAATGAGAGCAGTCGTATTAGGTGGCAGAAACATGCACCTAATACGGCCATTCTCAGCAACCAAGTCCTTGTCGCACGGGTGGGCAGGTGCATTGTCGAGGAGAAGGAGAGCCTTTACCTGGTCGCGAGGAATTCCCAGTGTCTTCGTCTGGTAATGTATGACCTCCTTGACGAAGTGATGGTGAAACCAGTCTTTGAAAATCACAGCTGTGAACCATGCTTTCAAAGAATGGTACCATACGACAGGAAGGACATCCATCACCCCACGAAGGCACCGAGGCTGCTTTGCACGGCCAACAATAACGGGCTTAAGCCGGTGCATGCCGTTAGCATTGGCACAACACAAAGCAGATATCCGTTCCTTAGAAAGCTTGCGGCCAGGTACACGCTTCTCCGTCTCATCGGCGAGAGTGTTCGTTGGCACCGAGCGATAGAATAGGCCAGTTTCGTCAGCGTTATAGACTTGACCGAGAGTGAGGCCCTCCCTGTCGATCAAGCCTTTCACCTTGTGCCGAAACTCGTCCACTCCATCCTTGTTAGCGTCCAATGCTTCGCCATGTGCTTTACGGTTAGTAAGGCCATGTCGCAACTTGGAACGCGAAGAGCCAACCCTCGGATGCCTTGAAGTCTAGGGCGTCGTGAAGCCTTGCAAACTTCTCAGCAGCAGCCTTCAGCTCCGTTCCACGTACCATCACACCAGCTGCACGTTGCTGTCGATACCAAATCAACGTGGAGCGGTCGATCTCTGCATACTTGGGAGTAAACATAACCTTCCTCTCCACGTTGCGTTTGCTTCTCGACGAGAAGTCAGCCGTGTACTGCATGAGCTTGTCTCGGGAACGCTTGATATCAAACAAAGTCGACCGGGCCAGGTTGAACTCGCGGAGAATGCGAGAGGAAGACCAACCCGCATCAACCTTCTCCAATATCTCCCGTTTCTTCTCCAGAGTCAACACCACTCTCTTCCTTTTCTCAGGAGGCGGGGCCATCATCACACACACTAAGAGTAGGGCAGAGAGCAGCAGGAGGCCTTGCAGCAAGTACGGCACCACCACAAAAGCGAGCACGTGGGCAGCCATGACGAAGAGCGTAGGTCTTGTCGCGGTGAGAGACAGGCGGGAAGTGGGGAGGATGCAGCGGCGCTCTATCGGACGTCGGAGGAATGACGAACCAAAACAATGCTCTCACGCGGCGCGCGCGGCAAGTTCAAATTACGGACGGCAAAAAATCGATTTTTTTTCCAATTTTTTTGGATTTTCGGACCATTTTGGGAATGTTTGATCCCAGGACGATAAGGTTCGGTTAGTGGGGATGTTCGGTTATTGGGCGTCCGGATATTAGAGGGATTACTGTATATATATATATATATCCCCATGTGGTATCATCAATATATATATATATATATATATATATATATATATATATATATATATATAAGTACGGTAATCCCTCCAATATCCGACGTAATAGAGCCAAAGGCATGTCTGGATAGTGATCCTGTCCGGATACTGGGCCCCAGCCTCCTGGACTTGTACTTATGGACCCTAACTCAGAAAAACACCTATACAACTCCCTCTGGACATGCACTGCATCTATTTAAGACCCAAATCACACCAATAAGGGACATAAAAGATTGAAATAAATGCAAAAGAACCATAAAATGAGGTTTTAGAGGTGAGTTTATACAATATTAAACATTCTGGGTACTTACAAGTCCCTGGCTCCTGGACTGGTTTGAACCACCAGTTTGCAGTCCACAGTTAATCCTCTGCACTCTAAATTCTAATTTCTTAACACTGCACAACACTGTAAATTCCCGTGTGTTCTAGTGGCGAGGTATTGCAGTTTATTCACTGTTTATTCACAAAAAACAAGCACCTGTGGCTTGCACTGCTATAAGCATCTGCTCTCGATCAAAGTTTGGCTGTGACTGTTGATGATGGCGGGGTAACAGAGTTGCCAGATCGCAATAGCCACATTACCAATCTCCTCAACTTTCATTACCAAATTTAACTTTTCATTACCAAATTTGTAAAGCTAACATTTATTCTTCACTAATTATATATACAAGTGGAAATACATGTAATCACTCCACTTATAATTAACACCATGTTGATTATTTTCATGCTATGTAGGGTAGCAGATTAATCAGAGAGGAAACAATCCACCATCTCCATCCTGTGTATCCTCATACATGTGAAAAATCCATTTGGTAATGCATTATTCTGATTCATTACCAAATGAATTTTTCATTACCAAATTGGCCCACACTTGGTAATGAAAAATACCAAATGGCAACCCTGACAGGGAAGGGGGGAGGGGGAGGACGGAAGGGGTGAAGGGACCATGATGTAACAGCTATTCAGCGCCACCCGGCAATTTCAAATTACGGGTGGGAAAAGTCTGATTTTTTTCGAATTTTTTGCGGTTCTTGGCCCATTTTGGGAATATTGGATCCCGGGACGATTATGTCCGGTTAGTGGGGATGTTCGGATATTGAGGGATTACTTATATATATATATATATATATATATATATATATATATATACACACACACATCTATCCATCATCCAATCCTCCAGTATATATACAGTACACATCCATCCATCATCCAATCCTACATTGCCCCATGAGAAGCGCAGGAGCCCGGGGCTAGGCAGCTGGTCCTGACATTTAAGATGAGAGTGTAATACAGTAAAAGTCCTCTAATCCGGCCACCGAAAATCCCAGTACTCTGAATTCGTCAAGGCGAAATTTTTCTAATTTTTCTGGGCTTTTTTCTAATTTTTCTGGAATTTTTTCAATTTTTCTGGGCTTTATCTAAGGCTTTATCTGGTTTGGACTTGCCCTTGGACTTGGGTGTACCTGCCTGCAACTATTCATCTACATTTCTGTGCATTTCTTGTGAGTAAAACAGTAACCCATATCATTTTATGTGTTTATTTAATGACCATGTCCATATTTCTAATGTTTTCAGAGGTCCCTGCCAATAGTCAGAAAAATCCAATAGTTGGAAAGACATTCAGTCCCCCGCGATTTGGATTACAGGACTTTTACTGTATACTGTGTGTATATATATATATATATATATATATATATACATATATATATATATATATATATATATATATATATATATATATATAAATATATATATATATATATACTGTATATATATATCTATATCTATATATATATATATATATATACAGGGTGTCATAAGTCTGTGAAACATTTTAAAAATTCACCACTAATAAACGACGGAACAGATAGCACATTTTATTACACGGAAATATAGGCAAACTCTCCAAGTTATTTTACATACATTACAAATGCTCACTGTGTTCACCTTTGCTGATGCGGCAGATATCTAGCTGATAATCCATTTCATTCCACATGTGTGTCAGCATATCACAGTTAACCAGTGCCACGGATGCGGTGATACAATTGCAAAGTTCCTGGAGATCAGCGGGGAGTGGGGTCACAAAAACAGTGTCCTTCACGGATCCCCAGAAGAAAAAGTCGCATGGGGTTAAATCCAGGGGATCGGAGTGGCACTCACATTAACAAGTCATCTTCCCGAGCTGTGCATCCTATCCAACGTTGTGGCAAATTTTCATTGAGGTACCTTCGCACTTGATTGTGATAATGAGCTGGACAGCCATCTTGCTGAAAGATGTAATCATTACTGTCTTCACTAAGCTGCGGCATCAGCCAGTTTTCCAACATGTCCAGGTACATTGTACCAATGAAGGTGGGCTCCCCGAAGAAAAATGGTCCATACACCTTCACCTTCGACACTGCGCAAAAGTCATTCACCCTAGATAAGTCTCGCACATGCTCAATAATTTTGTGGGGATTTTCGGTCCCCCAAATTTGCACATTGTGCAGATTCACCTTCCCACACAAATGAAAAGTTGCTTCGTCAACAAAGATGAGTGAGTCTGTGAAACCATCAACTTCAAACCTCTCCTGCATTTCAATGCAGAAATTAAGATGCATTTCTTTGTCATCACAGTTGAGAGCCTGACGCAGCTGAAGCTTGTACGGTTTAACTTCCAGTCACTTACGAAGGATTCGCCACATTGTTGATTGCGAGATGCCAACTTCTGCACTCGCACATGTAGTGGACTTGCAGGGGCTGTGCTCATAGGCTTACTGAACACAATCCACAGTTGCTTCACTTGGCCCTGGACATCCCGGCCATGGAGCGCTGCACAGACAGCCTTCATCCCGGAATTTCTCAAACCACTTCTTGATACTGTTGTACACAGGTGGCTCCTTCTGAAACTCTGCTTGAAATCGTCACTGCACTGTCACAATGGACGAGGTCCTTGCGTATTCCAACACACAAAATGATCTCTCACGTTTACTTAGCGCCATGTTTGCTACTACTGCCTCCTAGCGGCAACCACGGTAACTATGCACTTGGATGGGTTTTCAAAAAAAAAAAAATCCAAGTTTCTCCTTCAATCGGAGTATGAATTAACAATATCCATTGCACTGTTTATATGCGGTGAATTTCTAAAATGTTTCAAGGACTTATGAATCACCCTATATATATATATATATATATATATATATACTGAACTAATAAGTATAATAATACATGAGTGTGTTGTCCCAGACGATTGGCTGAAGAGCGTAATCGTAAATGTGTACAAGGGGAAGGGTGATGCCCTGGAAAGAGGAAATTATAGAGGTATAAAGCTTTTAGATCAGATAAAGGTAATGGAGAGAGTTCCAGAAGGTATGATCAGGGAAAGAGTGAATATTAATGAGATGCAGTTTGGGTTTATGCCATGCAAAGGGACCACTGATACCATATTCATTGTTCAATGGCTTCAAGAAAAATATATAAGAAAGAAGAAAAGGGGACTGTACTTTGTTTTTGTTGATCTGGAGAAGGCCTTTGACAGAGTCCCTAGAGAGGTGGTGAAGTGGGCAATGAGAAAGCTTGGGATCGAGGAATAGCTGGTTAGGGTTGTTATAGCCATGTATGTGGGTGCTCACACCCAGGTAAGAATGAATGGAGATTTGAGTGATGAGTTTTCTGTAAATGTTGGTGTGCATCAGGAGTCAGTTTTGAGTTCCTTGTTGTTTATCGAGGTACTTGAAACCCTCTCACGTAACTTCAGAAATGGACTCCCGTGGGAGATGATGTACACTGATGATTTGGTGTTGACTGCAGAGAATGAAAGGGAGGCAGAGGAAAGATTTAAGAAGTGGAGAGATGGTATGGGGCACAAAGGCTTAAGAGTAAATGCAGATAAAACAAAAGTGATGATTTCTGTGGTTGGTGGCGGTACGGTCAACGAAGAGGGAGAGTGGCCATGTGTAATTTGCCACTAGAGTGTGGAAAGAAATTTCATCTTGTGCAGTGTTTGTGATAAGTGGATGCAACTCTACACTGAATGACAAGCCAAATGGTTTCCTGTACACCAGGAAACCATTTACTATGCTGGGTGGTAACCATATAACCAAATTTTGGCGCCTGGTTGTTTAGTGGGTAATTATTGTGCTCCAATCGGATTGAGCCAGTGAAGGTTTATATCCAAGGGGTGGTTAGGGTTTATTGCTCACGTAGTGCCACTCAGGGATGAGTGAGGTTGGTCACTCTCATCTTAAATGTCAGGACCAACTGCCTAGCCCCGGGCTCCTATGCTCCTCGTGGGGCAATGTAGGATTGGATGATGGATGGATGGATGGATAAGAGATGTGGTGGTATTGTATGTAGACCGTGAGATAATGCTGAATTTATGTGTGCAATGTGTAGGGGAGAGCAGGTGGAGATTGTCAGGCATGAAAGGACTGAACTTGCGCGTGAGTCTCTTGAGTGTGTGGAAGAGTTTTGTTATTTGGGAGATATGTTATGTGCTGGAGATGAGGCTGGAGCTAGCTCTGTGGCTAGGGTGAGGAGTGGTTGGAAGAAGTTTAGGGAGCTGTTGCCTCTCCTGACACTGAGAGGGCTTTCCCTATGTGCTAAGGGATCTTTGTATGCCACATGTGTTAGGACTGTGATGCTGTATGGTAGTGAGACCTGGCCAGTAATGGAAGAGGACATTCATAGGCTCAAACATACAGAAATGACAAAGATTAGGTGGATGTGCAGTGGGCAGTAAAGGAAAGGGATATCTGCAGACTCAAATGTACAGAAATGACAATGATTAGGTGGATGTGCGGTGCATCCCAGAGTGCAAGGCCTGGAGGGCTAGGTTTAGGATGGAAGTGTTGAGAAGTAGGATGGGACTGGAGTGTATTGGTGTTGTGATAAAGAGAGGTAGGTTGAGGTGGTCTGGGCATGTGGAGAGGATGAGAGATGATAATTGGGTGCAGAAAGTGAGAGGCATTAGTATTTGGGGTGGGGTTGCAAAGGGTAGACCAAAAAAGACCTGGGACGAGGTCATTAAGTGTGACCTCAGGGTTAAGGGAGTGAACAGGGAGACTGCCAGAGATCAAGCAGCATGAAGAGCCGCCATTAGGTGACCAAGGCCGACGCATGCAAGCATGTTGGAGCCTTCAAAAACGAAATGACATGACAGACAGACAGACAGACTGACAGGCAGACAGAATGATAGACAGATAGACAGATATATTGTATGTTGGAGTTGTCCCAATTGTTGGAGGAGTCTGACTGTGACTAAGGAGTGAGGACTGAGGAGGTTAGAGCCAAGGAATAGAGGTGAACTGGTGTGTCAACCTGTCAGGTGCGAGCTGTGAAGTGTAATAAGTTAATTCATTTACGTACAATAGCGAAGGATTTACCCTTGTTTTGTAGTAAAAACAGTCTAATATACTAATAATAATACCTGAAATGTATATTTTAATTTTAGTTTTACTAATACATTCATTACTTTTGACAACTTCCAAACTTCATAAAGGCGCCTACTGAATAAATAAAGATATAATTGTAGTGGATGAGTAACCAGAGATGATTTTTATCCCACTGATTATGAAAAACATCATCCTAAACCTAATATATGCCTCTAATGGTATCCAGAATAAAATGAAGCTCATGCCGTGGTGCTGAAAGGGATGAAATTGGTTTGCGATTGCCTTTTGCATTTGCACAACAGCAAATTTCAAGAATTTTGTCGATTTGCAGTTGCGGAAGGCAATTTTTTGAGTTTGCGGATTTGTGTTGTGGAACTGAATTTTCGTTTGCAGTGCCCACCTCAGTACTGTTTATTTACTTACATATTACAGTACTCCACAACAACATACAAAACCTTTTATTCTGATTGGTTATATTCGCTGATGATGTACTTACTCTTAGAAGCTAACATGGAACTGTGATGAAGTTACATATAGTTTCAATGGATCAGCACTGTGAACACTACTGTGTACATGTGTGGGGAGGGGGTGGAAAGACATTAAAAACCTGCAGCAAAAATAAATTCTCACATGTAACTTGTTCTTCATCAATAGCTGTGAGTCCTATGTGAGAGCATACACGGGTTCCATCCTCTGTGTGGTTTTTCAGGATTGCACAATCAGGGAGGCGAAAATGACTGCGTGATTTGAACACCCGGTTTTCCTGAGGATAAAGTAAAAAGAAATCAATAACCAAGATTGTTACAAATTTTCTTTTGTGAGTACAGATATCCAACAACCTGCTATTCATTAATCACTGTAATTTCACCTAACACTATCAAATTAAATTCCTTACTCTTCCCAGCAAATACCAAATTCCAAATGCACTGCTTTATTACACTGGAAAGCACAAACTCTGATGTAAACTAAGCAATAATTCATAGTATAGGTGGTCCCCAACTTACCATTGGGTTACATTCTGAGAAACTGTTCTTGAATGGAATTTTTCGTAAGTCGAAAATGCATTTAATACACCTAACCAACCAAATATCATAGCCTAGCCAAGCCTACCAAGCCTTTTAAACATGCTTAGAACACTTACATTAGCCTACAGTTGGGCAAAATTATTAACACAAAGTCTGTTTTATGATATAGTGATGAATATCTCATGTAATTTATTGAATATTGTATTGAAATTACAAATTCATTGAGTCAAAAATTCCTAAGTCAACCATATGTAAAAACGGGACCACCTGTAGCCTACTGTACATCACAGTACAGGTACTGTATACCTCGATATACAAAACCTCTAGATGCGATACCCCCACTTAATGATGAGGGTAGGAATACTACCATACCCCATCTACTGATGACCAAACCCAGTTTAACAGTGGGTTTTGATTTTTTTTTCTTTCTGATTTTGATGACCGTTTAGACAAAAATTTTGAGTTTAGGTTGATTTATAAACTGTTTTTTGACTTAGATTAATGTGTTTTAGCCATTGGTGGGGTGAACAACGTCATTTTGGGGTACAGTTTACGAAGCTTGATTTTTCCAGACATATCTGACAATTTTCAGATTTCATCTGCTGGTTTTAGTGAGTTATTTACAGGTGTTAGATTGCAAGGGTGTGGAGAGGGTGGGGGAATGGAGTCTCGGACCATCACTTAGTGATGGCCAAGGTAGAGCTGCAAAGAAAGTAGTTGAGGAGACGAAGGGGAAGACAGGAGGAAGCAGCTCCTGTGAGAAGAGTGGAGAAATTGCAAGATAGTGAGAAAAGGACAGAGTATAAGAGCATAGTGGAAGAAAGATTGGGAAGGTATGAGCTAGAGCAGATGGAAGGGGTGGAAGACGTATGTAAGATATTCACGGAAGAGATAAGCGCAGCGTGTGAGGCGGTTTGTGGAGTGAGGAGGAGATGCAAGGGTGTGCAAGGGACAGCATGGTGGAATGATGAGGTGAAACAAGCTGTGGAACAAAAGAAGAAGGCATATGGTGAATGGTTGGCGAGTAGAGGTAGGGGAGAAGACGAGAGAGAGAAGAGAGAGGTATATGTGAGCAGGAGAAGGGAGGTTAAGAGACTGGTGAAGGAGAGTAAGAAGAAAGTGGATGAAGAGTTTGGGAGGAATCTGAGTGTGAAATGGAAGGAGAGTAAGAAATTGTTTTGGAAGGAAGTAAAGAAAGTAAGGCAGTGTGAAAGGGGAAATAGTAGGGGAGTGAAAGATAGGAATAATAGATTGTTGGTGGAGAAGAGAGAGAATTGAGGAGATGGAAGGAGCACTTTGAGGATTTGTTGAATGTAGAGAGTGAGAGCAGTGTGAGTATAAGTGGTTGGGGAATGGCTGGGAGAAGAAGAGATGAGAGGAGGGAGGAAGAGATCAGTAGGTCGGACGTAGTGGAAGCGATGAAGAAGATTAAGCTGGGAAAGGCCCCAGGAATTGATGGAGTGTGTGGTGAAATGCTTAGGTATGGGGGTGAGATTGTTGTGGAGTGGATATGGAAGTTGTGTAGATTGGCTTGGGAAGAGGGAAGGGTTCCAGAGGACTGGAAATCAGGTATAATTGTTCCTCTGTACAAAGGAAAAGGGGAGAGAGAAGTATGTGGTAACCATAGGGGTATTTGCCATCTTAGTGTGAATGGTAAAATATATAGTAGAATACTCATTGATAGGGTTAGGCATATGACAGAGGAGCTAGTTGGAGAAGAACAAGGGGGATTTAGGAAGGGAAAAGGGTGTGTAGATCAGATATTTGTTCTAAGATGTTTAGTGGAGAAGTATCTAGAGAAGGAAAGGAAAGTGTATGCTGCCTTCATGGACTTGGAGAAAGCTTATGACAGAATAGATAGGCAAGGTATGTGGAAGGTATTAAGAATATATGGGGTGGAGGGGAAATTGTTGAGTGCTGTGAAGAGTATGTACGAGGGAGCTAGGGTTACGGTGCGAGTGGATGGTGAGCTGAGTGAGTTCTTTGATCTCAATGTGGGACTGAAACAGGGGTGTGTGATGTCTCCATGGCTGTTTAATATATATATGGATGGGGTTGTAAAGGAGGTGCAAGGTAGGGCAGTGGATGTGGGGGTGGCCCTAATGAATGAGGGTGAGATTTGGAAGCTTCCGGTGTTGCTGTTTGCTGATGATACAGTATTGTTGAGTGAAGATGAATAGGAGTTGCAAGGTTTGGTGAATGAATTTGGGACAGTGTGTAGGAGGAGGAAGCTGAAAGTTAATGTAAACAAAAGTAAAGTTATGGTGTTTGAGAGGAATGAAGTCACAGAGTGTGCAGTGAGGTTGGATGGTGAGGATATGGAGAATGAGAGTGCATTCAAGTACTTGGGTAGTGTGATGAGTAAGGATGGAACTTTGGGGGATGAAGTACGTGAAAGGGTACAGCAGGGAAGAAAGCTTGTTGGTACACTGAAAGCAGTGATGAGAAATAGGGAGGTGAGTATGGAAGTTAAGAAGGCACTGCATGATGGTATTGTGATCCCTACCCTGACGTATGGAAGCGAGGCGTGGACCTTGCAAGAGGGGAACAAGTCAAGAGTGAGAGCAGTGGAAATGAGTTACTTGAGAGGAGCATGTGGAGTGACGTGGAGGGACAGGTTGACGAATGAAGAAGTGAAGGAACGTTGTGGGGTAGATGTGGATGTGGTTGAAAAGATTAGGAGAAATACACTGAGGTGGTTTGGACATGTGGAGAGAATAGAGAATGAAAGACTGACTAAGAGGGTGTATGTAGGTGAGGTGGAGGGAGGGAGAGGGAGGGGTAGACCGAGGATGAGGTGGAGGGATGGAGTTGAGAGGTATATGAGGGAGGGGGGGGTGAGTTGGGGGGAGGGGAGTCAAATGGTGGGTGACAGAGTGACTTGGAGGCGTTTTGTCTGCGGCCACCATTTGCGGGATTAGGGCGTCGGGCTATAGATAGATAGGCTTAGGTTAGCTTCTTTTACAGCCGTTAGGTCATTTAGATTGGCTTAACTTATTTTTGGATTCATTTGGGTGGGTTTAGGACTTGGTTGGGGAGGAAACTCATGGCTCAAAAACGCATCCCTATACTTTACATGTTAAATCTACCCCAAGATACGATACCCCACCTAACGATGGGTTTATACTTAACCATTTTTTTTTTCTTTTATGCAAGGAAGAAGGAACCAAAGGCAAGAAGCCCACAAACCGTTCCTTAAAAAAAAAAAAAAAAAAAAAACATTACAAAAGAAAGCCAAATTCAAGATCCATTCATTTCGATATGCCTGGACAGCCTGCATTTGAAAGATTGGAGATCAAAGGAGGGAGACAGTTCCAGAGTTGACCTGTTACATGAATGAAAGACTGGCAGTAATGGTTAACTCTTGCATTAGAGAGTTAAACAGAAAAGGGACGATAGCTTGTTGCTAGACGGGTGCTATGCGCCCGTTGTAGAGGTGGAGGGATGCAAGCAGACAGTTCAGAGGAACAATGACCACCGAAGATGCGACAGAAGAAAGAAAAAGATGTAACAGTGCGGTGAAGAGACAGAGGTTGAAGGGAGCCAGTAAGAGGAGGAGAGTTAATGAGATGAAAAGCCTTTGATTTCACCCTATTGTGAAGAGCTGTATGTGGGAAGCCTCCCCACACATGGGAGTTGTACTCTACACAGGGGCGAATAAAACCCGAGTATAAGGTCAACAACCGTGCAGGGGTAAAGAAAGTACGGAGTCAGCTTAGCACATCTAATCTCTAGGAAGCAGATTTTACAAGAGATGTAATATGATCTTTCCAATATAAGTCCCAAGTGAATGAAACCCAAAGCATGCTCAAGGATGATGCAAGATTAAGCTGGATATTATTAAACATTAGTGGGTACTCCCGCGGAAGATTTTGCCGGGTTGATAGGTGTAAGAACTGAGTCTTTGATGTATTAAAAACAACAAGATTATTTTTACCCCAGTCAGAGATACAAGCCAAGTCAGACACTAGGTGTGCCATAGCCTCATCCCTTGTTTGTCGAAGTAACTGCTGAGATGGACGTTGTGGGAACCGAATGGCAAGATGAAGGGTGGAATCATCAGCATACGAGTGGATAGGGTTAGATGTACAGCTTAGAAGGTCAATGATGAATACCAGGAAGAGAGGTGGTGATAGAACAGAGCCCTGAGGAACACCACTGTTGATAGATCTAGGAGAAGAATGATGGCTGTCTACAACAGCGGTTATAGAACGACCAGAAAGGAAGCTAGAGGTGAAGGCACAGATAGAAGAATAGAAACCATAAGAGAGCAGTTTGAAAATTAAAGATTTATGCCAAACTCGATCGAAAGCCTTTGAGGTGTCAAGTCCAATGGCAAAGCTTTCGCCAAAGTGCCGAAAGGAGGATGACCAGGAGTCTGAAAGGTAGGTGAGAAGATCGCCAGTGAAGAGCCCCTGACAGAACCCATACTGACAATCAGATGGAAGGTTGTGATGGGAAAGATGCTTTAAAATTTTTCTGTTAAGAATGGACTCGAAAACTTTTGAGACACAGGATGTTAAAGCAACTGGACGATAGTTGAAGGGTTGGGAAATGGTCACCCTTCTTTGGGACTGGCTGAATGAGAGCAAATTTTCAGCAAGAAGGAAAGGTACTCGCTGACAGTCAGAGGCAAAAGAGTTTATCTAGGCAGGGTGTAAGCACAGAAGCACAGTTCTTGAGGACAACAGGAGGGACTCCATCAGGCCCATATACCTTGTTAGTATTGAGGCCAGTGATGGCAGAAAATACATCAGCTGAAGAGATTTTAATGTAAGGCATTAGGAAGTCAGGGGGGGAAAATTATGGAGGAACAGCACCAGAATCATCAAAGGTGGAATTGGAGGAGAAAGTCTGAGCAATGAGATCTGCCTTATCAGTAGAAGAAATAGCTACAGAGCCATCAGAGTAGAAATGAGGAGGGAATGATGATGAGGTGAAGTTGTTAGAAAGGTTTTTTGCAAGGTGCCAGATGGAGCAGGAAGAATTTGAGTTGGAGAACTGAGATCATTTAGTATGGATGAAATTATTTTTAGCAGAGCAAAGAACAGACTTAGCACGATTCAGGGCAGAAACATAAAAATGATGTGATTCAGGGGTGGGATGGCTCTGGTACCTTTTATAGGCCCTCTCCTTGTTGCGGACAGCATTAGAACAAGCGTGAATAAATCAAGGCTTTCTTGCATTAGTCAATGGATAAGAGAAAGGAATGTATGCTGCCGCGCCTGAGAGAATAACCTCCATAATGCACAAGGCGCACTCAGATGGCTCCCGGCCATGGAAGCAATAATCATTCCAGGGATAACCAAAGAAGTACTGCCTGAGGGCCTCCCAGTCTGCAGCTCCAAAGTGCCACACTCGACGTTTCTTTGGAGGGTCCACAGGCCGTACCAGAGTGACTGGACAGGTTAAGGTAATAAGGTTGTGATCGGAGAAGCCCAACGGAGAAGAAAGATTAACAGTGTAAGCAGATGGATTAGTTGTAAGGAAGAGGTCAAGTATGTTGAAACTCTCTCCAAGGCAGTCAGGGATACAGGTAGGGTGCTGTACAAGCTGCTCTAGGTCATTAAGGATAGAAAAGATGTAGGCTTGTTCACCAAGTGGATCAGTGAAAGGAGAGGAGAGCCAAAGGTGGTGGTAAACATTGAAATCTACTAGAATGGAGATTTCTGAGAAAGGAGAAATGGATAGAATATGTTCCATTGTACAGGTAAGATAGTCAAAGAATTTTTGATAGTCAGTAGAATTAGGGGATAAGTAAACAGCACAGATGTACTTAGTCAGAGAACGAGAGGAATGCTAAAGCCAGAGAGTAGATAATTTAGAAGAATCAAGTTCAGGAACACGAGAGCAAGATAAGTCATTGAGTACATATACACAACAACCACCTTTGGCTTTGAAGTGAGTATAGAGAAAGTAGGAGGATACAGAAAAGGGTTTGCATCGTTAAACCAGGGTATTCCTGTAAATAATTAAGCACTTAACTACTGGTTTGGTATAACTACAAAAAAATTATGTCTGTAAGAAATATTTATCCCCTGCAAAATTTATGCTGCCCTGCAGGTCAAATCAATGTCTATGACCACATTAAAAAAAGGACAGTAAGTCCTTAACATTCATAGGTTCAACAACTGCAGCTTCGGTAACTGATGACATCCCTAAGAATCTTCAACTGAGCCATTTGTACTGCTGGGCGGCCTTCCAAATGATCAGGAAAAGGTATGATTCATACTCAATCAGTGCAGGTTCCCTCAAGATGCTCTGTTCCCACTTGACATACTGTCTTCCCACCATTCCTGCTTTTCAGCTCCTCTTGCTCTAGTTAATTAATAGCGACAATTGCCACCTCTGACTCAGGTCCAATTTTTGTGCTTGTATGCCCATGCTACTGTAATTTTTGCTAAGAGTCCTATGAATGCAGCTATGTCTGGTGCTGATAAGTGTGCAGAGGGTATATCATATATGGCAGTGAAGTGCATGCTTCATGTTAACAAGAGAACTGCGTTATGTCCTGAAAAACGAGAAACCTATTTGTGCTGCTGTGAGTGCTTAACAAAATCATCATCATCATCATCATCATCATCCGGACCTCCTTTCCCACTCTAGGGCAGGGTGAGAAGTAGCAATGTCCAGACAGCCCAAATTTGCCCAATTCAATCATTCAAGCCCCCAGAATCCTGTTTTTATCGGATACGCCAAAAACATTCACCACGTTCTGTAGCTTCACATAAACATATCCTTTAGAGTCAATCCGGACGCTGCCACGTTAAAAAAGGGTGCCAAATCTCTGATCATGCACTTCTCCTCACAACATTCATCCAACCAGCTCAATCTCTTGTCAGTTCTCTAGCATCACCAACTTCTAAACCTCAGTTCCCCACACACTCATCCACCATATCTCTCCACCTTCTCCTTGGCCTACCTCATCTCCTCCCTCCTTCAAATTTGCTCAGATATACCTCTTTCACCATTCTATTGTTATCCATTCTCTCCACATGACCATACCATCTCAGTACACTTTCTTTGATTCTGGTGTCCACAGACTTCCTCACTCCACATCTTGCATGAATCACATTATTTCGTAACCTATCCACCCTCTGAACTCCACATACATTCCTCAACAGTCTCATCTCCACTGCTCTCACGCTTGACTTTTCATTTTCGTGCCACACCATAGTCTCACATCCAAATGTTAAAGTTAGCACTAACGCTCAATCATGTAAGCCTCGAGCAGCTGCAACACAACTCTCTGTTTCTTGTCAAGGCCTTCATTGCACCAGCTACTTTTCTTCCTTCTGTCATTCTACTTTCCATTTCTTTTGTACATCTTCCTTTTCTATCACTATACCCAGGTATTTGAACTCTCTCACCAATTCCAGTCTCTCCATTCACTGTAACATTGCACTGGGAGTCACCTTCTCTCTCAATAACCATCACTTTACTCTTTTCTACATTTACTCTCAAGGCACGACGCTCACAGACATCAGCAAAATTCTGCACTAATCTATCAATTTCTCGTCCGGTATTTGCAAGTAGTACTGCATCGTCAGCATACAACAAATCTGAGATATTCCATTCATCAACATTCGTTATCAATGCCATCCCTCTCTCCATTACTCATGTTTTTACTTCTCTCATCACCCCATCCACATATATATTGAACAACTACGGGGACATCACACAGCCTTGTCACAAGCCCACACCGATCACGAACCATTCACTTAGATGCCCATTAATCCTTACACATGCTTCACTACCATCATAAAAATTCTTGACGGCACCTAGCAGCTTACCATCTACACCGTACATGCATGAAACTTTCCACAATCCTTCTCTGTCCACTTTGTTATATGCTTTGTCCAGATCCATGAATGCCATGAGCACCTTATGGTCCTTCTCACAAGCCTTCTCTGCTATCTGTCTCACTGCAAATATTTGATCCACACATCCTCTGCCACTCCTAAAGCCACCCTGTTCATCACTCACTGGGACTTCTAATATCTCTCTTACTTTCTCTATAATAGTTCTTCCATATACCTTCCCTACCACACTCAATAAACTTATGCCACGATAATTCCTGCACTCACTTTGCTCACCTTTATTTTTGTACTGGGGTACAGTCAACCTTTTTCCACTCTACTGGCACAGCTTCACTCATCCATGCCTTCTTACATATCTCCAACAAGCACTTCATTCCACTCTCTCCACTACACTTAATCATCTCTGCATACACCTCATGAACCCCAGCTGCTTTCCCATTTTTCAGCTGCTTCTCAGCACTCTTCACCTATGCAAGTGTCACGTCTCATGGCAATACATTCCATCTCTGCACACCCCCAGTACCAATCATGTTTACAGCCACTCTGCTCTCTTTATTCCCATTCAACAGGCTTTCAAAATATTCTTTCCATCTGGTCCTTATTTCATCCCCATGGGTTAGTAATCTACAGTACCACCTACATCTTTCACACCATCACATTTCTTTCCACTTTCACTTCTAAAAACAATCCCAAAATACACTTTAGGCCAGCAGATTATAACATCTAATGATTTCTGGGGCATTGCAAATTGTTCAGGCAAATCAAGTTCTCAAACTGCAGCTACAGGGACCTTTTTTTGGGGAGGAAGTGCCAGTTATTCTCGGATTTTCTGCACAGTAAACTCTCAATTACCTGTTGTCGCAATATCTGGCGCTTTTTGCTCGGCTCTATTAAAATAATATCCAGCAAAATTATGCAACATCTGGCTCAGAAATAGGATGCAATCGGCCCTCTGGCTTAAACACGGGACCTAGTTGGTGCAGGGGCAGACCAAGCAACGTGCACCAGCCAATCACAATGCGTCGAGGAAGCGGCCCACCTGGCATGCCAAGTGTACTGTTGCTCTGTCAGTCTCTCTCATAGACGTTTTACAGTAATGACACATCTGTACGCTCTGCACTTGTGACCCACGTGGTGGTTTAACCCTAGTGCTGAGACTTAGTCTGTGGCCTCCCATGCCTCGCTCATTGCTGAAGGGCTGTGACAATCCTCATGGTCCTTCAGTGTTCTGACTACTGTATAATGGGGTTATATCTGTGTGTATCTACTTTCCATCAGTGCCAACATTAGGTGAGTACAGTATGATTATGATTATATTATGTACTGTATTACTGTTGTACTGTATCAGTACTGTATTGTATTATGTGCTTAATTTTAATCTTTTACCCAAGGGTAAAACTGTAGGAAAATGTTTAGGATAAAGGGTCAAGATGGATTGTAACACATTATCTGGTTTGGCACCGAATGGATAGCCAACTGGATCTGGCTTGGCAACGAATGGATAGCCAATTGGAGGTACTATGCAATATCCAGCATGGGGGGATGGCTGAATTAAGCCAGATAATTGAGAGTTTACTTTACTGTGTTCAAGTCAAAGTTTGTTCCATAACATACACAAATGATGAGCAACCACTACACTAAGCAGTAAAAAAGCCAACACTTTATCTACTATTTGAGACATTACATATTTGTTTCATTAACTAGGAACTACCAGAAATGCATCAATGTGTGATTGGTTAACATCACTAACTGTAAAGTCAAATCCTGGTGCAGGCAGCTGGTGTCACTCAACTCAGGTGTCCATGCACCATTTATCAGTTGGTGGGTAATTTAAGAACCTAAGGTAACGTCTAGGATAGGTAATCAGATCAAAGGCCTAAGTTACACAGATGAACACCATGACTAAATGTCTCATCATATCTGCTTACACCTTTACCTTTACTTTTATAATCCTGAAAACTGGAACATTATGACTGATGTATGACTGAATGATGAAGTAATTAGTGGTGTACTATACAATTAAGCACTGAATTTTCTTTTTATTCAGTTTCTAAACTATGTTGTGTACTATACAGTTAATCACTGAATTTTCTTCTTATTCAGTTTCTAAACTATGTCTTTGAGATGACTCTGTCATAAGGCAGTTTTGACCACACGCCAAACTACAGTCCATCCATCTTAACATAATGGATATTTTCACAATTTTGCAGCTTATTTCCCAAAGTTCATTTATGGTATAGCTCTACACCACAGAATTTCATGACTATAATCACTTTCTTGTGTTAATCTTTTGCTGCAGCTCTGCATTCAGAATGGGCAGATGCCAATTTGAGGCCAAGTTATGTGAACAGAGTACAGCAATCCTTGGAAATAATTTTAGCAACTTTGACAACCAAGCTGAGCTGCAGCTAAGTGGTTAAAGTACTCCAGACTGAGGGTCTGGCAATATGCACGGGCTAAATCCTCAAAAGATGATTAAATGTTTATCAATCATGTTATGCCATTAAAGGAAATATGCTAGCCATCTAACCTTAAAGGTACTGGTCTATGACAGCCTAGCCTCAGACCCCTGCAGTTCAAAGGGGGAACTGGCAACTACCGTTTTGCCACCCACCTGTTTGTTCTGTTCAATGAGAAGCCACTCATTGACACAGAAGAGCCTTCTGACAGCAACACAGTCCTGGCGACACAATGGCAGACCCACCTGGTACCCATTTTTCAGCTGACACTCAGGGAAGGCATAACGACATAGCAACTTCTGTTACATGGACAAGGGAAAGATGTAAACACTGTACTCTACTGTATTCAACAGTCGTTTAGCTCCTTCACTCCAATTATGTATTTTTTATCTCCTAGATAACGATACTTAATGTTTCATATTGATGCAGTTAAATACTGCTTTCATTAACCTCTTCACTTTTTTTTTTTTTTTTTTTCTGAATAAACTGACTGGAGATAGTAAGAATAAACTTAACTACTATACTATGTCATCATAGTGAAAAGGTTACTGCAAATGGATATATGTAAATGCTATCATTATCAGCAGCTAGAGTCACTCTTGTGCAGGATTTGTAAGCTGTGAGCCTACTGTTCTGCTCACCCAGCACGGAAAGCATGTCTGTCAGCAATATCAGTCACTTCATTTCACTTTGGTGATATAGCAGATTGGTATTAATAAAATAAAATAAAATTACAACAAATGCTGTTCATGAAAAGCAAAATGGCCACCATATAATTGCTCTCTCCTTACTATTTTCATGTACAAGCATAATCTGATAACATACCCAGGATTATCCTCATAATTGCCAACAATTTATGGCCTTTGCCAAGCTTGCAATGCATGTGCAAGACATGCTTTACCTTATGGACACCAACCAAGCTGCACAACCCCATACTACCCGTTTAGATAGTATCTTCCTACAGGTTCTGTAAGTCACATATCTTAAGTTAAGCATTATTATAATGCTGATGTCCATCTTAAAAAAAAAAAAAAAAAAAAAAAAAAAAAAAGCATTTTACAGCAAAGCACTCACAGTACAGTACTAAAGGCTTTACAGCTGTGCTTGGGCAATGATATGCAGACTGAAATTGCCTGTACTAGCAACATTTCACCATACTTATCTCAGAGTAGTATTGTTCACTTGTTTTACAGAACAGAAGGATGCAGCAAGCAATCTTAGGTGCAGTAGCAGTTCGCACGGAACAAGTATCAGTTACAGTACTGTATGCATACTACAGTATTCATGCTGGGATGTTTATAATACCTGGACCCTAATTACATAGCTGGGCATCTGGTGTTTAAGTGGTATCTGGTGTTTGAGACTTTGTGGGAACTTCCCATTCTCCAAAACCAGTCAAATGAAAACCAAATGATATGAAAATGAGGCATTACAAGCTTGTAAAATAATGTACTTGGGTTAAATAATGCAAACAAAATATACAGTACAACAGTGGAGTGCTTTTCCGTAAGTAAAAGAAAGTACGGCAGACCCTCATTTTAATATGAACTGGTAATTTCACTTACACGATCATTCTGATTCCGTATGAAGTCTCAGTTGTCGATATACAGTCATTATTTTCACCTGTATGATCACTCTCATGCATGCCTACAGTCATTTGTTTGTTCCAATATGGGATTTGCATTCATCATTATTGTGTTAGTGTCAGTGATGGAACGTAAATGTGGTGTTGGAGTTCAAACAGCAAGTGAATTGCAGTGAAGGGAAGTAATTACCAGTTTAGGTTAGCTGGAAACTTATTTTTAGCTTTATTTATGATGGTAGACAAGTTTGTAGTAGGTGGGGGCACTCACCATCCACTCACTTAGTGTAGTGCTGCTCTCGGGTGTCTGCCCTTTCCTCTCCTCCATTCTTCCTTCCTTCCATCCTCTTCTGTCTTTCTTTCCTTCATTCTTTCCTTGTCCTTCGGCCTACAGGTGACTTTACACTCCCTCTTCTGTCTTTCCTTCATTCTTTCCACTTCCTTCAGCCTGTGGGTGACTCTACACTGAGTGACACGCCAAATGGTTTCCTGTGCACCAGCAAACCATTTACTATGCTGGGTGGTAACCGTATAACCAAATTTTGGCGCCTGGTGGTTTAGTGGGTAATTACGATACTCCAATCGGATTGAGCTGGCGAAGGTTTATATCCAAGGGATGGTTAGGGTTTATTGCTCACATAATGCCACTCAAGGATGAGTGAGGCTGGCCATTCTCATTTTAAATGTCAGGACCAACTTGCCTAGCCCCAGGCTTCTACGCTCCTCATGGGGCAACGTAGGATTGGATGATGAATGAATGATGATTGGTAAACATGTGAAGTGCAAGGAAGTGAAATAACAACCAGCTTAGGTGAGCTAGAAACTTGTTTTTAGACTTTCTTGGGTGATTAACCCTTGGCCAAAAATGTATCCCACTGAACTCATGTTATAACTGACACAATATATGATAAATCATTATGCAACGATTTTTTTTTTTCCCCCGAATGTATCCTCATAGTAAAATCACGGCATGCTGTAAGTCAAGTATTCAGTCATCTCTGAGAAACAAAGGCAATACAGTGTTGTGGCAATGACTAATTCAGTGATGACTGACAGTCCTTTGCAACAAAATGTTTACAAGATTAGACTTAAAAACTAAAGTTTCCTTTTCTCTCTCAATATTATAATTTGGATTCACTGTTCAATAAGTGCACCGTTCCACTTCCATTAGATCTGACACAGTCACCATGAAGTATAGCAACACAATTAAAATATGAAGGATGAGAGAGACACTAAACTGCTGACGTGGTGATGATCATTGCAGAGCATGCTTAAAAATTGACAGAAAAATAATTAGGCAGAAAATAGTTGGTATTAACAGAATGTAGGTGGTGGCGACCATTATCCACTCACTTGATGTAGTGCTGCCTACATGAAATATAGCACCACAATTAAAAGATGAAGGATGAGAGAGACACTAAACTGCTGATGTGGTGATGATCATTGCAGAGCATGCTTAAAAACTGACAGAAAAATAATTAGGCAGAAAATAGTTGGTATTAAGAGAATGTAGGTGGTGGCAACCATCATCCACTCACTTGATGTAGTGCTGCCTACTTCTTCCTTAGCCTTTATCATTCTTTTTCTGTGTCTGTCCTCCTCTCTTCCTATTTTTTCCATCTTTCCTGTCTCTTCTTATTGCTTTTCTTTCCTTTACAGGTGGATTTACATTGAGTGACAAGCCAAATGCTTTCCTGTAAACCAGGAAACCATTTACAACGCTGGGTGGTAACCATATAACCAAACCATACGTGCTCCCTACGTGTCAACAAGTGGGTTGGTGGAGGGTTAGTGCCCCTCCCCGTAAAACAAATAACTCAAAGTCAAACGGCCACCCCTTATGGGGTTATGGCGTCTGGCAATAGAAAGATAGAAGACAAACGGCCACCCCTTACGGGATTATGGCCTCTGGCAATAGAAAGATAGAAGACAAACGGCCACCCCTTACGGGATTATGGCGTCTGGCAATAGAAAGACAGATAGATAGATAAACAGAATGTCCAAGCTTTTCATGCCATAACTACAGTACAGGGGTCTCACAGATGATATTAGACAGATAAACAGAATGTCCAAGCTTTTCATGCCATAACTACAGTACAGGGGTCTCACAGATGATATCATCATCAACATTAAGATCTAAATACAGTACAGCTTTCTTTGGGAACATGACTCATACAAGAAGGATGTGTCCAAATTTAATTACCCTGTCCCCTCCCCTTCCTCCCTGCCAGGGTGTGAGGCTGCTTCAAACATGTGATGACTGTGGAGCTACCTTGCATCCACAGTCTTTTTTGTTACACTTACCATTCTTGCCACCACCAGACAATTTTACTCAGCTTAGGAGAGACATTACGAATTGGAGGATATAACCTTCATTTATCCCTTCAGTACAAGAGCTTTTCCCATCTGAATAAAATGTGGAGGTAGTAAGAAAACAGAAGAATACCATGTGCCAACTAATTTGAAGGGTGAAGAAGGACAGTGGAATAAAACTAAATTTGGTTAAACAGGCACCATCCACCAGGGCACATGGTTCGTAATAGGGTAACCCACTCAAAAAAGCTTCAGATTTATCACCAAATGACCAAGGTTCAAATCCTTGTCAGATACACAGTATCTTAAAGTCTATCCAATCTTAACATAATCCGTAAGCCACGCCCCTTTCCCCCAGCACCTAAGAGTAATCGTCCAGCTGGCTCGGCTGTATAACTTACCATCTTACAACGGAGCTGATAAGTCGTACGAAAACTGATAACGTAGTTGATACGCTGTATGATAACTGTTAGACGCTGGGGGAAGAGGGAACGGCTTAAAAATATATCAAGATTGGATAGGATTTAACTAGATAAAAAGATGGCTTACAAATATATCAAGATTGGATAGGATTTAACTAGATAAAAAGACTAACTATCTATTTATCTATAGCACGATGCCATAATCCTGTACACGGTGGCCGTTTGTCTTTGAGTTTGTTGTTTTACAGGGAGGGTCACTAACCCCCCACCAACCCACTTGTTGACATGTAGGAAACATATATACAGTCACTACTTGTTTTACGATGGGGTTACGTCAAGTCATACCTTATCGAATACTGATTTTATTGTAAATCAGGAGATTGAAACACATTATAAAAGGGGGGTTATGTCAACTCAACTTCCCAAAGTCACCTAACCAAGACTGAACCATAAATAACAACCCACCTTCATTCCTTCCTGTGTTGGTCCAAGTCATCCCCCCCAAGGCTGGGGGACAGCCTGTGCTTACAGGCACTAGTGGTCAGCCTCTGAGTCAGATAGGAACAGGTTAGGGGGAGGGGAATCCGGCCCATACCTGCACCAACTTTAGCAC
Organism: Coenobita brevimanus; assembly: GCF_032717465.1. Classification (NCBI taxonomy): domain Eukaryota; kingdom Metazoa; phylum Arthropoda; class Malacostraca; order Decapoda; family Coenobitidae; genus Coenobita; species Coenobita brevimanus. The sequence goes on from NC_137063.1 coordinate 44,473,682, forward strand.
TGGTGGCCCACACCTGCACCAACCTTAGTACTGGGGCCCATACCTGCACCAACCATAGCACTGGGGCCTACACTGGCACTGACCTTAAAACTGGGCACACAAATCCACAGTACTGTAGCACAATCCTTGGCTGAGAGGTGACGATAAAAGGGGGGGGAGCACACGTGAACGAGTGGAAAAGACAGGGCTTTGAAGGGATGGCGGGACCGCAACTGAACCAAAACAATGCTCTGCACGCCAGGGCTGCCATCTTGTCTGAGACAAGCGACGGTCACCTTGCGTGTGCCTGGCACTTTCCGATGGCAAAATCGTTATGGCAGGAAATTTATTGTAAATTGAATTTTGGGGTGGAACTTTTATATTATCGTAGTAGCGAATTATTGTGAACCTAATCAACATAAAATGAGTAGTGACTGTATATGGGATGGTTATATGGTTACCACCCAGCACTGTAAATGGTTTCCTGGGGATGGAAAACTAGTATAAAAAAAATAATCAATACTATATAAAAATTACAGCAGGACCTCATTATAACGGACTAATTGGGGCCCAAGCCATTCTGAAAAAGTGAAATTCTGACAAATGCGACATCTGGACTTCCCCCTGCTAACCCGGACATTTTCCAATACATCAGACATTAGTCTGGATTGCATCAATGGTTTTTAACCCTGGAATAGTAGCGCTGTCAGCATCACGTGCCTACTAGCGATGTATGGAATCCCGGACAAACTTTTGGGGTAGAAATATACATATAGGAATGGTACAGTTTATTTTTAAAAATTTCACTTAAATTAGATGCTAATCTTATCTCTAGGAACTATGAACTAAATGTATTTAACTAAAACAACATTATAAAAAAAAAAAAAATGTGTAAAAATGACAAACAATGCTACATCCTTGTAATCTTTTCACCACTGCCAGCCACAGTGTTGCCTGATGGTGATGACTTGTGCCACACATGAAGTCCAGACGTCCCCCAATATGCTCCAGCCTCCCTAGACAAAATTCGACATTTTACAGTATATGTTTCGTAGGCACACTCACAAGATCCTAGTTTAATGGTGTTGTACGGAATACCGGACAATTGGCTACAGCATATGAGAAAAAAACGGAAGCAACACGAATACACCTCACACACACAGGACAGAGTACAAACTGAAATGTCAAGGCAGCTGAGCGCAGTAGGCCTAAATTCGGAATCCCGGACAACGCTACTGAACTAGGGTTAAACTGATTTCACTATCACTGCAGTAGTGTACTATAATTTCATTACAATAATCAAACGGTATTATACATACTGTACAATAATACTACACTGTACACTAATAAACATGTCTTTTATTTACCTTATTGTGGTGAACATAGCTGAAGTGGTCTGGCAGTCCAGACTGCTTCTGGCTTTATCACACTTTTTCCGATATATAGGAATTTAGTCTGGAAGCTCCTCGATTCCAATAAAAGCGAATTCCCATCTATTGAAGTCTGTTATATTGAGGTTTTACTGTATAGTTTGTTCACATTAACTTGACAATTTTCAACATTTTTCATCTTATTTCACACAGCTCACTAACAGAATGATGAAAAAGTACAATAACAATAATTTCTAATGTTACATTTTTCCAGAAGTTTCTTTCTGACTAGGAACATATTCCAATGTTAATCTCTTGCTACAGCGTAGCATCAAAGATGGGGATGTGGCAATCTTAGGTCTAGTCAAAGTAAATGAGGCACTGTATAGACAGCAATTCTCTTTCAATCCTTCACAGGAAATCTTTGTTAAACGTAACCTTTATTGATGTCCATTTTTCTTACTGCATCCACAGTAACGTACTGTACAAACTGCTTGTTTAGTTACGCTGCTACTTTTAAAATTATTTTGCTAGTCTGCTTGAAATAACAGTATCAACTGTAAAGAACAGGTTGTGATGGTGTATTTAAGATATCCTTGTTTTATAACAAGGTTTACCTGTATAATAATAATCTGCCTACCTATCTATTGTCAGACTCCTTAATCTCATAAGAGGTGGCCACAAACAAATCACCTCCTTGTCACCCGGTCCTCTGCCATTTCACTGTCCAGCTTCCAGCTCAAACCCCCTTCCCTTATATATCTCTCCACTCTATCACTCTATCTCATCCTTGGTCTCCCCCCCCCCTCCACCTCACTCAAATACACTTTCCTCATTAGTCTCTTGCTCTCCATCCTCTCCACATGGCTAAACCACCTCAATGCATATCTTCTAATGCTTTTTATCACATCCACATCACAACGCTTCTTCACTTCCTCATTTGTCAGTCTGTCTCTCCATGTAACTCCACATGCTCCTCTCAAATAACTCATCCCCACTGCTCTCACTTGCGACTTGTGTCCTCACAACATGGTCCAAACTTCACCTCCATACGTTAAGATTTGGTGGCTATTCTACTTCCATGCTCACTTCCCCATTTCTTATCAATGCTTTCAAAGACCCAGCAACCTTTCTTCCCCCCCCCCCCTTGTTTTTTTTTTTTTTTTAAATATGCGAGGAAGAAGGAACCAAAGGCCATGAGCCCGCAGTAACAGTTCCCTCCAAGAGAAAAACAAAACACAATATAGAGCCAAATTCAAGATCCGATCATTTTGAGATGCCTGGACACACTGCGTTTGAAAGACTGCAGATCATAGGCAGCAGGAAATACAGACAGAGGGAGACAGTTCCAGAGTTGACCTGTTGCATAAATGAAAGACTGGGAGTAACGGTTAACTCTTGCATTAGAGAGTTGGACAGAAAAGGGATGAGAGTTTGCTGCCAGACGGGTGCTACGCGCCCGTCGTAGAGGTGGAGGAATGCAAGCACACAGGTCAGAGAAGCAGTGACCATTGAAGTAGCGATAGAAAAGAGATAAAGATGCAACAGTGCGGCGAAGAGACAGAGGTTGAAGGGAGTCAGTAAGAGGAGGAGAGTTAATGAGACGAAAAGCCTTTGACTCCACCCTATTGAGAAGAGCTGTATGTGGGGAGCCTCCCCACACACGAGAGTTGTACTCCACACAGGGGCGGATAAAACCCCTGTATAGAGTCAACAATTGTGCAGGGGTAAAGAAAGAGCTGAGTCGGCTTAGCACACCCAATCTCTTGGAAGCAGATTTTACAAGAGATGTAATATGATCTTTCCAAGATAAGTCCCAAGTAAATGAAACCCTAAGCATGTTCAAGGATGATGCAGGATTAAGCTGAATATTATTAAACATTAGTGGGTACACCTGTGGAAGACTCTATCGGGTTGATAGGTGTAAGAACTGAGTCTTAGATGCATTAAAAACAACCATATTATTTTTACCCCAGTCAGAGATACGAGCCAAATCAGACATTAGGTGTGCCATAGCCTCATCCCTTGTTTGTTGAAGTAACTGTTGAGATGGGCGTTGCGGGAACCGAATGGAAAGGTGAAGGGTGGAGTCATCAGCGTATGAGTGGATAGGGTTAGATGTACAGCTTAGAAGATCATTGATGAATAAAAGGAAGAGAGTTGGTGATAGGACAGAGCCCTGAGGAACACCACTCTTGATAGATGTAGGAGAAGAACGATGGCCGTCTACAACAGCGGCTATAGAATGACCAGAAAGGAAGCTAGCGATGAAGGCACAGATAGAAGGATAGAAACCGTAGGAGGGCAGTTTGGAAATTAAAGATTTATTCCAGACTCGATCGAAAGCCTTTGAGATGTCAAGTGCAATGGCAAAGCTTTCGCCAAAGTCCCGAAAGGAGGATGACCAGGAGTCTGAAAGGTAGGTGAGAAGATCGCCAGTGGAGCGTCCCTGACGGAACCCATACTGACGATCGGAAAGAAGGTTGTGATAGGAAAGATGCCTTAAAATTTTTCTATTAAGAATTGACTCGAAAACTTTTGAAATACAGGACGTTAAAGCAACTGAACGATAGTTGAAGGGTTGGGAGTGGTCACCCTTCTTTGGGACTGGCTGAACGAGAGCAAACTTCCAGCAAGAAGGAAAGGTACAAGTTGACAGACAAAGGCGAAAGAGTTTGCCAAGGCAGGGTGTAAGCACAGAAGCACAGTTCTTGAGAACAACAGGAGGGACCCCATCAGGCCCATATGCCTTGTTAGTACTGAGGCCAGTGATGGCAGAAAATACATCAACTGAAGAAATTTTAATGTCAGCCATGAGGAAGTCAGAGGGGGGAAGTGATGGAGGAACAGCACCGGAATCGTCTAAGGTGGAATTGGAGGAGAAAGTCTGTGCGAAGAGATCTGCTTTATCAGTAGAAGAAATAGCTACAGAACCATCAGAGTAGAAAAGAGGAGGGAAGGATGATGAGGTAAAGTTGTTAGAAAGATTTTTGGCAAGGTGCCAGAAGGAATGGGAAGAATTCGAGTTGGAGAGTTGAGAGCATTTAGTATGGATGAAATTATTTTTAGTAGAGCGAAGAACAGACTTAGCACGATTCCGGGCAGAAATGTAAAGATGATGTGATTCAGGGGTGGGTTGGCTCCGGTACCTTTTGTAGGCCCTCTCCTTGTTGCGGACAGCATTAGAACAAGTGTGATTAAACCAAGGCTTTCTTGCGTTAATCAAAGGATATGAGAAAGGAATGTATGCTTCCATGCCCGAGAGAATAACCTCCGTAATGCGCAAGGCACACTCAGATGGCTCACGGCCATGGAAGCAATAATCATTCCAGGGAAAATCAAAGAAGTACTGCCTGAGGGCCTCCCAGTCCGCGGCTCCAAAATGCCACAGACGACGTTTCCCTGGAGGGTCCACAGGCCGTACCGGAGTGATAGGACTGGTTAAGGTAATAAGGTTGTGATCGGAGGAGCCCAACGGAGAGAAAAGATTAACAGAGTAAGCAGAAGGATTAGTTGTGAGGAAGAGGTCAAGTATGTTGGAGCTCTCTCCAAGGCGGTCAGGGATACGGGTAGGGTGCTGTACAAGCTGCTCTAGGTCATTAAGGATAGAAAAGATGTAGGCTTGTTCACCAGGTGGATCCGTGAAAGGAGAGGAGAGCCAAAGGTGGTGGTGAACATTGAAATCTCCAAGAATGGAGATTTCAGAAAAAGCACTTCACCCAACAAACTTCCATTCTTACTCATCACATTACCCAAGTACTTAACTGCAATCACATTTTCAATTTCCTCATCATCCAACCTCACTGTACATCCAGTGACTTCATTTCTCTTGAAGACCATAACTTTACTCTTCCCTACATTCACCTTTAGATTCCGTTTCTTACACACTCTCCCAGACTCATTCACCTAGCCATGAAGTTCCCCTTCATCTTCACTTAACAATACAGTACCATCTGCCAACAACAGTACAGGAAGTTTCCAAACATTGCCCTCTCTCATTAGGGCCACTCCAACATCCACTGCCCTACCTTGTACCTCTTTTATAATCCCATCCATATACAGACTGAACAACCATGGAGACATGACACATCCCTGTTTCAATCCAACATTCAAACAGAAGAATTCACTCAACTCACTATCCACATGCACTGCAGCCTTAGCCCCCTCATACATACTCTTCACGGCATTCAACAACTTCCCATTTACTCCATATATTCTTAATATTTTCCACATTCCTTGTGTATCCACTCAGTCATATGCTTTCTCCAAATCCATGAAGGCTGCATACAACTTTTTTCTGTACTCAAGAAACTTTTCCACTAAAGACCTACGAATATCTGAGCTACGGAACCTCTTCCCTCCCTAAAGCCTCCCTGTTCTTCTCCAACTAATTCCTCTGCTATTTCCCTAACTCGCCAAGAAGTATCCTATCATATACTTTTCCTATTACACTAAGAAAATAAATGCCCCTATGATTACCTTACACTTTTTTTCCCCTTTTCCTTTGCAAAGGGGGATAACTATACTGTACATGACTTCCAGTCCTCCGGGACTCTACTTTCCTCCCCCGACAATCTGCACATCTTCTATGTCCATTCTACTGCTCTCCCTCCCCCATGCTTTTTTCATTACTTCCACTACTTCCATCCTACTGATTTCATCCTCTCTTCTCACCTCTTTCCTTCTCCCAGCCATTTCACAGCCACATATACTTACACCACTTTTGTTCTCTATGTTTGACAGTTTCCGAAAGTGTTCTCTCTATCTGCTCACCTTTTCTCCCTCTTCCACTATCAATCTAACATTCTTATCTTACACTCCCTGACTACTTATTCATCACCCTGTCTAACTCTCTTTACCTCCTTCCAGAACATTTTCTTACTTTCCTCCACTTTACACTCAAATTCCTTCCAAATTCATCATCCACTTTCATCTTACTCACTCTTACTAAACTTTTCACCCCTCTGTTCGTCTCTACATATAACTCTCTCTTCCATCTCTCAACTTCCTCCACGTCCTTGCTTCCGATCCACTCATTATATGCTTTCTTCTTTTAGAATAATAATAATAATAACAATAATAACAATCATCATCATCATCATCCAGACCTCCCTTCCCACCCTAGGGCAAGGTGAGGAGCTGCAATGTCCAGACAGCCCAAGTTTACCCAATCCAATGGACCATGCTTCCATTCACTCGTCATTCAAGCTCCCGAATCCTGGCTCTATCTAATATGCCAAAAACTTTCACCACATTCTGTAGCTTCACATAATAATCATATCCAATAGGGTCAATCCAAATGGTGCCATGTTAAAAGGGGTGTCAAATCTCTGATCATGCACTTCTTCTCACAACATTCATCCAAACAGCTCAATCTCTTGTCAGTCCCCTAGCCTCACTGATTTCCATACCTATCTTCCTCACACACTCATCCACCATATCCCTCCACCTTCTCAGTCTACCTTGCCCCCTCCCTCCTTCAAATTCGCTCAAATATACCTTTTTTACCACTCCACTGTCATTCGCTCTCTCCTCAAAACCATACCATCTCAGTACACTCTCATTGATTCTGGTGTCCACAGACTTCCTCACTTCACATCTTTTACGAATCACATTATTTCGTATCCTATCCACTCTCTGTACTCCACGTACATTCCTCAGCAGTCCCATCTCCACTGCTCTCACTCTTAACTTTTCATTTTCATGCCACACCATTGTTTTGCATCCATATGTTAAAGCTGGCACTAACACTCCTTCATGTAAGCCTCGTGCAGCTGCAACACTCAACCCTCTGTTTCTTATCAAAGCCTTCATAGAACCAGCTACCTTCCTTCCTGGTGTCACTCAATTTTCCACTTCTTTTGCACATTTTCCTCTCTTTTCTATCACTGTACCCAGGTATTTGAACTCTCTCACCAATTCCAGTCTCTCCATTCACAGTAACATCACACTGGGAGTCACCTTCTCTCTTAATTACCATCTCTATACTTTTTTCTACCTTTACTCTCAAGGCACGACACTCACAGACATCAGCAAAACTCTGGAATAGTCTGCCAAGTTCTTGTCCTGTATTTGCAAGTAGCATTGCATCATCAGCACATGACAAATAAGAGATATTCTATCCATCACCATTCATTACCTACACCAGTGGTCCCTAACCTTTTGTAGGCTTCGGGCCACATTTACCAATGTTAATATAGTGGAGGGTGCCAGAAAAAAAAATCAAATTCATACACACACACACATACACATACTTGCATGTATATACTGTATAATATATATATACACAGTAAGTACTCGTATTTGGACGCATTTTTCTTCACCGCCTTGTTTTTCATGCAAGAAAAAAGTTGCCGAGTTGTCTCACAATTCGCGAATTTCCCCACAATTCGATGCTCCCTGCTGGCAACCGACAACGCATACCGATGCTCATTTGTTGGCGGCCATCTTGCAACCACTCTGCCCTCTACCAATACAGCGGCGGTACTACAGACCTACATGCCATTTCTCTTGTGCTGTCTCACCTCGTGGCTCGTGGCTTCCCGACCCACACCTGGACGACCATGCTTCGATGTTTGAGATGAAGCGCGCCAGTGAGGTACAGCGCACGGAGCAACGAGATGAGGGGGATATTGCAGGGCCATCGCAGCGGCCTAAGGAGACGCGGGTGTACAGGGTTGGCCAGAAACATCGCCGGTATTCAGCGACCGACAAGAGAAGGATTTTACAGCTCCTTGAGGAGGGGTTGACAACCCCTGAAACACGTTGCCTGACAGGGGCTCCTGAAAGCAATATAAGGACCCTCAGAAAGAACATGGAAACTCTAAAAAAGCAGGTGACTGCATGTTAAATAATAATAAAGTAAATGTGTCTGCGTTGTTTTTGGTCAAGTTATTTCTGCCACTATATTTTACTGTATCAGGATTCACCTAATAGGTAAGTTTTTAGAGGTAACCAACGTTAACCAACCAAGTCTTAGTTAGAACAGTTCAGGGACGGAATATACAGTCAATCAATAAATCAATCATTTCCTGTGGCATCCCATGCAATGCATAGGGCCTCAATGAACTCTCTCCATCAATATTTGTCTCTTGCCATCTCCTTCAGGTCCCACCAACACTCCAAACAGATTTCAACATTCCAATAGCTCGCCAAGCCTGTCTAATCCTCTCCTCAATTTCATTGTTTAATGATCCATTAGATGATATAATCATTCCCAGATATTTAGAAATTTCTACATTCTTCACCACATTAATCCGAATTACACAATCAATTTTGTTCTCCATGATCACATTAATAATATACAGGTAACCCGCACGGAACACGTGGGTTTCGTTCCTACCGTGCCGTGTTAGGTGCGAAATCGCGTATATTTAAACTACTCCGTATTTTGCTCCCTAGACCCCCCAAATGTGTTGTTTTGCTGTTATCTGTCACTGGTAATCACTAGAAAGCACTTTAAGTGGTTAGAAGTTTTATTTAATGTTATAACTCACAAATACAGTACTCCACAGCAAAACTTCAACACACAAATACTGTACGTAAACACAAAGAAACATTCCGACGCCGATCATAGGTAATCATATAAATCAGGTTAACTGGTACCAGTGCTTTAACTTACCAGTACATACCAGAACAGTACATATTTAACTTAGAAATGCAGTACTATGATATCGAATGATTTCAGTACATAATCTGTTAGGAATGGCTGGAAAAAAAAAAAATGTTATGAATAGATTTTCACCTTTTTGATATACGTTTATGGTAATTTCGAGTTATTTTTTACGTTATCGTTATGCCCATGCTTGGAAGAGGGAGCAAAAGAGTTGAATTTTCAGTCCTAAATGAGAAAACTGCACGTCCTCCAAGGCTAGACTCTGCCACAGGAGAATAAAGTGGAGGGTCAGTCCCATTAGCAATAAGGAAGTTGTGTCACAACTTCCAGCTCTCACACCACGAGAATGGCTAAAAATAGAATCGTAATGCAGTTTCAGAACTAACATTAAGTCTAATTATTACGAATACAGATACAAAGCAGAAATAAATACGTTTACAGACGGGGAAAACGTACTTCTTCCGTCATAACATGTTCATCTTTCTCTATCATTTTACGTTCATCATTTTACCTTGTTATTTTCGCAATATATATTGCTGTCTCGTAAACAGGGTGGTTGTTTGTGTTTTGCAAGGGAGGAAAAAGATTGTATTTTCTGTCTGGGTCGAGATAATGGGTGTAACTATGTGTGGTTAGGCATGGCCACAAGCGAAAAAAATCATACATCCACTCATCACGACAGCAGGTGGTGAACTGACAGATGATACATGAGAGGGTGAAGTCAAGGTCAGTCTCATGTCCCAGATTTTCATTCACTTCCCGAAAGCTTTCAGTTTTCTAGACGTTGCATTGCATCAAATGATCCAAACCATTACAGCAAACCTGAGCAAATAGGTAAAGATATCAAGACAAAACAAAAAAGGCAATATTCTGACGCCGATCATGGGTAATCATGTAAATCAGGTTAACTGGTTACAAGGCTTTATTTAATGCTTTAATTGCTTACAAGTACATACCAGAACAGTAAATATTTAACTTACAAATACAGTACTGTAGAAAAGCAGTACAGTAAGAGTTTAACGAACAAACAAAAAAGGCAATATTCCGACGCCGTTCATGGGTAATCATATAATTCGGGTTAACTGGTTACAAGGCTTCATTTAATTATTTAACTTTATTTCAGTGCTTACAAGTACAGTACATACGAGAACAGTAAATATTTAACTTACAAATACTGTACAGTACTGTGGAAAAAACGAACAAATAAAAAAGGCAATATTCTGACGCCTATCAGGTAAACTGGTTATAAGACTTTATTTCTTGCTTTAACGTTATTTAATAGTACTTTAAGTTGCATATAAACTTACCAGAACAGTACAGTACTGTAAATATTTAACTTACAAATACTTTGCTACTGTACTCGGGAATGTCTCACTCACTGAATAATTTCCAGCCTAGATCGTCACGTAATCAAAACAAACCGCTCGCTGCGGTGACGTTCGAGGATTTGATCTTTCAAAGGCCTCTCCTGCGTTAATTTGTAGTTTTCATAATGGTTCTTTAATCTTACGTTGTCTTATATGTATCCCAGCCCTTACCGTGTATAATTGCGAGCGCGTTCCGTGAGATCGTGTTCCGTGCGAGTTACCTATACAGTACTGTACCGTAATGGAAATCGTTAATGTTGGTTACTGTATTTATAAAATTACTGCACATTATACCATTACAGATGTACTGTTTATGTGTTGTCTCAAAAAAAAAATTAAACATCAAATTATATCTTCAGTGTACAGTTGATTTTTGGGTGCTGTTATGCACGTGTGTTTCGTTACTGTACTTATAAAGTTACTGTACATTATATCCTAAAGGGCGTACTGTTTAAGTGTTGCCTTATAAAAAAATTAAACAAATTATTTCTTCTGTGTACAGTTGATTTTTGGGTGCTGTTATGCATGTGTGTTTATGCCAATAACTGTCCAAAGGTTACGATCCGGACCAAGTTCTTCCCGTCCAACAAGACAGTGATTGTGGGGTTGTCCGTCGCATGATGTGTCATGGCCATAACAGAAGGATACCTTGTCAGAGCCTGGCGGGTGTGAGCATCTCTACCCGGGCCATCAAGGATGAGGCACTAAGGATATACGCCGCAGTTTGTAGGAAGAAGAATATAAATCCGTCACCCACATTCAGAGCTTCGTCAGGGTGGCTCTTCAGGTTTAAGAAAAGGTGCTAGGTAAGGTGTGTCGCTTATCACGGTGAGGCGGCCTCTGCGAACGTAGATGCAGCTGGTAGCTTTCCAGAGGAGGCACGAAAGATTGTTGAGGACAGCGGGTATTCTTGGCACCAGGTCTATAATTGTGATGCAACCGGCATCTTCTGGAAGCGGTCGGCAAGATACACGTACCTGATGAAGGGACAGAGGCAGGCAGTCAGCACAAAGATGAATAAAGAGCGGCTGAGCGTCTTACTCACTTGCAACGCTTCTGGCTCACACAAGATGAAGCCACTAATTATCCACAAATTCCATAAACTTCAGCCCTACAGACACTGCAACATGAAAAAACATAGTGTTTACTGGGAGGTCACACCGTGAGGCTACAGGGCCGAGAGTTTGTTGCATGAGTGGTTCGACTGGTATTTCATCCTTGACACACAGAAGCACTGCAGGAAAATGAATCTGGCATTTAAGGTTGTCCTTTTTATGGATAATGCAAGAGCACATGACAAAAATCTTGTTGACCGTCACCCTGACGTCCATGTTGTATTCTTACCACCCAACTTCAAAACTCCAACCCCTAGACCAAGAGATCATCGCCAACCTTAGGAACATGTTTTACTCTAAGGTGCATGACAAACTCAGGAAAGAGACAAGTAACAACACAATTCTGCTCCAGATTCAGGAACAGGTGGAAGATTCTGACGGCGGCGACGACCCACACCACACACCCGCAGCCACGCCAGTCTCAGGACCTTCCTAGCAGTCCACAGGCTACACCAGCAGCAACAGTCACAAACTAGTCCAGAGGAGTCCAGACCGGTCCCGTCCTCAAGGCCAGACCAGTCTCCTAGCGCACCCCCAACCCCGCCACCACCTGCCGATTCTCAACCTGCTAAGACAACAAGTCAGTTCTGGAAGGAATTCAACATAAAAAATGCAGTGGATACCATGGTCGAAAGCTGGAACAAAATTACCCCAGCCACTATAGCACATGGGTGGAAGAAACTTTTCCCTCACCTGACCGTGGAAGGTAAGCGACAGAGGGAAGAAGACACTCTGGCAGCTGCTGTGGAAGCTATCAGAAACACAAACCAAGACACAGTAGAGGTGGACAAAACGGCTGTAAGACAACACTTGACACATTACGACCTAGACCCAGGTGTGGTAGACATAACAGAAGAAGAGATGAACTCTAGTGAAGAGGATAATGAATGGCCTCAGCACACTGAAGAGGGCAAGATGAGCACACAGAAATTGTCCAACACCCTGTCCACCATAACCGACATGACAACCACCTTCGATGCATACACCAAGACTATGCCTGAGGCTACCAACATCCTATCAACCTCCAGTGATCTGAAGTCTCAAGTGATGGCCGTCTGCAACAGGAACATAATGGAGCAGAGACAACCCCAGATCACACGATATTTTCACGAGACAGAATGTGGCTGCTGTTCTGCAAGACTTGGACATGCCAGCAGAGGTGGATGAAGGAGGAGAAGTGAACAGAGAGGAAGTGGAGGCGCTGGAGCCTGAGATCAACTTCGAGGGCTTTGGAATAGGTAATGGGGCTTCCCCAGAGAGGCCCATATCACCTAGTAATTTGCCCATCTACCCTCAACACACCTTCACCTGCCACTCAAACCAGTCTTCACTTTATTTCTGGCAAGGATTTTTGGTGTTCCAGCTCTTTACATCAGCTTTAAAGCCTTTTCAGGTACATGTTTATTGTGTTCTGCTGTTTTAGGACTAGTAAACACTCTTCATTAAATTTTGGGTAGGGCCTGTTTGGTATTATAGTACTTTCTGATAGGGTAGGTACATGTCCCACTGGAACGCTCCTCTATTTTTCCCGTTGATTCTTAACTTCAAAATTCGACATTTCACGTTTCGCACTGTTTTGGCCGAACATCCGCGCCGCAAAAAACGAGGATTTACTGTATATGTATAAATATATATATATATATATATATATATATATATATATAGTATACATACAGTAAACCTTAGTTATTCACGGAGGTTAGGTTCCAGAGACCCCCGCGGAAGGCAAATTCCGCGGATACTCAAGTCATCATCACAAAATAGCATATTTTATTTCCACATAAGCTAAGCACATCCCTGAAAAGAGTAAGACAGGGTGGAAGTGAAGTTAGCAGGGGAGTGAAAGATAAAAATGGTAGATTACTAGTGGAGAAGGGAGAAAAAGTGAGCAGATGGAGAGAACACTTTAATTAAGGAATTGTTGAACATACAGGATGGAAGTAATGCGAGTATAAGTGGCTAGGGAATGGCTGGGAGAAGGAGGGAGGTGAGAAGACAGGAAAAAATCAGTAGGATAGAAGTTGTGGAAGCAATGAAGAAAGTTAAATTGGCGAATGGCCTAGGAATTGATGGAGTGCGTGGTGAAATGCTGAAGTATGGGGGAGAGATAGTAGTAGAATGGATGTGGAAAATGCGCAGATTGGCCTGGGAGGAAGGTAGAGTTCCGAAGGATTGGAAGTCAGGAATAATTATTCCCTTATACAAAGGTAGGGTAGTGGATGATGGAGTGGCCCTGGTGAGAGAGGATAGTGTTTGGAAACTCCCTGTACTGCTGTTTGCAGATGATACTGTGTTGTTGAGTGAAGACGAAGGGGAGCTGCAAGGCTTGGTGGATGAGTCTGAGAGAGTGTGTAAGAAACGGAATCTAAAGGTGAATGTAACAAATCTAAAGGTGAATGTAGGGAAGAGTAAAGTTATGGTCTTTGAGAGAGGTGAAGTTAGTGAATGTACAGCGAGGTTGGATGGTGAGGAATTGGAAAATGTGAGTACGTTTAAGTACTTGGGTAGTGTGATGAGTAAGGATGGAGGTTTGGAGGGTGAAGTGCTTGAAAGGGTACAGCTGGGAAGAAAGGTTGCTGGTTCTTTGAAAGCAGTGATAAGAAACAGGGAAGTGAGCATGGAAGTGAAAAAGTTACTACATGACAGTATTGTGATACCAACTCTAATGTACGGAAGTGAAGCTTGGACATTGTTGGAAGGACACAAGTCAAGAGTGAAAGCAGTGGAAATGAGTTATTTAAGAGGAGCCTGTGGAGTCACATGGAGAGACAGGCTGACAAATGAGGATATAAAGGAGTGTTGTGGTGTTGATGTGTATGTGATAGGAAGCATTATGAGGAACACACTGAGGTGGTTTGGCCATGTGGAGAGGAAGGAGGGTGAAAGACTGACGAAGAGAGTGTATGTGAGTGAGGTGGAGGGGGGAAGAGGGAGGGGGAGGCCGAGGATGAGATGGAGGGATGGGGTGGAGAGATATATGAGAGAGGGGGGTGTGAGTTGGGAGCAGGGCAGTGAAATGGCGGGGGACAGGGCGACTTGGAGGCGATTTGTTTGTGGCCACCCCAAACGGGATTGAGGCGTCTGGCAATAGGTAGATAGATAGACAAAGGAAAAGGGGAAAAAGAATGTGGTAATCATAGGGGCATTTGTCTTCTTAGTATAACAGGAAAAGTGTATGGTAGGATACTTATTGACAGAGTTAGAGAAAGAACAGAGGAATTAGTTGGAGAAGAATAGGGAGGCTCTAGGAACGGCAGAGGTTATGTAGATCAGATATTCATTCTTAGATCTTTAGTGGAAAAGTTTCTAGAGAAGGGAAAGAAGTTGTATGCGGCTTTCATGGATTTGGAGAAAGCATATGACAGGGTGGATAGACAAGGATTGTGGAAAGTATTAAGAATATATGGAGCAGATGGGAAGTTGTTGAATGCTGTGAAGAGTAATGTATGATGGTGCTAAGGCTGCAGTGCGTGTGGATGGTGAACTGAGTGAATTTTTCTCTTTGAAGGTTGGGTTGAAACAGGGAAGAGTCATGTCTCCATGGTTGTTCAATCTGTACATGGATGGGGTAATAAAAGGGGTACAAGGTAGGGTAGTGGATGTTGGAGTGGCCCTGGTGAGAGAGGGTAGCATTTGGAAACTCTCTGTACTGTTGTTTGCAGATGATACTGTGTTGTTGAGTGAAGACGAAGGAGAGCTGCAAAGCTTGGTGGATGAGTTTGGGAGAGTGTGTAAGAAACGGAATCTAAAGGTGAATGTATGGAAGGGTACAGTGATGGTCTTTGAGAGAGGTGAAGTCAGTGAATGTACAGCGAGGTTGGATGGTGAGGAATTGGAAAAAGTGAGTACGTTTTAGTACTTGGGTAGTGTGATGAGTAAGGATGGAGGTTTGGAGGGTAAAGTGCTTGAAAGGGTACAGCAGGGAAGAAAGGTTGCTGGTTCCTTGAAAGCAGTGATAAGAAGCAGGGAAGTGAGCATGGAAGTGAAAAAGTTACTACATGACAGTATTGTGATACCAACTCTGATGTATGGAAGTGAAGCTTGGATGTTGCTGGAAGGACACAAGTCAAGAGTGAAAGCAGTGGAAATAAGTTATTTAAGAGGAGCCTGTGGAGTCACATGGAGAGACAGGCTGACAAATGAGGATATAAAGGAGTGTTGTGGTGTGGATGTGGATGTGATAGGAAGGGTTAGGAGGAATACACTGAGGTGGTTTGGCCATGTGGAGAGGATGGAGGGTGAAAGACTGACGAAGAGAGTGTATGTGAGTGAGGTGGAGGGGGGAAGAGGGAGGGGGAGGCCAAGGATGAGATGAAGGGATGGGGTGGAGAGGTATATGAGAGAGGTGGGTGTGAGTTGGGAGCGGGGCAGTGAAATGGCGGGGGACAGGGCGACGTGGAAGCGATTTGTTTGTGGGCATCCCGAAAGGGACTGAGGCGTCTGGCAATAGATAGATAAAGACATATTAACACTCACCAAAAGACTGGGCATTCTCTTCATAACCTTCATACAATGATGAAATTGCTGTATGAAGATGATGATGGCTGTATAGATGATGATGATGACGATGATTGTCGTGCAGTTCCTACAATGCCCATGTGGTGAGGTGATGAGATGAGTGGCGGCACTGTAGGTAAGCTGTGAGTCTAGTCTGACCCTTCTGACAGGACGCCAGATAACACCTTACACTTTCTCTTTGTCTTAGAAGGATTGCGTTTATCCTTTACTTGTTTCTTAGAAGCCATTTTTCACTTACACAATGAAGTACAGTAGAGTTGTAAACACGAGAAGGGTGATGATGACGTAAGTAACGAACTGATTGGTGTTTACAATAAGACTGGCGGAGTGGCAGGAATGCCCGTGGATGCAGGTATGCTAACTGTAGCTACAAAAGATGTGCGAGTTGCGTGCCAATTTCAAACTAAGTTACAGTGTATAGTACAGTATTAAAATAAGTTTGATCCACGGAAACTATATATATATATATATATATATATATATATATATATATATACTGTATATATATATATACAACTCTGGAAAAGAATGACAAATATGTCATAAGTTTCCAAGGTACCCCACGGCTCCATAATAAGGCTCTGAGGGAGCTAGGGTGCCCGCGGACTACAGGTTGGGGATAACTGACCTATGCCATCCCTCTCTCCATTACTCGTGTTTTTACTTCTCTTTTATCACCCCATCCATATATACAGCATACAGTAATACCTCAAAATACAATACCCTTAATTGGAATACCCCGGCTTAACGGTGGGGGTAGAAATACCCCCATACCCTGCCTAACGATGGCCAAACCCTGGTTTAACAATGGGTTTTGATTTTTTTATCGATTTTGATGATATTTTAGAATAAAATTGTGTGCATAGGCTGATCTATAAACTGTTTTTAGACTTAGATTAATGTGTTTTAACCCTTTAACCGCGGGTGTCATTCCAGAATGACGTTGCAAAAACTGGACCAAACCGCGGGTGTCATTCTCGAATGTTTGTGAATATTTTGAATACCCCGCGTTTTTTCCGTGCGCCAATTGTTTCAAGGGAGAGTAGCTATTAAGTTCTTTCACTCCAGCCGACCCCCACCTCCCTCTTCCCCCCCCTGGGGCCCCACCTCCCACCCCCTGGGCCCCCCACCCCACCCCTGACCAAGCGCGCATCAGTATCTGTCCAGCTGTGTGAGTGACAACACATGTTGATGTGGCAGTGAAGTGCAGGCAATTACAGTGCCTTTTACCTGTCTCAGTGAACACAGAGTGGGTGTTTATCGTATGTGCAGTGTTCATATATGTTTATAGTATTATTATCAGAATGTGATTGGCATTTGGTAATGGTGTGTGAGCGAAAAATAGTGATTACAACACCGCTGATGTGGCAGTGAAGTGCAGGCAATTACAGTGCCTTTTACCTGCCTCAGTGAACACAGAGTGGGTGTTTATCGTATGTGCAGTGTTCATATATGTTTATAGTATTATTATCAGAATGAGGTTGGCATTTGGTAATGGTATGTGACCGAAAAATAGTGATTACAACACCGCTGATGTGGCAGTGAAGTGCAGGTAATTACAGTGCCTTTTACCTGCCTCAGTGAACACAGAGTGGGTGTTTATCGTATGTGCAGTGTTCATATATGTTTATAGTATTATTATCAGAATGAGGTTGGCATTTGGTAATGGTGTATGAGCGACGGTAATGATGTGTGAGCGAAAAATAGTGATTTTACACCCATCACTTCTAACGGCACTGCCCGTCCTGTGAAAGTCAACAAAGTCATGAAACCTACATCAATGGAAAGCTGAAGGTTAGTATTTTCTAATGATACCTTATTTTTTTCTCTAGCTTTATTCTGTGCAGAGTTATTAAGGTTTAAAGGTTTGTTTACATTTGGCTGAAACCCCCGCGGGAGAGGACAGTCAGACCAAAACAATACCCGCGGTTAAAGGGTTAACCACAGATGGGATGAACATCGTAATTTTGGGGTACAGTTTACTAAGCTTGATTTTTTCCAGACTTATACTCGACGACTTTCACATTTTATTTGTTGCTTTTAGTGAGTAATTTACAGGTGTTAGGCTTAGGTTGGCTTCCTTGACAGCTGTTAGGCCAATAAGATTGGCATTAAACTTGTTTTTGGACTCATTTGGGTGGGTTTTGGGCTTGGTTTGGGGGGAAACCCAAGGCTGGTAATCACTTAAACGCTCCACATTACTTTACATGTTAAAAGTACCTCAATATACGATACCCCGCCTAACGATGGGGTTTTACCTAACTTGAATTTGGCTCTCTATTGTATTTTGTTTTTCTCTTGGAGGGAACTGTTACTGCCGGCTCATGGCCTTTGGTTCCTTCTTCCTTGCATTTAAAAAAAAAAAAAAAAAAAAAAAAAAAAAATACATCATTAAACCGGGGTATGCCTGTATACTGAAGAACCATGGGGACATTACACAACCTTGTTGCATGCCCACACTGATCGTGAACCATTCACTTAGATGCCCATTTACCTCTACATATGCCTCAATACCATCATAAAAACTCTCAACGACACCTAGCAGCTTACCATCTACATTGTACATGCACAAAACCTTCCACAGTCCTTCTCTGTCTACTTTATCGTATGTTTTTTCCAGATCCATAAATGCCATAAAGACCTTATAGTCCTTTTCACAAGCCTTCTCCACAATCTGTCTCAGTGCAAATATTTGATCCACACATCCTCTGCCACTCCTAAAGCCACCCTGTTCATCACTCACTAGGACTTCTGATATCTCTCTTACTTTCTCTATAGCAATTCTTCCATATACCTTCCATACCACACTGGATAAATTTATGCCACGGTAACTCTTGTGCTCACTTTGCGCACCTTTATTTTTGTACAGGGGTAAAATCACAGCCTCTTTCCATTCTGCTGGCACAGTTTCACTCATCCATGCCTTCTTACATATCCCCAACAGCACTTCATTCCTCTCTCTCCATTACACTTAATCATCTCTGCATACACCTTATCAGTCCCAGCTGCTTTCCCATTTTTCAGCTGCTACACTGCGTTCTTCACCTACATGAGTGTCACGTTTCTTGGCACTGCATTCCTTCTCTGCACACCCCCAAAGCCAATCATGTTTACAGCTGCTCCGCTTTCCCTATTCCCATTCATCAGGCTTTCAAATTATTGTTTCCATCTGATCCTTACTTCATTCCCATGGGTTAATAATCTACCACTTACATCCTTCACATTTTCACATTTCTTTCCATTGTCACTTTTACATTTCAGCACCTCTTTCCAGAATAACTTCCTATTTTCTGAGTAATTTGCATTCATTTTTCTTTCTAGGTCATCATTTACCTCCTCCTTTTTCCTCTTCACTAGTCTTTTTACGTGCTTCTTGCTCCCAATATATTCAGTTCTTATTTTATATGAACCCCTCTTCCATAACCACTCTAGTAATTTCTTCCTGTTTTCCTCCACTGGTCTCTTAACCTCTTCATCCCATCATGCCGTACCTTTCTTCTTTGTTATTACTCTTGCCACACCACACACTGCTTAAGCATTCCTAAGTAGGCAATCCCTACATGCATTGCACAGGCTGTCCAGATCCATTTCAGTGCAATGCACTGATTCCAACTCCTCCACTACTTTGGTCCTGTATTTGTCTGCCATTTCTTTGATCCTTAGCTTCTCGACTTTCAGTCTTTCTCCCTGACTGCTCCTCTCTCTCCTGGGGGTGGGGTGGGGGGCAGAGTGGCTCAGTGGTAGAGCGTCGGACTTAGGACCGGGGGGTCGTGAGTTCAAGCCACACCTGGTAGTTGCCATGCTGGGAGGGGTAGCACCCTCCTCTCACCTAGCAGGGCTATATGATCTGATAAGGTCTAGCTTGGGGGAACATTTTTTCTCTCCCTCTCCTGATCTACCTTGCTACTCTCAGCTTGATCTTGCATACCACAACCATATGATCTGATGGACTTCCACACTGTCCTCTCATGGCCCTCATATCAGCAACCATTCCCAGCACCAACCTCTCTACAAGCATGTAATCAATCATGTTCCTTTCAACACTATCTCCATTCTCTCTAACCATGTATATTTATGTGCATCTTTGTGTTTGAAATACCAGTTACAAATGCATAACCTCCTTTCCTGACACATATCCTTCAGGAGCTTCCCATTATCATTTTGTCCTGGACTCCGTCACAACCTATTATGTCATCCTTAGGGTCAGTGCCTACTCTTCCATTCATATGCCCATTAAGATCACTTAATAGTTCCTGGGCATTTCTCCCACTGCTTCATCCAGCTCATCCCAAAACCTGTTTTTCTCTTTCTCGCTCCTGTCATCACAAGGTGCATATGCTACAATCGCTGCCACTTTTACCTTCTCAAACTTGAACTTGACTTACATACTTCTCGAGCTGACATATTTGTGATCTCTCATCCATCTCTGCCACACCTCATTCATCAACAAAGCAATTCCTTCCTTGCATCTTCCTTGCCCATTCATGCCCAATCTTACACACTTCACACGCTCCTACTCCTCCATTTCGCACCCTTTTATCTTGGTTTCACACAATGCCATCATGGCATATCTCACATTTTTTAACACATTCACCACTTCCACCCTCTTGCTTTCTTCATTCACACCTCTCATATTCCACATGGCTATGCAAATCTGCCCATTTGCTTGGGGCACTGGGCAGCTATTGGGCCCTCCGAAGCTCTCCAAAACGTCTGCCATGATTAAGTGATTTTAGATTGGGGAATCTGGAGAACACTTAACCCTGTGTTGCCCCATGAGAAGCGTAGGAGCCCGAGGCTAGGCAAGTTGGTCCTAACATTTTAGATGGGAGTGACCAACCTCACTCATCCCTGAGTGGCATTATTGAATATGAGCAATGAACCTCACCTACCCCACGGATATAAACCTGCACAGCCTGAATCCAGTTGGAGCACCTTATTTACCCACTAAACCACCAGGTGCCATAATAATAATAATAATAATAATAATAATAATAATAATAAATAATAATAATAATAATAATCCATCCATCATCCAATCCCATGTTGCCCCACAGAGAAGCGTAGGAACCTGGGGC
Source organism: Coenobita brevimanus (assembly GCF_032717465.1). NCBI lineage: Eukaryota > Metazoa > Arthropoda > Malacostraca > Decapoda > Coenobitidae > Coenobita > Coenobita brevimanus. The sequence goes on from NC_137063.1 coordinate 44,494,724, forward strand.
TAGGCAAGTTGGTCCTGATATTTAAGATGAGAGTGACCAGCCTCACTCATCCCTGAGTGGCATTACATGAGCAATAAACCCCAACCACCTCCTGGATATAAACCTACACATGCTCCATCATACTGGAGCACCTTAATTACCCACTAAACCATCAGGTGCCATAATTTGGCTATATGGTTACCACCCAGCATTGTAAATGGTTTCCCAGTGTATAGGAAACCATTTGGCTTGTCACTCAGTGTAGAGTCACCCACAGGCAGAAGGAAGAGAAAAGAATGAAGGAAAGAAAGACAGAAGAGGGAGTGTAAAGTCACCCATAGGCAGAAGAAAGAGAATGAATGAAGGAATGAAAGACAGAAGAGGAAGGATGGAAGAGAGGAAAGGGCAGACACCCAAAGCAGGACAACATCGAGTAAGTGGATGGTGAGCGCCCCTACCTACCACAAATAATTCACTCATTCATTCATTCATCATCCAATCCTACATTGCCCTATGAGAAGCATAGCAGCTCTGGGCTAGGCAAGTTGGTCCTGACATTTAAGATGAGAGTGACCAGCCTCACGCATCCCTGAGTGGCATTACGTGAGCAATAAACTCCAACCACCCTACGGATATAAACCTTCACTGTCTCAATCTGATTGGAGTACCGTAATTACGCACTAAACCACCAGGCGACAACATCTGGTTATGTGGTTACCACCTAGCATAGTAAATGGTTTCCTGGTGTACAGGAAACCATTTGGCTTGTCACTCAGTATAGAATCACCCACAGGCAGAAGGAAGAGGAATGAATGAGGAGAGAAAGACAGAAGATGGAGCAGCAGGTAGAGGGACGAGGAAAGAATGGAGGAAAGACAGAAAAGGATGGAAGGAAAGAGGGATGGAGGAGAGGAAAGGGGGAGGCGGTGGCTCAATCGGTAGAGAGGTGGCCTGCAGTCCTAACGGACCCAGGTTCGAATCCCGGCTGTGGCAGGGAACAGTTTAAGGATTTGAATTTCATTAAATCAGGCTTTACTGATCTACCAGAAGACCCGCCGACATGTCGTAAAAATACCCCCGCTAATACCAATACACCAGTCCTGTATGAGACAGCCCTAGCATGTATTCAATATGGACGGTGGGTGTTAGCGCCGAAGTGGTGACATGTAGAGGTGTATGGTATATACGAGGACTGCTGGGTCTTGATAGCAGGCTGTGAAGCCTATGCCCAGAGTCGGACACAAAAAAAAAAAACTGAAAGCAGCACTACATCAAGTGAGTGGATGGTTAGCACCCTCACCTACCACTAACAAATAATAATAATAATAATGATACAGTAATCCCTCGATTATCTGAAGTAACATGTCCAAAGACATGTCCTGGTAGAGGCTATGTCTGGACAGTGGACCTCTCCTCTGGCCCCCATTCATATGTAAACTAACTTCATGTAAAGGGCCACTAAAGTACATCATTCAACACCTGTTCCTGTTGTTTGACACTACTCTATCTGGTCAAGCAGACCTACAAATCACTGCCAAGCAACTGCTGTACCTTGGTAGAGCAGACCCATCAACCACAGTCAAGCAGTCACCACTGCAGGGCCATAATCTGCAGTGACATGAAAAAAAATGAGAAAACCATCTACACAAGAAAAATGCAGTGGGCACACAAAACATAATAGTAAAATAAAATAAAATTAAGGTAAAGTAAAATAACATCATGGCAGAGTACAGTAAGCTAGGATAAATTCAACGTTAACACGCATGATTCCTCGCTGGGTGTCGTGCTGAATAACCTGCTACCTCCTCGACTCAGACTGTTGTACTGCCACTGGTGTAGCTGTTGTACGGCATAGTACATCCCATGTGGTCTAGTGGCGTAGTCTGAAGAGTACAGTCCAAGTCAGAGTCAAGAAGGATCTCCGGCAGCTGGCCCAGGGGAGTGGCTGTGGGACATGGTGATGGACTGCCTACTTTAGGTGACTCAGAAGACAGCCGCAAACTCACATCCAGCAGAGACACAACGGCTGATGAGATGCTAAGTTAAGTCTTCGTCGTTGAAGACATGGTTTGACACTGTGGTGGTGGCAGAGAAGAGGTGGACTGGGTAGGGGGTCAGAGGCCTGAAAAAGGAGTTGATCTTGGACTGATGATAGGAGCGACGATTCAGGCATTGGATGACACTCTCCCACACAGAACATAGATCCTCCACAGGGCAAAGAGGCACCATCTCTCTGTCACACTCTGGGTGTTCGGCATACTCAAGCACCTGCTTGAGATGTGCCTGGATTGTGCTCAGGCAGGGAATGGCTGGAGTACAGCACTGCACTTCTCCAGGTCATCCTCGTCACTCTCCTCTGGTTGGGCAGCAGCAACAGAAGTGGCAATCTTGAAGTCCAACATAACCTGGATAGTGGGACTGTCCCCACTGTCGTCTAACCACTTCCGCATGTCATTGACATCCATAGTCTTGTCTGCGTTACGAAGACTAGTGTGGAAGTCGTCCACGTCAAAGCCCAGAAAGTCCAAACGTTGTGTCAGCTCTCGTGTCCTTCAAAATGACGAGACCAACCACTCTCGAGGGTTTCACGGAGACTTCCCTCCATGCACTTGCCCAGTTGTACATTGCAGACTTAAGGCTGCAACACCCCAGGTTTTCCAGTGTCTTCTGCCCTCCAGTGTTGAGCCTCCGACTCTGCTCGTCCTCATCCTCGAGAACAACCATCACTTTGTCAAGGAACCTTCTTTGGTACAGCCTCTTCGTGGGCACACTCACACACTGGTCCACTGTTTGAATCAGAGCAGTGGTAATGGGTGGCAAAAACAAGCACCTAATACAACCGTTATCTGCATCCAATTCTTTCTTGGAGGGATGCATGGGGACACTGTCCAGGAGAAGAAGAAACTTTACCTGGTCCTGAGTGATTTCAAGTTCCTCAATTTGATAATGGCTGACCTACTTGATAAAATGCCCGTGGAACCAATCTGTGAAGATCTTGCAGGTAAACCAGGCCTTCAAAAAATGGTACCACACAACAGGAAGGACATCCATTAACCCATGAAGACAATGGGGCTGTTTTGCACACCCAATAATAATGGGTTTCAGCCAGTGCAACCCATTAGCATTAGCAGAGCACAGAACAGATACCCGTTGCTTAGACAACTTGTGGCCAGGCAAATGCTTCTGCTTCTCTTTTACCAGAGTGTTCGCAGGCAATGAGCGGTGGAAGGGGCCAGTTTCGTCAGCATTACAAACTTGACCAAGAGTGAGGCCCTCCTTCTCAATCAAGCCTAACAAATTCTGCCAAAATTCCTCCACTCCCTCCTCACTAGGGTCCAAAGCTTCGCCACAGGTCTTACAATTGGTAAAGCCATGTTGAAACTTAAACCTGAACAACCACCCTTCAGATGCCTTGAAGTCAGGGTTGTTGTGAAAGTGTGCAAACTTCTCGGCAGCAGCCTTCAACCTGGTGCCTCTCACTAGCACACTTGCACCAGATCAGTGTTGAATGGTCGACTCCGACATGCCGGGGCAAACTCAGTGTCTTCCATTCAGTATTGCGTATGCTCTTCAGGCCAAAGTCTGCTGTGTACTGGGTGAGTTTGTCATGGGCTTTCCTGATGTTGTGTAGGGTTGAGTGGACTAGGTCGTACTCCTTAAGGATGCAGGAAGTGGACCATCCCACATCAATCTTACTCAGGATCTCCCACTTTGTCTCCAGAGTCAACACTACCTTATTCCTTTTCCCTGGTGGAGGGGCCATCATCACACACCCTAGGAAGAGGCATGCAAGGAATAGCAAGGCCTGAAGCAGGTAGGGAACCACCATAAAAGCCACCACGTGCACAGTCATGACAACGGTCCGGGAGGAGCTCCTCACAACACAAGTGTTGCATGGGAAATGAGAGCAGGCAACAGGGGTACCTTTTATTTATTTATTTTTTTTTTATGCAAGAAAGAAGGAACCAAAGACCAGGGGCCCACAAACCATTTAAAAAAAAAAAAAAAAAAAACGAGAGCCAAATTCAGGATCTGTTCATTTCGAGATGCCTGGACACACTGCATTTGAAAGACTGGAGATCATAGGAAGTAGAAAATACAGACAGAGGGAGACAGTTCCAGAGTTGACCTGTCGCATAAATGAAGGACTGCGAGTAACGATGATCTCTTGCATCAGAGAGATGAACAGAAAAGGGATGAGAGTTTGTTGCTAGAGAGGTGCTATGAGCCCATAGAGGTGGAGGGATGCAAGCAGACAGTTCAAAGGAGCAGCGATCATTGAAGTAGCGACAGAAAAGACAAAGATGCAACAGTGCGGTGAAGAGACAAGAGGTTGAAGGGAGCCAGTAAGAGAAGGAGACTTGATGAGACGAAAAGCCTTTGACTCCACCCTATTGAGAAGAGCTGTATGTGGGAAGCCTCCCCACACACGAGAGTTGTACTCTACACAGGGGCGAATAAAACCCTTGTACAAAGTCAACATCTGTGCAGGGGTACAGAAGGTACAGAGTTGGCTTAGCACACCCAATCTCTTGGAAGCAGATTTTACAAGAGATGCAACATGATCATTGCAAGATAAGTCCCGAGTGAATGAGACCCCAAGCATGTTCAAGGATGATGCAGGAATGAGCAGATGTAAGGTAAACAAACCAGCCTGACATGGCGGCACACTGGGCTATTCTCACCTGTCTGGACAGAAATTTTTCGTGTACCATAATTTCAAAATGAATGCAAGCATTATGTCCACACAGTGGGAAAAATATATGAATAATGGTTTGGAACAGCCAGAACACAGCATCCGGGTAATGGACGTCCAGATAATAGAGAGATTACTGTACAGCAAATCATCATCATCATCATCATCGTGGTCATCGTTGGCATCATCACCTAGTCTTTTGTTTCTCAAGAATGACAGTTCTTGCAAAAGATTTCACATGCACTCGAAACATATTTGCACCTTTACAAGAACTGTGACAATATTCATATACAACACAAACTTCATGTGGTGGGTGCTTTCCTTCAATCCTTAATTGGTCTTCCAAAATAACACTACAGGAAGTCCTTGGTATGTGACAGGAATGCATTAAAATATCACTATGTTTTTCATAAATCTGATGCCATAAACTGGGGAACTGACAAATCTACTTCATAAGTAGCAATGAAACTTGAAGAGGCAATATTTTTGTAATTTACTGTGGAATTACCAGCCAAAAATAAAAGAATAAAAAGGCAACATATATGATGGCTTGTACTCACCTCAGCAGCTGTTCGGCATGGCTCCCGGAAGTTGTCAATCATTTCGCCCCACAGCTCCCTGGTGATGTGTTCATTAAGCCAGCCTCCCTGGTCTGTGGCAGTTATGTTGTACCACACAAGACCCCCACCAGCCAGGTGCTTGCGACACACACGCCCATTGTAAGGAGCACAGTATCCCAGTGGACGTCTGATTGCTGGGAGGTGGAGTGTGAATTAAAGTAAAGGAATTACACGACATTTATGCATACACTGGCTCTTATGATGTCACATGTTAAATGATGGCAGGGAGGCAAGTATGGGACAGACTTAAGGAATGCTTGGACCAACTATTTTGTTTAAAAAAAATGAAACTCATGGCTGGGAGATGATGTATGAATTTGAGCCAAGGAACAAGTCAAAATTTACATGCACAGCAACCAGTCACAAGGAAAATGATGGCTGAAAGGTGGAGTGCAAGTTAGGGCAATAGAATTGGAATGACTGGACAATTCTCTTGTATACAATTAGTACTATGATGTCAAACAGAATATGATGGCAAGGAGGAAGAGTGTGAAACAAGGGCAAGGGGCAATTACCCCATGAGAATACACTAGGGAAATGATGTCTGGACCATGATCTGAAGTCAAGGAACAAACTCATGGCTGGGATATGATGTATGAGTTTGGGCCAAGGAACAAGTCAAAATTTACAAGCACAGCAACCAGTCACAAAGAATGTGATGGCTGAAAGGTGGAGTGCAAGTCAGGACAATAGAATTGGAATGACTGGACAATTCTCAGAATATGATGGCAAGGAGGAAGAGTGTGAAACAAGGTCAAGGGACAATTACCCAATGAGTCATATTATGAATACAAAGACTATTATGATAACACCAGGGAAATGATGTCTGGACCATGGTCTGAGGTCAAGGAATGACTGACTGAGTTAATTCTCACATATACAACAATTATTATTATGCTGCTGTGGAAATGATAGCTGGGAGGCAGAGTAAGAGATACAAAGGTAAAAGTTATGGTTAATGAATGACTAACCAAACTGTTATGCATGAAGTTTTTGTTTTTTGTTTGCTTGCATGTGCCAGCCTTGGGCATCTAATGATGGCTCTCCATGCTGCTCAATCTCTAGTAGCCTCCCTATTTAGTCCCTTATCTCTGAGGTCATGCTCAATGACTTCATCCTAGGTCTTTTTCAGTTTACCTCTTGCAACCATACCCCTAACGTTAACACTTTTCACTTTCTGCACCCAAATGTCATTCCCAATCCTCTCTACATGCTCAAACCACCTCAATCTACCTCTCCTCATCACAACACCAATACACTCCAGTCCCATCCTACCTCTTAACCCTTCCATCATAAACCTAGCCCCCCCCAGACCTCGCATTCAAGGACGCACTGCACATCCACCTAATCATTGTAATTTCTGTATGTTTGAGGCTGTGAATATCCTCTTCCTTTACTGCCCAGGTCTCACTACATACAGCATTACACTCCTAACACAGTCACATACAAAGATCCTTTAGCAAGGAGGGTGAGCCCTCTCAATGTCAGGAGAGGCTACACCTCCCTGAACTTTTTTCAACCACTCCTTACTCTAGCCACAATGCTAGTTCCAGCTCCACCTCCAGCACTTAACATGTCTCCCAGAAAACAAAACTCTTCTACACACTCTAGAGACTCACCAGCAAGATCAATCCTTTCACGCCTGATAATCTCCACATGCTTTCCCCGACACACTGCACACATGAAGTCAGCATTATCTCACAGTTTACCTCTAATACCACTACAGTAAAGCCCCAAGTTTAGTGATATCTTCGTTTGCGGTTTCATGGTTAGTGGTAGCCTGCATATACTGTATTCCCAAACACTGAGTTTCACGCAAAAACCCCTCTGTTTGCGATGAGAAAACGTAAACAAGCTGACAACAGAAAGTGATCATTACTTGTTTGCCGCTATTGCTGTAGAAGAGATGCAGCACGGGATGGATGTGTTGCATGGAGAGGTGGAGGCAGCTGAGGCAGAGAAGGGTGGAGGTGCTTGAGGTGGCAGGGCGCAGTAGCCTCACCACCTGCCTTGGAAATTACATACCTATCCCTTTCATTAAACACCTCACTCCAGCCTTCAATGTGAGTTTCCATGCCTATTATGCACCAGCCTTCAATGCGAGCTTCCTTGCCTATTATGCATGTTGTATTAATACTAGTTTCTTTTCAGGTGTGATTGGTAAAGTTTACATAGCATAAATGGGTTTTAGGGAGAGCTGGCATGGAACCCAGAACCAATTAGCCTCTTTCCCATAGGATCAATTGCCCCAACTTTATCAGGTTCATTGTTCATGGTACTTTTCATGGAACCAATTAGGTGAGAAACTTGGGGCTTTACTTCTCTTGAGCACCCACTTATCACAAACACTGCACAAGATGGAATTACTTCCCACACCCTTGTGACAAATTAAAAATGGCCACTCTCCTCCTTCTTTGACAGTATTGTACCGCCACAAGCTCTAGATACCATCATCTTTGTTTTATCTGCATTTACTCTCAAGCCCTTGTGTCCCATACCATCACTCCTCTTCCTAAATCTTTCCTCCACCTCCCTTTCATTCTTTGCAATCAACACCAAATCAACAGCATACAACATCTCCCATAGGAGTCCATTTCTGAAGTTACGTGAGAGGGCTTCTGGTACCATGATAAACAACAAGGGGCTAAGAACTGACCTCTGATGCATGCCAACATCCACAGAAAATCCAACACTCAAATCTCCATTCACTCTTACCTAAGTGCAAACACCCATATACATAGCCATAACCACCCTAACCAGCTACTACCCCGATCCCAAGCTTTCTCACTGCCCACTTCACCAAATCCCTGGGGACTCTGTCAAAGGCCTTCTCCAAGTCAACAAAAACTAGTACAGATCCCTGTTCTTTCCAATGTATTTTTTCTGAAAGCTGTTGAACAATGACTACGTCATCAGTGGTCCCTCTGCCTGGCATAAACCCAAACTGCATCTCATCAGTGTTCACTCTTTCTGTAATCATACCTTCTAAGACTCTCTCCATTACCTTCATTATGTGGTCCAAAAGCTTTGTGCATCTATAATTTTCTCTTTCCAGGGCAGCACCCTTCTCCTTGTACACATTTACAGTCACACTCAGGGAGGCAGTGGCCGAATCAGAAGAGAGGTGGTAATGGACACAGGTTCAAATCCCCGCTGGAGTAGGGAACAGTTTAAGGATTCAAATTTCATTAAAAGCAGACTTTATTGATCCACCAGACGACCCACTGACATGCTGTAAAAATACCCCCACTAATACCAATACAGTACATCAGTCCTGTACGAGACAGCCCTAGCATGTATTCAATATGGACGGTGGTTGTTAGTGCCGAAGTGGTGACATGTGGAGGTGTATGGACATAGGAGGACTGCTGGGCCATGATAACAGGCTATGATGCCTATCCCTTGAGTCGGACACATTATTAAAAAAAAGGGGGGGGGAGGACAAAAGGCTCATATATGATTGTATTTATCAAGTCAGCAACTAACTCCACTCCTGTATCTCTTGAGGTCTTCAACATTTCAGCAGTCAACCCAGATACACCTGCTGCCTTCACCACCTGCATCCTGCCTATCTGCCTGCTCACAGTTGCAACATCAATTAAAGGCCATGAGTCAAACACTGGATCTGTTGGCTTCAAACCTTCCCTGTTCCAGTCAAACTCTTCATTCAACAACTGTTTATAATGCTCTCTTCAGACATCTTTAATATCCCCACTATTCACCACTATCCTTCACTCTTCACACACTGCTCACCTATAGTATCTCTGTTTTCCCTCTTCATCTGATTTACCACCTTAAATATCATATTCTTCCTTTCCACAATATTTAAGTTATCCAGTATGTCTCTGAGATTCAGATTTTGCCATGCAAACTTCTTTTCTTGTCTTCTGCTTGACAGCCAAGTATTCCTCTTTGTTACCATCCTTTTTCCATTCCTGGAAAAGAGTTTTCTCCTTAACTTCAGCTTCTACACCCTCATCCCACCACCAACTTACCCAATGTCTGGGGGGGTGGGGATCCCTTGCCCATCCACACACTGAATCAATAACTCTCAGGAGACTGATCTTAAGAGCTCTGTACTGTTCATTAACACTTCTGTCAACAGCTCCGTGTTCAACCCCTACTCTGCTCATCTCGTTATAGAAGGAATCCTTTACTGCTTGGTTTTTCAACTTTTTTATTTTCCTCCAAGGAACATTGGTCGTCCTCATTTTCATCACTCATTCCTTAAGCACCTTGTCACATATCAATTACTTGTGTTATTGCACACACTCTTCACTCCCTATAACTTTAGCATCCCTCACTAACCTCCTATCAGCCCTCCAGACCAGGAAATAGTCTATCTGGTGGCCATTTCCCCCAGACTCATATACAGTAATCCCTCTAATATCCGAACGCCCAATATCCGAACATCCCCACTAACCGGACATAATCCTCCTGGGATCCAATATTCCCAAAATGGGCCAAAAACCGCAAAAAATTGGAAAAAAATCTGATTTTTTTCCCTCCCATAATTTGAAATTCCCGCCTGGCGCCAAACAGCTGTTACACCATGGTCCCTTCACCCCTTCCTTCCTCCCCCTCCCCCCTCCCCTGTCAGGTTGCCATTTGGTATTTTTCATTACCAAGTGTGGGCCAATTTGGTAATGAAAAATTCGTTTGGTAATGAATTAGAATAATGCATTACCAAATGGATTTTTCACATGTATGAGGATACACAGGATGGAGATGGTGGATTGTTTGCTCTCTCTGATCAATCTGCTACCCTACATAGTGTGAAAATAATCAACATGGTGTTAGTTATAAGGAGAGTGATTACATGTATTTCCACTTGTATATATAATTAGTGAAGAATATATGCTAGCTTTACGAATTTGGTAATGAAAAGTTATATTTGACAATGAAAGTTGAGGAGATTGGTAATGTGGCTGTTGCGATCTGGCAACTCTGTTACCCCACCAACATCAACAGTCACAGCTTAACTCCGATGGAGAGCAGATACTCATAACAGTGCAAGCCACAGGTGCTTGTTTTTTGTGAATAAACAGTGAATAAACTGCAATACCTTGCCACTAGAACACACAGGAATTTACAGTGTTGTGCAGTGTTAAGAAATTAGAATTTAGAGTGCAGAGGATTAACTGTGGACTGCAAACTGGCGGTTCAAACCAGTCCAAGAGCAAGGGACTTGTAAGTACCCAGAATGTTTAATATTGTATAAACTCACCTCTAAAACCTCATTTTATGGTTCTTTTGCATTTATTTCAGTCTTTTATGTCCCTTATTGGTGTGATTTGGGTCTTAAATAGGTGCAATGCATGTCCAGAGGGAGTTGTATAGGTGTTTTTCAGACTTAGGGTCCATAAGTACTAGTCCATAAGCTGGGGCCCAATATCCGGACAGGACCACTATCCGGACCTGCCTATGGCTCTATTGATCCAGATATTGGAGGGGTTACTGTATAATCAACCTATTCTCTCTTTTCCTAAAGTGTGTGTTGCACACAATCATGTTCATTGCTTCCCCAAACTCAAGTATCCTTTCCCTTTCCTCATGAAGTAATGATTATAATGTCAGAGGAGGAATGAGAGTACAATGGCAGGTACTTAACTGACTGAGCTGAAACAATTCACAATTGCATTAATCTTGAAAACTTATTACTTCTTTAAACTGTTCATGAACTTTGAATACAAAATATATACAATATGGATACTTTATATACTTACATCTATTTGTTGCCTTAACTAAGAATCATTGGTATTTGTGAAAGTAATGTTTCTTGCTGAAATTTAATCCTCACTAAAAGTTATTTTCACTTAATATGGTAGTTTTTAGGAGGGCATTTACAGTGTTACGAGAAGAATTACTGTAGTTTGAAATTCACTCCACCATACTCACGGCTGACAGGATGTACAACAGATACAGTGAATGTCCTGGAGTCAGTGGTGCGGCGGTCTTGTACCACATTTTCTGCCGAGCATGTGTAGTTTGCAGTGGAGGTGGCATTGACCGTCAGCACAGACCGGGCATATGTGCTGAATGGGTGGAACTCTATGCCATGCAGCACCTGTAGGAGGGTGACAACTTAGAGCAACTGAATGCAGGGTTAGGGTTAATTTATAGGAGGGGTGGTTTTGGATTGAGGCTACATGAAATTGATGCACATGCACAGTATTTTAAAATGCATTCTTGTTATTTCCAAACAACTGATTCAGTTCAAGAAAAATTTTTCAAACTGGAGGGATTAAATAAAGACCTCATCAATCCCATCACTACCAGAGGATTTCCTATGCTGAGTAATAGTGACTTGTAGCAACAAGAATTAATTAAGCAGCATGCCCCCTTGCTGGAGTGATTAGAAGTTGACAGGGTGAACTCTGTGCCATGCAGAATTTATTCAAGGGTGGTTTGATCAAGAGATGAGGGAGCTGGGGTACAGCAAAAACTGTGAGGACATCTTTTTCACTTTGTTCTTGCCACCATAAGACAAATGAATTCAGATAAAGAGAAATTTATCAAACTCAAGAAGTAAATGATGACTATATCTAATCAAACCAGTTCAGAAAGTTTCTCCACAGCTAAAGACTATGAGGAATACATCACCTGAGTAAGGTGCTTTAAAGTAACCAGGTATAACTTTATTTGTCATATGGGACCTGTGGGAGGGTGATTTGATTTGGAGAAGGAGGTTTGTTTCTGGTAATGTGGAAAGTGTCTTTTTCACTTTGTTGTCAAAGTGAAGTCAGACAGTTTGATTCAACTTAAGGGCAATTTCTCATACTGAAGGAATTACTGAAAGCTACATCTAACCTGTCCAGTTAATCATAGTGAAGGAATTAAAGCAAATGGATGGAAGGTATGACAGGTGGATTCAACGAGGGGAGCGAGTAGAAAGGGCTCGAGTGCCTTGGGGACATAAAGAAGAAAAGGAAAAGGGGGTTGAATGGAGAAAGGGGTGATGATGCTGAGGAACAGAAGAAGTTGAATACATGGAGGGGAAGGTCTGGGGTAAACTGGAATGTGTGAGGTTAACAGTGGACAGGTGGAACTGTAAACCATGCAGAACCTGTGGGAAGGTGGTTTGGCTTACAGAAGGGGGTGAAATTCATTGTTACAGATGAGATGGACTGGTTAGATTATACTGAATCAGATAAAGCTAATGAGACAAGTCTTAGACTGGTTCTACCTATCTATCTATTGCCAGATGCCTCAATCCCGTAAGAAGTGGCCACAAACAAATCGCCTCCATGTCGCCCTGTCCCCTGCCATTTCGTTGCCCTGCTCCCAGCTCACATCCTCCTCTCTCATATACCTTTCCACTCCATCCCTCCATCTCATCCTTGGCCTCCCCCTTCCCCCCTCCACCTCACTCACATACACTCTCCTCATCAGTCTCTTGTTAGTTTAGGTTAATGGAGTAATCAGAGTCAGAGTTGGCTTTAACCTCTTCCATCTGATGACATTTTTAAAGTTTATTCTTAACACCACCATACAATTTTCTTCAGTTTGAGAGACTTTTTTGTCTGGAGGAGTTGGTTAAGGCCTTAACTCTTCACAGTCAGAGATTTCCTCATACAAATAAAGCTATCCCATGGCAGCAAGATGTCTTCGAGTAGAATGGGTTAATGGATTATCAGGTACCTCAAGTTATGTTAATGTGAGAAGGCAGGGTTACAATAATTAAGTTAATGGGGAAGTTCAAATTGAGGCTTCACCAGTGTTCATGTGTTGGGATTAGGATAATATGTGAAGTGCATGGTATGGATGAGTTGGGTTGGATAAGCTTAATCTCTTTAGGCACTTTTTTTTGGGGGGGCTGGTCCAATATGATTTTATTCTCTTTGAGACTTTTGAGCTGGAGAAAATAAGTACAGCCTCTCCCTCGCTACAAAGTCTCACTACTCTGAAAATAACAGACCTGGCAGTGCCAAGAATATAAATAAGGGCTAATGAGGGCCAAGTTGGTTTACACTGGGAATGAACATGTTTGGCTATGTGATTAGCCCAGGATGATTTTGATTGGATGTGTATGCAGTAACTAATATCACTGGCTAAGTTTTCCATAGCTAATATCACTGGCTAAGTTTTCCATGTTAAGTTAATTTAGGCGAGCTACAGGAGTCTGATTATAACAAAATGTTAAAATATCATTATTTAATAGAGTTGTGAGCTACATTAAATGATCACCATCATCAATCTTTCCCACCTAGGGATAGGGAGAAGTAGGTTCCACAGAGAAAGGAAAGAAAAGAAAAATTACACCCACATTCTAAAATACTGTTTATTGGGAAGATACTACTTCAGGCCAACAGCTGTATCTTACCAGAAAACATTTCCATATGTAGGTACTGTACAGCATAATTATTCCCTCATTTTCCCCATCATCATCATTCAGATCTCTTTTCCAACTTAAAAACAGGGTGAGGTAAGATCCAGATAAAAAGAAAACTTGATAGAATGAGAACTAACCAAAGTCTGCCCAATTCAATGGGCCACACTCTCATTCAAATCCCTGTACACCTGGCTCTATCTCACAGGCACACCTTCCAGGTATATAACTTTCATAATCTGCCTATCTACCAGTCAATTATTCCAGAAAAGGTACAGTAGAATATCAACAATTGCACACAGCTTAGGGTTAATTAGCCAGAGTAAGCTTACATCACGTTAGCTGGGTAGTCATACTGTAATCAAAGAAAAAATAAGTAATATCAATGACTTCTTGCAAAAACCAAAAGTCAGCTGTTAATAAACCAAATATTGTAGATTAACTGTGGGACTGAAAGTTTGTTAGCTTAGGGGGGCCAAAAATATTGGAACAAAAGGTGGGACGGACTTTGATACTCTTTCCCTAAATGGCTCCCTCCCTGAATAAATTGAGTGCAGATAGCCACTGTAGATAAACACAAAAAAAAATGCCCATGGATTGATGGGTTTAAAACCTGATGCTTCAGTATGAGACCGGAACAGCTTAGTTGCCTGAAAATGGATGATGCCACATCATCTGAAATACATGTATATTTACCAGATGGTCTGATGCAATATGGGAAGCACTTTTACAAACTGGAGGGTTTAGATACAGGCTTCATTAACCCCCTCACTAATAAAATGTTCTCGTAACCTGAACAAAATAATTTCCTAGCAGTAAGAACACACCCTCACTAATACCAACACACCAGTCCTGTATGAGTCAGCCAATTACCATATATATATATATATATATATATATACTGCGCGCGTGTGTAAATTATTATAAACTTGTTTAATTATTCCTCAGTCATCCCACTATAAACATCTGCCTGCAAACATTTCCAGTGTTATTCTGGTAATTATTCATCTCGAACATTGAGTCTAGAGTAACGTGTAATAATTAAAAAAAAAAAAAAAATTGTATGAGCGATTAACAGACTTCATTTTCCTTTAGAAAGAATGACATGGGAGGTCCTAATTATAAGATCAGTCTCTGTAACTACCAGTACCATTCCTGTCAAACATTACAAAACGGAGGCAAAGAAACATAACTTTGACAGAAAACATATATTATAGATGCTGTAATGTAGACAGACTCAGAGCACAGTGTGATACCATACAAACAACATACCACTCTAGCACTTTGTGAATACGTCAGACGCATGATCATTGGCTACTGATACTGTGAGGTGAGCAACTCTCCAAACCTTCCCACTCCCGGCCGCGAAATTTTTTTTCCTGCCCAGTTCCGTCACTTTGCACATATGGCATCGTTGCCCTGTGTTTAGTTTGGCACCGCCGTGCAGCAGTGAGCCATATCGGATGCCAGGTTTAGTATTCATCACAATTATTTACCTTTTTTTATGCTTGACTATAAATATAATACCTGACTATCTATATTTTACATGGATTGAAAGAATAATAGAGACATAGAGGTCATATAGTTTTCGCTGCCTTAGCTTAAATAAATATAAAAAGGGGCCATACCAGTCTTTACTTCGTCACTCGTCTGCTGAGAGAGAGAGAGAGAGAGAGAGAGAGAGATTGAAACAGTATAAAAAAATAACATGCAGGGTCATCAATAAAAAGTGAGTATGCAAGGAAGATACTCTCAACACTTTGCTAAAATTAGTTATATGTTGATTTAATGAAAATACGGTACGTCTTAGGGGTGGTACATGACTGTTCGTTGAGAACACTTATCAGTAACATATGTTGTAGGCCTATACTACTTTACCTGTCATTGCTCCCAGACGTACGATTCAATCAGCTGTGTTTACAGGAGAGAGAGAGAGAGAGAGAGAGAGAGAGAGGTTAATGACCCATAATATTTTATCACCTAAAACGCTTTTCATGATCATTCTTAAGGGTTAACCTTGGTAATTTCTGTTGCAAGCTGGGAAATATTGGTATCAATGATGCCTGAATATCAATGTTTCATTAGACATTTTCTTAGGTATATATGTCAGGTTAGATTTCAGATTATTTTCTTGTTTTTCTTAGGTATATTAGTAAAATCATTTGTCAGGTTAGATTTCAGATTATTTTCTCGTTTTTCTTAGGTATATTAGTAAAATCATATGTCAGGTTACATTTCAGATTATTTTCATGTTCTCATGTCCTTTATTTCATGTTAAGTATGCTTGAAGGGTTTTTGTATTTGATGAAATGCAAAGCTTTATTTGTTACGGTATAATCTTTATTAACCCTTTAACCGCGGGTGTCATTCCAGAATGACACTGCAAAAACTGGACCAAACCGCGGGTGTCATTCTCGAATGTTTGTGAATATTTTGAATACCCCGCGTTTTTTCCGAGCGCCAATTGTTTCAAGGGAGAGTAGCTATTAAGTTCTTTCACTCCAGCCAACCTCCACCTCCCTCTTCCCCCCCTTCGGGCCCCACCTCCCACCCCCTGGGCCCCCCACCCCACCCCGGACCAAACACGCATCAGTATCTGTCCAGCTGTGTGAGTGACAACACTGCTGATGTGATAGTGAAGTGCAGGCAATTACAGTGCCTTTTACCTGCCTTAGTGAACACAGAGTGGGTGTTTATCGTATGTGCAGTGTTCATATATGTTTATAGTATTATTATCAGAATGAGGTTGGCATTTGGTAATGGTGTGTGAGCGAAAAATAGTGATTACAACACCGCTGATGTGGCAGTGAAGTGTGGGTAATTACAGTGCCTTTTACCTGCCTCAGTGAACACAGAGTGGGTGTTTATCGTATGTGCAGTGTTCATATATGTTTATAGTATTATTATCAGAATGAGGTTGGCATTTGGTAATGGTGTATGAGCGAAGGTAATGGTGTGTGAGCGAAAAATAGTGATTTTACACCCCTCACTTCTAACGGCACTGCCTGTCCTGTGAAAGTCAAGAGAGTCATGAAACCTACATCAATGGAAAGCTGAAGGTTAGTACTTTCTAATGGTACCTTATTTTTTTCTCTAGCTTTATTCTGTGCAGAGTTATTAAGGTTTAAAGGTTTGTTTACATTTGGCTGAAACCCCCGCGGGAGAGGACAGTCAGGCCAAAACAATACCCGCGGTTAAAGGGTTAAATATTACACAGCACCAGGCACCATATGCTATTTCCCATGTGCTGATGACAGGCATTGGGTCAGACATGAGACATTATAGACCAGGGGTTCCCAACCTTTATTTACCCATTACCCCATTTTCCACACCTCCCTTCACTCATTACCCCTCATTGCTTATGTTTCCACAATTGCATTTTAGCTGCTTAACATTTTGATGCCTAGATTTTAGTTTGAATGTAGGACTTAATTAAAGGTTAGGCTAAAACCAAGAGTTATTGCAAGGAGTAATTTATTTTTATTATTAACACTGATACCAAATAAACATGACTTTAAACATTCATCTCTGAATTTTAGTATAGGTCTGAAAGTCTGTCATAACTGGTATGATTTTTAGATTTTTTTTTTTTTTGTTACCTCCCCCATTACCCTTCACAAAAGACCAAATTACCCCACTTGGGGTAATTTACCCCAGGTTGGGAACCCCTGTTATAGACCATTGTGTGCAAAATAAGTAAATCAAGAGAAACAAGGAATTAAAAAAATAAACTCACTTAATATATTCTATTTGGTAATAGCACTGGGCTGGGAACACATTTGCTGATCTTCAGTGAGGGACTGAATGTAAAATAATGACTGGAAAATAAGCAATTATTGTTGTCATATTAAGGGTCTACTTTGTTGTTCGTGAATAATCTCAGACAGTCTGTGCAACTGACCCATCTACCATAGGCAAGCAATCGCCCCTGCAAGTTTATCCCATGCAGTGGTTTTGGCGCCCCTTCGGTCCCAAGTCAGTCCTTTTCAGCTCTTCCACTGTCCCTCCTTTACCCTTGTGCTTGCTGTCCCTCCTTTCCTTCTTTTATCCTTGTGCTTGCTGTCCCTCCTTTCCTTCTTTTACCCTTGTGCTTGCTGTCCCTCCTCTCTGTCTTGTCCTTTACATTTCATGGGGGTGATGTGAAGCCCACCGAGGTGCCCCTGTTAACTGGGTGGAATGTGCGACTGCAGCTTCCACCTAGGAGCCAAACCTTCACAATATTCCTGCTCCTCACCGTCGTGGAGTGCTGTCTGTCGCAAGGGAACATATGTCAACTGCATGGGATTATCTTGCATGAGCAATTGCTCGCCTGTGGTACATAGGTCAGTTGTACACACTGATTGGGGTTATCATACAACAACAATAACAACTTCCAATCACTTAGTACGAAAGACCAGGCAACAAAGAAGGTACAAATGACAAACAGAACCAGAGGGATAGAAAGAGAGCTGAAAGTGAGGATTATGATGCAGGTGGTCAATGAAAATTGGTGGCAACAATTTTTATTCTTTTTTCTTTTTATATGGTACGTCATTAGACCCTCACCACGAGTGAACAGTATCCTCATATGAGGAGTGGACTAGTTGTTGTTGTATAATAACCCCATTCAGTCTGGACAACTGACCCATCTACCACAGACAACCAATCACTCTTGTAAGGTTATCATAAACAGTGGACTTATGTTCCCTGTCGACAGACAGCACCCAACAACAGTAAGGCACAGGGATAATTGCGAAGGTTGGCTCCTGGGTGGAAGCTGCATTCACATATTCCACTCAGTTAACAGGGGCACTTCGGTGGGCTTCACATCACCCCATGAAAGGTAAAGGACAAGACAGAGAGGAGGTACAGCAAGCACAAGGGAAAAGAAGGAAAGGAGGGACTGTGGAAGAGCTGAAAAGGACTGACTTGGGACCGAAGGGGCGCCAAAACCTTTTGAGTTTTTATTTTACTCCTCAAGGATAGGTTAGGTAAGGTTGGGCTGGTTCTTTAAATGAGTAAAATTGAAATTATTTCCCGTAAATATGCCACACGGTAAAGGAAAGTTACTTAGAACTGTCTAAAATAATGAAAAAATTATATATCTATATATATATATATATATATATATATATATATATATATATATATATATGAACATGAATTTCAGAGACGTCCAAAACTTAGAATTTACCACACAAAAGTTCCTCCATGCTTTGTCAAGATACACCATTTTTGCTCTTGCTACAATGCCTTTTCCATATAGGGGAAAACAGTCACTCCTCTATATATTTTCCCACTTCTCCATACCATTTGTGGCCTCCCAGAACCCATTGTTGCACTCACCTGACCCGACTCTCATGGCCTTGCTATATCCCTTTTATTCTTCTGTTAGCGTCCACTCTCTGGTTCTATATAATAGGCAGGCCTACGCATGATGCTCACTCTAAAAACTAACCAAGTTACTGTTATTAACAACCCCGTTACACCAAAGCTTACCTTGAAGTTGATTCATGACCAGCAGACCCAGTGATGCGCCATTGCCGATTGTAAACACAACTGATTGAATCGTACGTCTGGGAGCAATGACAAGAAATGACAGGGAAAGTAGTATAGGCCTACAACATATGTTACTGATAAGTGTTCTCAACGAGTAGTCATGTACCACCCCTAAGACGTACCGCATTTTCATTAAATCAACATATAACTAATTTTAGCAAAGTGTAGAGAGTATCTTCTCTCTCTCTCTCTCTCTCTCAGCAGACGAGTGACGAAGCAAAGACAGTGGTATGGCCCCTTTTTATATTTATTTAAGCTAAGGCAGCGAAAACTATATGACCTCTATGTCTCTATTATTCTTTCAATCCATGTAAAATATAGATAGTCAGGTATTATATTTATAGTCAAGCATAAAAAAAGTAAATAATTGTGATGAATACTAAACCTGGCATCCGATATGGTTCACTGCTGCGCGGCGGTGCCAAACTAAACACAGGGCAACGATGCCATATGTGCAAAGTGACGGAACTGGGCAGGAAAAAATTTTTCGCCTCCCGGCCATCCTACCTCCTACTCACAGTTATCAGACATACGGGGTCTGGCTGCTGCTTCGTGACTATTCGTTGACCAAACAGTGGGTAACGCAAAACTTTCCCTGGCTGTTCCTTTAACACCACTAGCTCAGTTTAATGCCCCGACACAAACACTGGTACGGGCTTTTATTTACACTCATACTATTATATGGCAAATGAAACAAAAGTATTTGGAGGCCGAATGCTAGTGGCCCGCCAAAATATGTAGTTAGATATATCTACAAATCAAATCTGAAGGAAATTAACAAAACTCTATGGAATTCACTCACTGTGTTTCGCAAAATGACAATTTATATTAAAAAGTATAAGGCAGCCGGCATTCGGTCATCTTTGATCAAATCCTTACCAAAAGTAATAGGCTTCTGCATATCCACATAGTTGCTATTTTCTGAAGATTTGCTGAAAATTTCTCCACATCTTTTCATGT